>NW_027466151.1:150000-367500 GCF_046127955.1 Nelusetta ayraudi | reverse complement strand
AGCCAGACAATCTGAAGTTGCTCGAAGTTGAACGTTGCCGCCGTGACTTTGTTGCTTTTTGTCGCACAGCTGCACGGCTGAGTCACACAATCGCTGCTGACCTCCCTACCACAATATATGCTCACTGCTATGGGCTCTGCAGTTTTTTCTTTGGGTTTTTTTTTTTTCTAATATCATTAAAGCTCTGCGCTTCAGCAAATTGTGGCTGTTATCCATTATTAGATTTGCTTCACTAATTATTAATGATCTTCAAAGACTAACAGTCGGCTGACGGAGAGATCTTATTATGTCGGCGATGAGAGAGAGAGAGAGAGAGAGAGAGAGAGAGAGAGAGAGAGAGAGAGAGAGAGAGAGAGAGAGAGAGAGAGAGAGAGAGAGAGAGAGAGAGAGAGAGAGAGAGAGAGAGAGAGAGAGAGAGAGAGAGAGAGAGAGAGAGAGAGAGAGAGAGAAAAAAGAAGCCCCCCCCATTCACTCTCAGAGCAGTGACCTTGGCTGAACCAGCGTCTTTGAGTGGCGAGGCAGGCAGTAAGTAAGTAAGAGCGCCGAGCTGAGAGCCAAAGAAAAGAGGCCCAGTCAGGGAAATCACCGAGAAGACAATGTTTCTGCACGACAAAGGGCTGCAGACGGCTGTAATAACGGCAGAAGCACTCGGGGGAGATGAGGGGGAGGAAGGGAGGATGAGGAGGGGAGTGTCGGAGGAGGAGGAGGAGGAGGAGGCGACGTAATGAAAAAAGGGAGCAGCGGCAGCAGCGGCAGCAGCAGGAGGGAACGCAGGCGGCCAGTCGGGCTAAACCATCAGCCTGGAGTGATGAGAGGGGAAGAAGGAAAACGGCTTTGCGACTTCCTTCACATGCATTTTTTTCACGCTGCAGCGCTGCCAACTGCACAAACCTGCTGAATTCATCCCTGCCCCTAATTTATTGACTCTTGAAGCCGACAGGCTCTTCCGCCGCTACCTTCCTTCCCACTTCCTGGCCTTTCTGAATTCCATTCCAAACGGCGGCCGCGTGCACGCGGAAGCTTTCCTTGGACTTTGGCTGCGGCCGAACAACGGCAGACATTAGAAGCGTGCGATGAGTCATCTCCTCTCACGCGCTTTGCCTCGGGGATGGCCGCAGGTTAGCGCCGCGCGCCGCCACCTGTTTTGATTTGTGCGCGGTGGACGTAAAGTGCTGCGAGGAGGAATGTGACCGGAGCAACCCGCCGCGCTCTCAGCCAGAGAAGAAACGCCGTCCACTATCTTTCCAAACAAATACATCAATAATAAATAGGCAGAAAAGCCTTTAGCATCGGTCGGACATGGTCGGTGCTAGCGGAGCATGGCTGGGGCCCCGGCGCTCGACCTTGAAGAGACTCAGTAGTGATGTTATTGTTTACTCAGACACCACTCACCCTGAGATAAATGCAGCTGAGAGTTGAGTTCTTATGATTTCCAGACACCCACTAAACCCACTAAAACCCATTGTGTTTGCTCGCTGCACGACTGCGGTGTGAAAAACAGTGTTAAAAGTGCTTTTGTACACGGAGCTGTTGTTGTGGGGGGTGAGGGGGGAGTGTGAGCGAGTGGGCCCGGCTCCTCCACTCAGCTCAGGTAAACAGCGCTGCTCTCAATCACCTCTACAAATTAATTCCGCTCAGCGCCGTGTTTTCCTTGTTTGCTCAGCCTTTTCTTTGGTGCTTTGCGAAGGTGTTTACCAGCCAGCTCGCCAAGCGCTCCACACTTGCAAAAAAAAAAAAAACACACAAACCGCCGCTTCAGCAGTGGGAAACAAAGCAATGATGAAACGAAAGCGGTGTCAGTGTTTGAGAAAAGTTGCTTCTTGAAGTCAGATTAGTCGCGGCGGCAACACCTCTGTCTGCCGTCCACTTCATTGAAAGACGACAAGAAGCCAAAACTCTTTGTTTTTAATGGTGACAAACTGCGGCCGCTGCCTTCGCCAGGGCCGCCCGCCCTGCTGACGAATGTCTCCGACTTTCTCCCTCTGCAAAAGTGTTTCTGTCAGCACAACCTGCGGAGACTGCAGGGAGCCTCTGCCAAGGCTTGTGCTCGCTCTCTCCGGGCCGCCCGGCCGGCCGGCACTTTGGGAAGTTGAATCCATCCCACCGCCGTGACAAACAGGATTTGTGGGTTGTTTTTTTTTTGTTTTGTTTTGTCCGTACATGCCAAGCGCGTCCTGGTCAACGTGTTGGCCAGAAGTGGATTGTCAGAGTGAGAGTGTCAGATATTTGATGGGTGTCTGGATGAACGCCAACAGATCTTGGAAGGTGTCCAAGTGTTTGACGTGTGAGTGACGACGACCGCGGCACTGTCGCAGTGCAACAGATGTCAAGCTGTCGTTGTCATTTGATTTGATCTTTTGTGTGATGGCTTTCAACCCCCCCCCACCCCCACCACCCCCACCACCACCCCCCACACACCCACTTTGATGCTTTACTGCTGTTGTTGACTGGCAAGCACGCAGACTCCACCTAAACACATCGCAGCCACCAGTGAGGCCAAACCAACCATCAGCTGTTGGGCCACTTCACCCATGCAGAGCAGCACTCTGCACCTGTCGCTGCTCCTCAGTGAGCCACGTGCAGGCAGCAGGACGTCAGAGACGACGCGTCAGGAGAGCTGGGAGGAGCTCGGAGGGGAGTTACAACTTAAAAGAGTGGACTTGTGCAGACAGCTGCAATGATTAAAATCACCTCCGTGTCTGATGGACGAGAGAAAGAACAAAGCAAATGCAAAAAATAAAAATAAAAAGCGGCCCAGTGAGGAGCTCCTGGCAGAGCAGCTGATGGGCCAGTTTATTTCATTATTTGTGTCTGTTTGGGAGGCTCTCCTGTAACTTTTAAAGCATGCGTATGTGAGATATTTATAGCATCAACACGGCTTTATTGGTATTTATTTTCTAATGCCTCTTTCTCAGCGCTTGAAAATTCTCTTTAGCTCCCAGAGAGAAATTGAGTTGTCCTTTTTTTAAAAAAAAGGAAAAGGCATTTCCTCCGGGAGAGCGAAGGCTTAAAAAAAAAAACCCTGGCGGGACCCTCTTGTCATGGCTTCAAGCACAGCACTGTGACTGACACACTCATACACTGGGATGATTGGAGCCTCCTTATCGGCCAGTGTGTGAACTCCTCCCGAGTCCAGGCCACCTGGAACATCCTCCCTCCGGCGGCCGCGGCTCTGCATTCCGCCCGAGGAAGACTTCCGTGGAACACTTGAGAGGAAGTCTTCCTCTCTGCCAAAAAAAAAAAAAAAAAGGCTGAACTTTTGCCCCCCTGAACATATGGAAAGGCTGAGCGGCGGAGACAAAACCAGGCCCCGGGGCGATGAAGCCGTAGCCCAGTGACTCAGCCGAGCCTGGATCCCCTGCCAGCGCCGGCTGTGATGCAACACACAGTGAACGCTTCCCATTAGCAGGGATATATATTGACACACATCCATGTAGTTCTAGGACAGCAGATAGCGGCCAGGATCCTAAACGATGGATATTCCTCCTCCAGCTGGACCGGACTCACAAACTGCCGCTTTGTTTTGGTCCCACTCTGAGACCTGCAGAGAAAACTTTTCACTGGCTGACTCCCAGTGTTCCCTGTTCCCAGGGCAGGATGGTGGGCGGAGTCTCGCTAACCTGCTCCCTTTGGGTCCGTAGACAATTTCATTTTGTGAAACGACTCGTTGGCAGGAGGAAAACAAGACGATGAATGAGGAAAAGTTTTGTCGCTGACGGGAAAGATTTACAGCGGCTCTTTAAGGAAATCAGACAGAATTATTAAGAATTCTAATCATAATGATAATAGTAATAATAATAATTAAAGAAAATCCGCTCACCGCTCAAAAAGTGCCATGGCAAAACCACCACAAATCTGCTGCATGACTGCAGTTTAACTTTCATTTAAGCTTATTTTTGATTATTTTTTTTTGTAACTTGAATCCACGGTAGAAGGAGGTCAATTGTATTTGAATAAAGAAAGGCAGAAAGAAAGCGAAGCTGACTTGAATGAGCACGTGTGATGCAAGCTGACGCTGAGTGGAGACTCTCTGGAGGCTGCTCAGATGGAGTCGGGGTTAAACGCTGTAATAAAGGGATAAATTGCACAGCGGCTGCCGTCGTTTCTGGAGGTTCCTTTTGTTCCGCTATGGATCATTTAGCTGTTTTCCCATCCCAGGCTTTCTCTTAATTTGGGTGGAGAAAAAAAGAGACAAGAATGAATCACCCAAATCCTGGGCTTTGCCCCGCAGAGGATCCTTCAGTGCCGCCACCGTCGCTAACGAGGACCTTAATTCCTTCAACTTTTGGCCCCTAAAAGAAAATCAATGTTGAACTCCCCGCACAGCTCGGGTTTGGTTTCAAGCAGCAAAACTGCAAACTGTTGCAACCATTTGCAACAGTTTGCCTTCATTATTTTACGTCTCGTTGCTCTGTGAACACTTGTTGCTGTACTTGTTGGGCCGCAGTTGTATTGTATTGTTGTTGTTGTTGTTGAGACGTGGTGAGAGAGTTTCGGAGAGAAACTGGCCGAGATTCATCCCATTGTTGAGAAGACTGAAGCCTCCGTGTCGCACGTTCTCCTCAGAGCTGCGTCACCGAGCCGACTTGGCGGCGGCTGAATGCGCGGATCTTATCTGGGGCGCTTAATTAGTCTGCTCTGTGTGCGATTATCAGGCGGGAAAAGAAGATCTTATCAAGGAGAATGCAAATGCTGTAGTGGCCTCTGTCCTCCTCCTCCTCCTCCTCCTCCTCCTCCTCTTCCTCCTCCTGGTGCAGCTGAAACCCAGCAGCAGTGTGGTGGTGGTGGTGAGACGCGTCCTCTTCAATCACAGCGATCACGCTCTGCTTATTGCTGTTGTCTCCCTTTAATTAGCCACATCCAATAATGGCGCCTGCATGCTGCGACATGCATCCCCAGCCATTACGCCTGTCATTATGGCACCGCCGCAGTTCTTTTTCTTTCTCTGTCCTCCCCCCCCACCCGTTCCCCTCCCCCGCCCAACCAGCACGCCTCCGACCGGCCCCTCCCATCCCCGGTTTTCGCTTAATTAAACATCGCTAAATGTTAACAGATAAAGCCTGGGCGAGCAAGTCGGCCCGCGTTCACATTTACACTGGGCGCGAGCAGATGGCAATAAATTAGATATGAGGCAGAGCAGGCGAGGCAGAGGAGGACGGGCTAAACAATTCCTGGGTTTTCTGCCTAATGGAAAAACAAGCTGTCACGCTCGCTTTGGTGACGTTTGGAAAGCGTCCGCCTCGTTTCTCTTTTAATCAGCGGCCGTGGAGCTGCGAGTGGCTCCGCCTCCCTCCGACACGCTGCCGGGGTTCCTCTCTTCCTTCTCTTCCCCCCTCTCCCACAGCGTCAGGGTTATTTGCACACACGGCAATGAAAGAGGTGAAGAGCGGCAGGTGGAGCCGCAGCTCAGAGTGCGGATGCTGCAGACAGAGCGGCTGCTCTCGCCTCCTGCCTCTTCAGCAAAGTCGGAAGAAAAGAGCTGCGTTTGACTCGGTGAATAACTTCGGATGCGTCGGCTGGAGGATCGAGGCTGTGACCTTTCACCTCTGTCGCCACCGTGCACAGCGTCGCTCGTCTCAACTTCCATATCGTCTGTTACAACTTCCAACTTCCTGCCTGCGCATGGAAGTTCTGAAGGGAAAAAAACAAACATCTTTCTCGGTGTCTTTTATCCAAATATTTGAATCCAAGTTCTCCTCTGGGCTGCGGAAAAGCACTGAAGAAAGCGAGGCAGCATAGCTTTTCATTCCTCACCTCGTCTTTCTTTGTTTCCGAGTGGCATTAACGGCCCCAGACGCACGAGGACGCCTCACCCCATGACGGCCGCAGCGCTTGATTATCTTCCACGGCCTGTGTGTGTGTGTGTGTGTGTGTGTGTGTGTGTGTGTGTGTGTGTGTGTGTGTGTGTGTGTGTGTGTGTGTGTGTGTGTGTGTGTGTGTGTGTGTGTGTGTGTGTGTGAGCAGAGAGTGGAGAGGGCTTAATTAAGAAGCTCTGGGGCTTCTTTGCTGTCATTCTTTTTTTTTAGGGAAGTGGGGGGGGGGGTGGTTACTGGGAGAGAAGTCAAAACAATAGAAGCTCTTTTGGTGTTTGCCATTCTGACACACAATGTGGTGCTCATGAATATTGAAACCAGCCGCTAGTGTGGAGAGCAGCAGTGTGTTGTTTTCCTCCCCACAACATCTTCATGTATTGAAGGGATTTTCTCTCCCTCTATTTTTTTTTTCTTTTCTATTTTCATCAAATAATTGGAAGATGCTCCATAAGAAAAAAAAGTTTCTATTTCTGAACGTGCAGCGTCGACGCCTGGCAGCGATTGCAACGCAGTGCGCAGGCTCTGGCTGCTGCTTCAGGTGGAGGGTGAAGCCATTCAGCCGGTGCATTATTTCCACACTGAAGTCTTTCATATTTATAATGAGGCTTGTTTTGGGCTTTCCATGACGTGATGTTGATAACAGCACACAAGCGCAGCCGCTGCTCGGCCTGTCTTGCTGGAGATCCACCTGCACGTGCATCCACTAGGAGATCTTATTCAACATATACAGCCACATTAGTCGCCTTTTTTTTTGTGTGTGTATGTGGAGGAGGCGGTACAATTCATCAGCATGTTGTCTTTTTTCCCCCACCTTCTATTATCATAGTAATCTAAATGCAAATTCTAACCGTCCCTTTTTTTCCAGCTGGTAGATGCTCCTGGCTCAGTGCGCGAACAAGAATCGAGATTTTTTTTCTCTCTCTCTCTCTCTCTTTCTCTTTCTCTTCATTCTCCACCAACTGCTGCTCTGCCTCTCCACTGGCGAGAGTCACCGCAGGGCTGCTCAGCAGGTCAACACATTGTAAAGGAGTGAGAGGGTTTGATGGGGGCGGGGGGGGGGCAGATGTTGCTAGTTAGCGCTAAATGAAAGGTTCCGCTTTCACTTTGGACAGCTCTGTCGGCCTCCGTCAAAATAAGAGCACTGAAAATCTTCATCGCTCTGAAAATAGTGGGAATGTGTGAGAGGGTCCTGAGCCCAGTCAGAACTTCTATTAAGATCTCAGGTCCCTTTATTTCAAACCAGATCTTCTTCTTCTTCTTCTTCTTCTTCTTCTAGCTCGCCATTGTCAGTGCATCCATCCTCTAGCACCGCCCCCTTTCTCATGTAACTCTACACCAACGTGCTGCTGTTTTATTATTATCTCATCTTCCCCTGCACGTTGCTACTTTGTCGCTGCCACTCAATTCTTCTCCATCATTGCGGTCAGGGACGCCCACCGCACCGGCCTCTCTCCCTCTCTCTCTCTCCCTCTCTCCCTCTCTCCCTCTCCCTCTCTCTCTCTCTCTCTCTCCCTCTCTCCCTCTCCCTCTCGTTTTTTTTTTATACGTCGCCTATTTATTAGTGGCGTGAAGGCTGGGGGGGGGAAAGCATCTGTCATTTCCTCACTGTCTCCGGAGGTCAGGCGACTTTTGTCTGAAATGAATCTCATCTGCCTCTGTGACTGGAAATTGCAAAGTCGGTGAGCAGCTGATGGCTGAGGACAGATTTGGAGGCGAAGCTGAGCGATATATTACCCAAACGTTGATAAGGAACATTTTGCAGAACGATGCATTTCCACCCAGAGATGTTCTGCAGCCCAAAAAAAATAAAACATCATTTCCACCCCAGTGGAAGTTGTATATGTTTGGAGGTCTTACTTCCAGTGCAGCATCTGCTGTCTCAAGGCATCATTCTGACCCATGGCAGACTAACACACCATCAGTTCACTATTTATCATTGATTGTGTTATTAAATATGATAAATGCAAGATGTCCAAGACATGATGATCTCAGTATTGCTGAGAATAATCTGACTCACTTCCAACACTTTGCAACGGTCTTGTTTTTGCTTTGTTTGTTTTCTTGTTTTTTAAATGGAAAAGCTATCAAAAAGGTGGACAAATGAACAATAAAAGCATCTCCGTGATGAAATGATAATAATATGGAGGCTCTTGCGAGACTAATAATTCATTTGATGTCACTGCATCCACAAATTAAATCCACGTTAACGAGTCTGCTGCGAAGCAGCAAAGCAGCTGTTATAAAATAAAAAAATACTTTTGTTTCTCTCCTCCAGTCGTTAGAAACTATTTCTCAGTCAGTGTTGTTCATTTTCTTGAAAATTGGATTGAGTCGCTTTATTTATTGCCTTGAGCCAGCCCACAGTCTTTTGTGAAACATCTTTTGTATTTTGAACAGAGTTGTGAAATTCTTATTATTTTGTTTTAAAAGGCAATCTTTGTCACAGGGGCAACTTGAAGTAAGTTTCTTGGTTAAGTACGCAGTGATGTGAGAAAAAGTGAGGTGACTTCTTCCGCGTGCTCTCCAGCACCGGCAGGCGAGAGCCACTCTGCAGGTGACTTTTTGCCGGGTGGATTTGCGTGAGGAGTCGCTGCTGAAATGGGATCAGAGATCCGAGTGAGGAAACTCACAGCCCAGGAGCTCAACGTCGCTCGGCTCGACGTTAAGACCCGCAAACTAAAAAGTGCAAGAGAACTTTCTGGCTTTGTGATTCACCGTCATTCCTCCCCTCCCCAAGTGACTCCAAGTGGATCTTGACATTTCTCCCCTGTCTGATTGTTCAGAGATGCAGATTAGGAAGCAAATGTAAACATCCACATGCAGCTGCAGCCCCGGGTCTCTGACGGCTTTGAGCAACACAATCTTTAAAACATGACTGTGATCTTTGAACGGCGTTTCTCTGTTATACATTCCTCTCTGCGCTTTGGCGTCGGAAGCCTCCACGCAGCGTCGGCTGCGCTTAAAATGAAAGGCGGCATCATCACAGCACAGCGCAGGTTAAACGCTCTCCGCTCAACCCGCAGATTAACCTTGGCGCTGTTTCAGGAGGTAACGGCTGGGCGGGGGAGGGGGGACAAAAATAATCATGTTTACACAAACGCAGGCGAGTTGTAATTACCGATAATAACTCGGCGTGAGAGGGCGAGTCGGCAGCGCTGCCACGGCCACTCACAATAAATAATGAGGGGGAACTTAAAGCGGGGGAGGGGGGGAAATAGGGGAAAAGTCTCTGCTTAATTATTCAGCAGCTCAAATGGATTCAGTGGCGTACATCAAATGGATGGAGATCAAAAAACTGGGAAAAGGAGATCACAATTATTGTGTGGACCGCGGGGCTCAGGATTAAACCAGGCTGAGTCTTCACAGTTTTCTGGGTGGAGAGATGTGGTTCCCCTCGTGGCGACACCAGGCCTCTGCCACACCACTTGCGATTGCTGATCACGTGTGGGTCTTTTTTTTATTTTTTGCTTTTTTTTTTAAATCAATGACAGGAAAGAAGGCGGAGTCACGTGGCGAACCAGCCGTCTGCCTCTGATGCTCGTCACCTCGGCCTGATTCACTGGGTGGGATGTGTTACTGTTACCGAGGTGCAAATATTGAGGCCGCCTCAACGCGCCGTCGCCATGGTTACGCCCTCCAGCTGTTCGAACTACGGCGAGGAGACGCTCGTCACGTTAGTTGGGGAGAACGCTGCGGATGACATCGCCCGGTGGCTTCCCTACCACTTCCTGATGCGTTCCATTGCATCACGCTGTCATCATAGTGTCCTGCGCAACAGGCGAGTCGCACTGTCTTAGCCAGTAAGCTGCTTCCAGAGGAGGAGAGGCCACGTCCAGGAGCTTGAAAGTCTCAGCAGCGTCGTTCACAACAAGGCTCTTCTCCAGTCTGGAGCCCTTAACCCGCACTCTGGCTTTAGCAGCCTGTGTGACACAAATTATTCCCAGCTCCGGTGTGAGCTCCGGTGTGAACGCGTGGCGGTGGGAACCGGGACTCTGGAAGTGCACATGAGGGAGCGATAAGCCTGGAGGCACCGGGGCTGCATGGTGGCACAGCGTCGCAGCACCTTCACAGACCAGTGATAAAACAAAGCTCGGAGGCCGGCTGCTTGGCCCCCTGCTGGCCACAGCAGGTTCTATTTTTTTCATCATTCGTCTTATTATCATTAGTATTTAGCCGTGAGGGAGCGGCGGCGGCGGCGGCGGCGGCTCCACGCGCATCAACCGCATCCCTCGCTCCGTTTCTGTCATGGAGGAGTAATAAACGCATTACACCTGCGTTAACAGTATAGATTTTAGATTACGCAGCGTGTGGCTGCTTAAACAAATGCCCCCTCCCTCCCCGAGCCTGCCGATCAATACTTCACTCTGACCGCATCAGCTAGAGACCCTTCAGAGTCTCCAGTGGTGCTGCACCTCCTCTGCAGGAGGGCAGTGCAGCGCCACCACTGGTGTGTGTGTGTGTGTTGGGGGGGGGGACACGCGCCACTCGCCTGGTGCACAACAAGTCAGTCATTGACTGATTGAACTCCAATGCAAAAGCCGAGGTGGTTAATCTGCGAGATGAATTTCCCCGCTCATATCTGGGGCTGGAAGCCCCGCCCACGCTGAAAACACTGCAACTCTGTTGGATTATTCAAATGGAGAATTGCACAGGCCGTTCGTTAGCGCTCGCCGTGGTTGCAGATGTAGCAGCATCAGGCAAAGCAAAGCAAAAAACAAAAACAAAGACTGTTGGTGTTTTTTTTTCCCCCATTGTCAACACCAAGCAGCTATTTGTCCAAACAACACTTTCACCGGGCAAAACCCAGAACCGCATTCATAAAAGCAGCGCTTCAACACGCGAGCTGGAATTCTGCGCAGCTGAAAAAGTCTCCAGTTCTCTTTTTTCCTTGACTTGTCTTCTAATTTGCATCAAATCTTCCACACGGGGTCGGAAGCCCGCCGCTGCCGCACGAGAAACCTCATTAGCGCTTCTATTATTAACCAAGCAAACTCCCCCCCCCTTTTCCTCCCTGTCAGTTGCACCACCGTGCCCTTTTTTTTCTTTTTTTTCGACTTTCGACGCAAATTAAAGAGCGATCAGTTTTGGAGGTTAATGCTACAGCAGCTGAAACCACTGAAGCAAATCAAGCACAGTGAGAGGCGGGAACAAGTCAGTTGCCCCTCCCACACACACACACACACACACACACACTGCCGAATCAACGTCAGGAGCTAAACTGATGTGAACAAGATCTTCGTCTTCTGAGCCAGACGGGGAAATGAGATGCTTGGCTTCACAGCACAAGTCAGATTTATTTATTCTTTGATTATTTATTTATTTATTTATTTATGCGTGTTTTCAAACTTGCGGGATCGCTGCATTGTTTACCTGCCGTGTCACACGTCTCGTTGAGATTCCCAGAGCGCAGCTCGGCGGAGGAGTTTCTTCTATTTTTAAAAGATGTGCCTGGCGAGGACGCATGCAGGAATAGCAGGTGCGGGTTAGCTCAGCTCGGTTCGGCCCGGCCCGGCCCGGCTCGGCCCGGCTCAGCCCGACACTCCCTCTGACTGGAGCTTCTGTCCTTGAACTGAGAGCCTCCAAAGACGAGTCGCTCCGCTCCTAATCACATTAAACGCTGGATTCTGCCGAGTCGGTGAACCTGAAAGGACACAGGTTGAACCCTCTGGTCTCTGTCGTCGTGACCTCCAGTCAACCTCCTCCTCCTCCTCCTCCTCCTCATCTTCTTCCTCCTCCTCCTCCTCGGCCCCTGTTTTGTGCATTATTTTCCATTGCGCTCTGCCGCTACACCTCATTCGCCCTGCACGTCGTCCATTTTCCGCTTAACGGTGTTGCACAATGGAACATTAAAGAGGGCAAGGAAAACAAATAATTTACTTTGGGTTTTTTTTTTCTCCTCCCCCTCCTCCTCCTCTTCCTACCTCCTCCCCCTCCTACTACGGGTTATTAGGCGCACAGAGCCGCATCACGGGGCCGAGTCTCATTATCAGAGTGAAAATAAACTCCAGAAGCATCAGGGATGGGACCCGCTGATGTATGATCACCACATTGGTTATGCTAATGCACCTCTGTGTTTCCGGTGTGTGCGTGCGTGTGTGCGTGCGTGCACGCGACTCACACTAATGGTGTGGCGTTCATCGGCGTGCACACGAGTGTTGTTCCCAGCCAAACGCGCCGCCTCACATCACGCTGATGCGGCCGAGCGACAAACAAAGCTGTCGAGGCTTCCCTGCGAGCCGCCGCCCGCCCTCATCGTGCCACTACTGTGCCATTGCGCACAAAACGCACGCTGGAAGAATCTGGCGTGAGACTCCATCGAATGAATTCATGCACGTGCAGGCGTCGCCGCCTTGTTTTGTGCTCTGGTGTTGGTGGAGACTCACTCTGCACTGCGCAAACTTGGCTTTATTTTAGCGCCAGAGGGGACTTCCCTTTGGATTCAGGTCCACCTGCTGCCATCATCCGGGCCTCTGATTGGCAGCCGGCACTCAGTGTGGCCAAAGGTGATGCACCTCCAATTAGCGAGGCAGTCCGTCTGCAGCTCTTCAAGCCTTCTATTTATGGTCTTTATCTTTGTTGTGCCACAGCAGCAGCAGCAGCAGCAGCAGCAGCAGCAGCCGTCGCTCCTCCAACCTGAAAGTCCTCACTCCTGTTTCAAATCACAGATAATCTAATGGACCCTCCACTCACCGGCGCTATTAAAGCCGAGTGGTCGACCTCGCGGCTGCTCAGAGAGCCACTCCAGCGCCGCTGTTTTTCACCACTTAATTAAAGTGACACCAGCCGCGTTGTTCCCAGATTGTTCACTCAAAGTGTTCTTTATCTGGCTGGAAGTGACCCCCCCCCCCCCGCTGCACACACACACACACACATACACACACACACCGCGGTGTAAACTGGCCTGGAACCCAGAGTGACTGCACTGTGTTTTTCAGAGCAGGTGATCTATTTCTACATAATATGATACATCCCATAATTGATGCGCTCAGATCTTAAAGCGTTCCTCTAGCGCCGTGATTACCATCGAGATGAAAAAAACATGCTCGGCCTCATCCTCTCTCATCTTAAGACACCTGTTCTCTCGAGTTCTGAGGGATCTTGTTGGCACCAAGCTGTGAAGAACCGAGCAGCACTTTCTGCAGTGGGCCTCCTCTTCCTCCTCCTCCTGCTCCTCCTCCTCCTCCTCCTCCCTCTCTCCTCTCCTCTCCTCTCCGCAGTGATCTGACAATCCTTCGGGGAGGTAAAAGTAATCTCATCGCTTTAAAGGCCGTTTGATCCGACATGAAATGGTTCTGATTCATCCAAACCAGTCTTTCACTCCACGCGGCTTCAAACTTGGCTGATTGCGTTTTGGACCACCAGAAGATTCAAACAACTTAAAGGCGGTGCAGTGCGAGAAAGTTTTCCAGCAGTTGTGCAGATCCGGGGTGTTAAGTGCTTGTCAAACTCTTGTTAATTTCAGAGAAGAAAAGTCTGGGCGGCTCAGCCGGGAAACCATCATGATTGTTCCGTCGCTAAATTCTCCTGAGCTGCTGATTAAAAAAAAACAACAACACAAACTTTTAACTTCTATTTTTGTGTTTGTGGGGGGGAAAGAAAAAGATAATCGCCGTTGCTTATTGATGAATGTTGGGATGGATGGGTTGGTGAGGAGGTGGGTGGGGGTGCGGGTCGGGGGGGCTGCAGGGAACTCCGATGCTGCTCAGTCACACAGAGGCCGTCTTCATCACTTTGTAATCAAGCGGTGCTTTTTCCAGCGTTATTAGCCTGGAGCGGCGCCGGCACCATCAGTCAGCCAGGTGATATTAAAAGGTGGGCTCCTCTCTGCCTCTCAAGTGACACAACTGCCTTCATCAAACAGTCATCACGCCAGAGGCCGCAGGGACAGCCAATAATGGCAGAGCAATATCCTAGATTAGGAATTAGGCCTCAGCGGCGGGGCAAAATACCACCTGATTGGGCTCTGTGTGTGTGTGTGTGTGTGTGTGTGTGTGAGAGAGAGACAGAATGAAACTATTTATCCCCTTCACTGAACGAGACACTGAGAGTTGAAGACTTCATGTTTTTCCTGCTTGTACAAGCCAACGCTTCCCTTCCCTCCTTCCTTCCTTCCTTCCTTCCTTCCTTCCTTTCCTCCTTCCTTCCTTCCTTCCTTCCATCCTTCCTTCCTTCCTTCCTTCCTTCCTCCCTACCTCCCTTCCTTCCTTCCTTCCATCCTTCCTTCCTTCCTTCCTTCCTTCCTTTCCTCCTTCCTTCCTTCCTTCCTTCCTTCCTTCCTTCCTTCCTTCCTTCCTTCCTTCCTCCCTACCTCCCTTCCTTCCTTCCTTCCATCCTTCCTTCCTTCCTTCCTTCCTTCCCTCATTCCTTCCTTCCTCCCTCCCTACCTCCCTCCCTTCCTTCCCTCCTTCCTTCCTTCCTTCCATCCTTCCTTCCTTCCTTCCTCCCTTCCTTCCTTCCTTCCTTCCATCCTTCCTTCCTTCCTTCCTTCCCTCATTCCTTCCTTCCTCCCTCCCTACCTCCCTCCCTTCCTTCCTTCCTTCCTTCCTTCCTTCCTTCCTTCCTCCCTCCCTCCCTTCCTTCCTTCCTTCCTTCCTTCCTTCCTTCCTCCCTCCCTCCCTTCCTTCCTTCCTTCCTTCCCTCCTTCCTTCTGATTGGCTGTCGCCGGAGGTTTGCCTCCCTGCCTCTGTGTGCTAATGGGAAGTGGCAGCCGCTCGCTAACACACCATTGACTCCACAGTCTCCCCACTGCGTGCCGTGGGAGCTGAGCCTACATGTTAATCTATATACATTTCTATACAACATAGATATACAATATTTTCTGGACGGAGCACCTGTGACGTTTATAGCAAGAGAAAAAGCGACAGTGCGGCTCCAGATTCTTCTTGCACGCTCAGCACTATATATAAAGCATGGGAACACAGTGCCGGCGGTGTCGGAGCGACTATATGACAAACGTCAAACATTTCTGGTACTGAATAAAAGCGCTTGAAATACAGAACCAGCAGCGAATCACAGCTGGAGGATTTCCCGCCGGTGGCTAATGGATGCTTCTGTGACGCCGAGTGGCTGAACGGAGGAAACAGTGGCTGCTGAACGAGGTCACAGTCTCTCTTCCCCCTGATTGGCTGGTTGTGTTCCCTGGGGTATTTTTGGAGCGTGCGGTGACGAGGTTGGCTTTAAAAGTTGCAGGGGAAGGAAAGTCTTTCCGCCCTCTCCAGGAGAGTCGCGCTCCTTTTTTCTTTTTTCTTTTTTCTTTTTTTCTTTCTCTCCAGCGGCGGCGTCGATGCCGACAATAGCAGCAAAAAAGGCTTCGGAATGACTTTTGTGTTGCACGTGACCCGAAATGGAGCAGCTTCCTTTGAATACGTGAAGAGTGGAAAATCTTCTTTCCCCGAGAAAAAGGGAGGAGAAAAAAAAGAAGTTGTTTATCCATAATTGAATGAGCCGGAATTGTGAGTACAAACTCATCTTTTCTGGAGGGTCTCCCTTTGAAAGGCGGCAGTCGGCTGTGAATTCTACATGATCTGCTGATGGGAAGAAATGGAGGAGGAGTCAATCAGGTGGTAGTTTAATTCCTCGCTCGCGACGGCGCTCATCTCTCGATGGTTCGGCGCCATTGCGAGCAGTTCAGGGGTGGAAATAAGGGAAATAGGTTTCAGTGCAGGATTGTGATCAGAGCTCTGACTCAGGCAATTTGTAGAAAGTTGGTGCGACATTTATTAAAAAACGAAGAAGAAGAAAGGAAGAAAAAGTCAAGCGGGGTTGGAAACAGCCTGCAGGTGTCTGCCTCAGTGTTTTTAAGAACCTCATTCAAGCAGATTTATTCACCATACCAAGAAATGACTAACTCAGCTCCACACATTTGAAGTGCACAAAGTAAAACTGCTGCACTTCTATTTATTTTTATTCATATTAGCCTCCTGTCCCCTGTGCTGCTGTGTTGTTTTGCTAACAATCCTCTGAAGGAGCAAATATGATCCAGAACAGAATATTTCCAATTTCTGACTTTCTGGAATCACAACTTGTTGCCGTCGAGCTGGAAGGAGAACAATCCTGCACACAGCCAGTCTCTCTTGCACTTCTACTTCTCCTTCTCCTCCTCCTCCTCCTCCTCCTCCTTCTCCTTCTTACCCGAGCCTTCGCTGAAAAGGACAGGAAAAGGATTTCAGTTTCCTGTGCAAACGTCAGTGGTCGGACTGATCCAGTTGAAAGTGAAGAACAGGAGCCCAGTGATGTATGGCTCCATCTCAGGCACGAGAGACACTTCAGCTGGCTGCACTGCACAGACAAAGTGAGACGGCGCTGGCAGAAGGCCTTTTTTCAGCACAAGTCCAATGTAAACAAGTTTAGTTTTTTTTTTGTTTTTTTTTATGACTGAGTCAAAAAAAAATGAATTTAAAAAAAAAACAAAAACCGCTCCTTCGTCCCGGAGCTCAGCAGACGCCGTCACGACTGCTGAGCAGCAGCAGCAGCAGCCTTGGGGGCTTCGTTCTGAATTTTGCTGCCACTGACTCATCACCATTCTGCACAACGGCAAGCAAGAAATTCTTCTTTATGTTATATTTATATATGTTCTGTTTCCAAGAACAATTCTACCGCGGAGAGGATTTCCATCACGAACAATCAGACAACCTTGACTCACACCACCATCAGATTCATCCGTGCGTGACTTGATATTTTCTATATGATACTTCCAGGATTTTAAATTCCTTCCCTGTTGCCGCACAATGAGTCAAGGCTCAAACACCACAACTTTAACTATAGATCACAGCTGTCCATCATCTAAAGGTTCTCCTCTGGGCAACACAACCGTGCAGCAACCCAGCGCTACACACACACACACACACACAGTGCACTCGTCCACTCTCCCAGGCTTCATTCTGTGCCAAGGCCTCATGAAGGGTCAGGCCAGGTCACTTGGTATTTGTTCAAGGGGATTTTGATGCTTTTGCCCCAATTTCTGCTGCCTTTTGCACCACTTGACCAAAGACATTGGCCGCCCAAATCTCTTTTCCAACCCATCCAGTCTCATCCTCTCTGCGCTTCTGCATATTTTCTCAAATTGATTTATTTGGAGGACGCAGCGGCCGCGTTTCTTCTTTTTTTTCCCCTCTCTCTTTTAATTTTACTGACAGTTGAACTTGTTGAGTGTCAGCGCTGGATTCCGAGCAAGAGGGAGGAAGAGGCTTCTCCAGACTATAAAAGTAAAAAACTCTGAGGCTGTAAATAATCCCAATCTGCCTTCACTGGCAAAGGGAACTTCACTGGCCTGTAAAACGTATCGCCCCACGAGCGTCCCTGTTAAAACTCCTCCCACCTGACAATGAGAATGGTTCAAAGTGAAGGCGGTGGCGGTGGGGACGCGGCTCAGCTCGTTTCAGCTCCGTTTGTGAGGTCACAAAGAGCTGTTTTGCCTTTGTCTTTGTGATGGTGAGGCAGTGGAGAGAGTCAGTGCAGCATTCACTGAGGTCAAGAGTGAACCTTTGATCAATGGATGCGTTGAGACCAGACGCTAAAGTCATCCAAACTTTCCATCTCTCTCTCTCTCTCTCTCTCTCTCTCTCTCTCTCTCCCTCTCTCTCTCTCTCTCTCTCTCTGAAACTTTTCAGCGATTGCAAGTGAAAGAAGACTCCTCCACTGCATCCTGTTCAAATCTATTTATCCTCTGTTTTTTATCGCATCTTTGAAGCGCTTCAGCCGTCCGCGGCCTCCGTTCACAGGTAAACACAATACATTAACCTCCCACATCTTCACCCCTCCCCCCCCCCGGGCCCGGCCGTCCTCACCCTCCCACGTGGCGTTCCTATTTATCATAGCCGCCGCCGCCGCCACGCACACACACACACGCACACACACACGCTGCGCAACGGCGCGGCCGCAGACCGCTGACCTTGAGGGAGTGGCGCTCATAAGACGAGCGGGCCGGGCCCAGATCTGGGGGTCTGTCAGGATGATTTCTTATTCTATTTAATAGAAGAAGAGGAGCCGCGCTTTATCACTGCCCGGGTTCAGGCTTTATATAAGGCGCCTCTGTCTGCGCTGCTGCTGCTGCTGCTGCTGCTGCTGCTGCTGGCCGTTAAAAGGAAGCGGTACACAAAGAAGATGTCCTTTAGGAGTCACCGTGATTTAAGCTTAAAGATGAGGGCAGATGAGTCACTTTCCTGCTAAATGGGGTTGAAACTGCGCTCAGCCCGGGGGGGTGGAAACAGACGACGCTGCTGCTGCCGCTGCTGCTGCTGCTGCTGCTGCTGCCCATATTTCCACCGCAGGCTCCGGCCCCTGGAGATCAGCGAGCAGGAAGCCGTGGAAGGAGGCGGGACTTCTTTTCTTGAGGCCCCTCGACTTCCCGTCGCAGTCGTTTCACTTTCACTTTGCAATCAACAGGCATCGGAGTTTGGTTTCATTTTGCCGAGGCGTCCTGAAGGAGTTTGAGTTGCTCCAAACTTCAGGTTGACAGCTTCTCTCTCTCTCTCTCTCTCTCTCTCTCTCTCTCTCTCTCTCCCTCTGGTCCCCGACAAACTCAAGTTTCCTTGCCATATTCTATTACCACCTTCTACTGCCTCTCTAAAGAAATGACCCCTGGTTCTCCTCCCTGTCATCAAACAGAAGAGGCCACAACATCTGGCTTTAACATTTGCTGCCTCATGTCAACCAACTTGGCCTGGTCTTGTTTCCAGCCGTTAAGAATCATTTCCAAACCCAAAGCCATGATCCCCCTCCGCCCCCCCCCGGCCAGCCCCACCCCCCTCGCTCTGATTTGGACAGAAAACTAATCCATGCTTTCATATCCTCTGCACTGGATTACTACAACTCACTCTTCTCTCTGGCATCAACCAAAAATAAACAAACAAATAAATAAAGACTCCCACTGGTTGAGGGCACAGCAAACTGGGCCGCTAATGCTAGCGTCAGTTTTAGCTCAGGTCTCACAGACTCGGAATACACTTTGAGTCTTTGGATTCTGGTGCACAAAGCAACCGGACAACTTCTGGAGAAATGGAGCCATCAAACTGAACATGGCTGAATATCTTCCTGCAGTTCCTCAGTCTGTCAAGTAGTTTAAACTACCTCCTGAACCCATTCTAGTGGACTTTAACAGTCTCGTGTGACACGTTCTCCCCTGGTCTTCTCTTCAGCTCCTTGGTCATTGCCAATGATGTTGTTCTCTCGTCTCCAGAATACTGTGTAGTGTTTCGTCTGGCTGTCGTGCCAAATTGTGGCTCGTGTTTCTAATTCACAAGCAGCAGAGTGGCTGATCTCGATGTCGGGTGTAAAAATCGACCAGCGTGAGCGGCGTTTGCTGCACGCCGACCTCACAAAGGAAGATGAAGCAGCCGAAGGAAACAGTGGGAATAATCCCTCGCTCTGCTCAGCGTGATGCTGAATCACCAGCAGTGGGAGGAATTAAAAAAAAGCTGTGACTATTCACCGCTAGCATGACAATATGTTGGCCCTTCTAGCTCCGCCTCTCTGCTACTTCACTAAGTTATGATGTCATTTTCCTGGGCGCCACGCTGACGATAAGGAGGGCGGGGGGAGCAGATCGTGTGTGTGTGTGTGTGTGTGTGTGTGTGTGTGTGTGTGTGTGTGTGTGTGTGTGTGTGTGTGTGTGTGTGTGTGTGTGTGTGGGTGGGTGCACGTGTGTTTGTGTAAATATTTCAAATGAAAGCGCCGGCCCTGCACGGCGAGCCCTCGCCGCTCAGATAGTGTAAATCAAAGCGCTGCACTCCGCCACCGCCGCCGCTGTGTTTGCTCTCCCTCTGCTTCCTGATACTGACCGCCTCCCACTTCTCTCCCATTCCACCACACGCCTCCGTCCAGCGCCGTATCCACAACCCAGGATGGTGCATTAATTCACTCTAATGTAATATGATGGAATTTTTGGAGGAGATTAAAAAACGGAAGGGGCGGGGGGGCGGGCAGAGGAGGGCGCTGTGCTGCACCAGCTGCATTCAGAGCGGCTGCGGATGTTCTGGAGGGGGTGAGGAGGGGGTGGGGTGGGGTGGGGGTCTCTCCGGTGTGTAGAGCTAAATGCGGAACGTTAGACTTGTGGAGAGGCTCTTGGCAGGAAGGAGGCATCGGGAGAGGATGTGAGCGAGGCAGTGAATTTCCCCCTTAATGAAATGAAGATGAGTTTTGACACGGATGAATAAAAGTGAAAATTCTTTACGAGGTGCATACGTAAAAAGAGAGGCCCTGCGTGGTTAATGCCTGGGAAGGAGGAGTTGACCGCACAGGAACCTCCAATACACGCAGGAGTCAGGAACATTCTCCACACTTCCTGTTCAGAACATCCTGGAATGCATTCCTGCAGGCTGGATTTAAATTTCCATGCGTTGTTGGAGAAACGACGACAACTTGGTTGTTAGGTTTCCACATTCCACGACATCCACTGTGGGAATTAGTGAATTATTCTCTTTTCTTCTTCTTCTTCTTCTCAGGTTGCTCAAACTCTGGCTTTGGCTCCGCTGATTGATTGGAAAAGATTTTTGAAGACGTCACCTTTTTTTTTTGTCTCGGGGGATTTGTGTCGGGATTATTTCCCACAGTCGTGTGTAATTAGAAATAATTGGCAGAAACAGCTGTAAGCTGTAAGCATCCACTGCAGACTTTCAATGAAATCTCAACAAAATCTGTCACAAGAGTGAAGATCGTTGCTCTCTCTCTCTCTCTCTCACTTCCTGTCTCTCTTTGCACATCCACACACGCATGAGGAAACAAACCAAAGCAACAGCTTGGGAGACATATTACTAATGTGGCGCGTTCACTCTGCAGCTCATCACTGAGTCTCCATGAAAAACAAAAACACAAACAAGATGGAAAAAAAAACACACAAACAAAAATGTGTTTGATTCAGTTTTTTTGGCCATTCGGCTAAAAACTAAATTAATTTTATTTATGGAACTGGCATTCATCATCGATATTCCTTTCACGCCCGATCAAGCATTCCCATTGGCCGAGAGCCACTAGAGGTGCGTGAGCATTGGTCCGTTGGCAGCTGAAGCAAAAGCTGCTTTGAGACGTTTCTCAGCAACAAACACGGCCGAGTGAGGAGTTGAGAATCAATTGAAAGAAGAATTCACTTCAGTCGCAGTCAACCTGGCGGCTGGTGATTAATCCAACACAATAGATGTTGTGTTGAGTGAAAGTCTCCGGAGCGGCCGGGCGCAGAGTGTCGCAGTGATGCTGTTGCAGTATTCAACGTTGGTTGTATGTTCACGGCGACGGCGCGGCGGAAGTGTGATTCTCATCTAATTATCTGTCGCCGATGCAGCAGCTAGTTTGATTAAAGTGTCTGCCACAGCAGTTAGCAGTTAGCAGTTAGCAGTTAGCTGTTAGCAGTTAGCTGTTAGCTGTTAGCAGTTAGCAGTCCTCCAGCGTCACTTCCTGAACACTCCGGGAAAGCAAACTGTGTTTTTCTTGGGCTCGTTGTAAATTTTTGAAGCGTGCAGAGCGGCTGGCAGCAGGGTGAAGTGTGTCATATCTGCTGCAGCTCCGCCTCCTCCTCCTCCTCCTCCTCCTCCTCCTGCGCTCGGCTCCTGCTTTAATGAAAGGCCTCGGAGCAGCCTCTCCAGAAATCATTACAATCTGCCTCCAGGGCCCGTAAACTAATAGTCATTCACCTGTGTGACAGCAAATCTTTGGCCACTTGCCGTCGGGGGGGCTGGGCCGGCCTGTGTTTAAGTTTATATGGAGTGGAGTCCAGCCGCCAACGAGCATTTATTGTTGGGGCTGGAATCCTGGTGATTAAATGTGCGTCGGGGCAGAAGGTGTTCCATCTCACCACGAAAGCCTCGGCCGGTGACAAAAAAAAAACAAAACACGCAGTGCTCGTCCTCGCACAGCTGCGGCCCGGCAGCATCCTGCTGGAATTTCTGGAAAGAGACGGCACAAATGTATTCAAAAGCTCCAAAAGCCTCGGGGTGTCGCCCGCCGGCTGTTTTATTAAGTTGCTCGGCAGCAGAAAAAAAAAAAAAAAAATCTGTGAGAGAAAGTTTCTAAATGAAGTCCCTCAACAACAAAAAAGTCGGAATAATGAAGCAAATTTCCTCAGAAACACCTTCACTGGGGGGGACAGGAGGGAAGCACAGGGACGGGAAGGCTGCCTGGCTTCAGAAATGCAACAAAGGAAAGAGGCAAAGTGGATGAGAATCAAACCAATGAGATGGATGGAAGCCGCCTTTGTGTTCAGTGCCGGGGAAGCAAACGCATCTACAATAGAGCAGCAGAATCTTTCAGGCACCCTGCACACAAAAGGTGACGCAAACGCAGGAATTTGAAGGGAAAAAAAGAAATTGTCTCATTTCCCCAAAAAAAAGTTCTGTATTTTACTACTAAGTCTCAGCAGCAGCAGCAGCAGCAGCAGCAGCAGCAGCAGCAGCAGCAGGTGTGAGTGTGTTCCCTCTTTAGTGGGGGGTCATTTTGACTTGATGATGGTGCATCTCTGCATCCGTCAATCACTCAATCCTTCAGCCCCAGCAGAGCTGAAGCACCGGATGGAAGGAAGAGAACCAGGATCAGTTCAGTTGTATTTCTCTGGAGCCACGAGGCCTCGCCGCCAGCGCCGCCAAGCATCCCCCCCACCCCCCCACCCCCCTCCGCCCGCTGACGGGAAGAAACGCTGCGCGTCCACAAAGCCGACAAACCAAGAAGGCGAACGGCTGTAAATAATTGCGGTGCGGAGTGAAGAGGAGTCGGCCATCCTTCAGAGCGGCGAGCGTGGGCAATATCTCCCGCAGCCTGAGAGTCATCCATCACGGCCAGACTTTAATTTGAGATGTTTAGGACTGATGATTGTCTGAGAGCTGCTGGCTGGCTGGCTGGCTGAACTGGCTGGCTGGCTGGGGGGCGGGGGGGGTCCCCCACCAGCTGAGAGGGTCTCTGCAGAGTGTCGGCTCACCCTGGGAGAAGCAGCGGCCGGTTGACAGAAGACGTCTTGAACTGCGGCTGATTGGCCGTCTGATGCATGTTCCGCCCAGCAGGAAGCACCGGGGCGCTGGGCTGAGTGGCACTCGTGAGTGCAGACCAACCTCGTCCAATGTCAGACGGAGTCTGGAGACTCGGAACGATCCGAGCCTTGATTGATTGCGTCTGGGAAGCGAGGCTCGTGGACGGACGCGTGTGGGTGACTGATCGTCCGAGCGTGCAGAGTTTGGCCGGGGCTCAGCCGACGTGACGGATAATTTGAGATCAGGGCGGCGCCGCTCGGTTGGATCTCGTGTCGGCTGAGTCACCGTCGGGTCACGCGGGGCCTCGACTCCTTCTGGTCCGACATTCAACCTTGGATCTCGTCTTGTTGTGTCAAAGTCTTTCAAAACAAAAGATAAAAAAAAATCTTTTGGAGAAAATAAATAAGTGTGGAGCTATTTCAGAGTCACGGCAGACAGTGAACAGCACACTCAGGTTTTCATGATGTTTTTGAGTTTGAATGAATCAAACCCTCCTGCTGCTGGATTTCGTCAAACATGTTTATTATCATTTAAAAGATAAATAAAAAAATAAGCAACGCTACTTCTCAGCCCTAAATAAACCTAGCGGCTGTTGAGACGTGATTAGATTTTCCCTTCCAAAGAGGAAGCCGTCTTTTCTCAGCGGGATTCTTGTCGCTCGCACAATTGGCTGCTGCGCCGCCCGCCGTCCTATCGGGGAGATCTGATCTGTGAGGAGCAACAGGGAGGACGCGTCGTCCCCCAGCCTGCCCGCCTCCTCCCATTGTGAGAAGTTAGTCAACAGGTTAATTGTGCCTCGGCAACGTCCCTGTGGAAAAGATGTATACATTTTCTTCTCGGCTGCTTTCCATCTCCGCTTTGGTCACGACGACTCGGCGAAAAATAGCCCCACTATCCGCCGTGTCGCTTCATTTATTCCCTCCTTAATGCCGTTATAATACCTGAGCGCCGGGCGGCTGCATGCCCTGAATGTTCATTCTCCACACAGTGGCCTCTGTGTACTCGGGGCTGCGCTTCCTTCAGAGGGAAGCGGACTCCTCGCGGCGTAATTTGATTATTCCGAGGGCAGGTGTTTTCAGCTGGGCGCTGATAAGAGGGCCACGCCGCCGCCGACGGCAAAGTGAGCTGCATTCGACGCGCTTAAAGGTAGCGAAGGAAGAGGAGAAGAGAAAAAGAAGAAGCCAAAGAGCTCAGGTTTTCCCTCTAATCTAATCTGTGAGATGGGATTGACTTTGAAAAACGCGACAACAAACACAGGAGCTAGTCCTCCAGCCGGGCTGCAGGGAGGGAGGGAGGGAGGGAGGGATGGCACACACACACACACACACACACACACACAGGGTGAATGCAGAGTGAGTAATCTGCATTGTTGCTCATGCAACAAACTTTGACCCACACAAGTGCTGCTAGTCGCTGGATTACACGCAGCAGCCGCTGCTCAGGCTGCTCTGGCTGCTCAGGCTTTGGATCCATTTCAGTGCAGCAAAGCAAAGCAAAGCAAGGCAAAGCAAAGCAAGGCAGCCTTGGCATGAAGGTGCGTTGGAGGAGTTCTTCTTTTGTTGGTTGATGGTGGAAGAACTGCCAGTGGGGTTGCAAGAGGCATCGCTCTGCCGCAGCCCAACACAGCACAAGGGTGCATGTTCATCCCGACCGGGTGTTTCCCATCAGGACCATCCTGAGCAACATCTGCTGCTGCTGCTTGTCTGCAAGGTTGCATGTCATGAACCCGACTCCGACCCCCTCAGCACGGCCACGGCCGCTCTCCTGCTCTCCTCTAATCTGCTTCCTGGCCACCAGCCGCGGTCTCAGCCACCACTAATAACATTGCTCATGCGAGCGCTGTGTGCAAACAAAAGGCTGATGATCCCCGGCCGAGGGACGGAGCTCTCGCTCAGAGCCCACGTTGCTCCGGTTCTCCGCTGGAGAACTGAGCGGTTGCAGCAGAGCCGCAGCTTCCAGCGGCCGCAGAGACGGAGTGCGGAGAAACTTCCCCCAAAGCCAGACGATGCTAAAAACACACGCACACAGCAGGGCGGCAGTCAATGCATCTGCTTAAAACGCACGGCACACAAACAGGCACGCGCGCATACACACTCGTCACTGGACTCCCTGCGGCGGCGGAGCCTCTCTGCTTGAACTCCTCAGGATGAGGAGCTGTCAAGGACACCGGCGGCGCAGCTACCATCCCGTTTTTGGCTGAAGGAGCCGGTGAGGAGAGGGAAGAGCGGCGGAGCGGCCACGCAGCTGTTGAGTTTGCTGGAAGTGGATTTGCAAACAAATCTCTGGTAAAAAAAAAAAAAAAAAGGGGCAGAGCCAAGAGAGAAAGGAAGACTTACCTTCAGCGGGGGAGACCAGGGAGCAGCGAGAGTCGCAGCCGTTTACATCCAATCCCACCGTCCTCACAATCTCTGTTGCTGCTGCTGCTGCTGCTGCTGCTGCTGCTGCTGCTGCTGCTGCTGCTGCTGTTGCTGCTGCTGCTGCCTCACTTTCTTTCTTTTTTTGGCACCAGCGCTCCTCTCCTCTCCTCTCCTCTCCTCTCCTCTCCTTTCTGCTGCTGCTGCTTTTCTCCCCCTTTTCCACTCCTCCTCTTTTCAATTCCCTCTCTCAACCTGCTCTCCACCGCCGCCGTGCCTCTCTCTCATTATCCCGCTGGCTGTTTGCAGTTCGAGCCCACGCAGGAAGCAGAGCGAGCGAGCGAGGATCGCCTGCAAGAGTGCGTGCGTCTGCGTGTGTGTCTGCGTGTGTGTCTGCGTGTGTGCGCACGCCGCGGAGAGACTCGGGGAGACTACGGTCGGTGGGTCGAGGGAGAGCGGAAGAGGAGGAGGAGGAGGAGAGAGAGAGAGAGGGGGAGAGAGAGAGAGGAGGAGAGAGAGATGCTGAGTAGAGCGGCTGCAGGATGGCGACTTGCAGAGTGAGAGTGAGCTGTGAAGTGAGGGAGGGAGTGAGAGAGAGAGATAGTGTGTGTGTGTGTGTGTGTGTGTGTGTGTGTGTGTGTGTGTGAGAGAGAGAGGGGGGGTAGAGGGAGAGTGTGCACAAGGGAGGAGGAGGAGGAGGAGGAGGGGGCGTGTGAGCGCTGCTGGCTCTGTGTTGACTTGTGTCGCCCTGATTGCACTGGCAGTGGTGCAAACCCCCACCCCCACCCCCACCCCCACACACACACACACACACACCATGTAAGGTCCCCTGAGTACTGCGGGAGGGGTGGGGGTCTCCATCATCAAGCAGATTAGCAACTAGAGCCACAGCCCCATCACCCCCCCCCCCCCCCCCCCCCCCCACACACACACACACACACACACACACACACACACACACACACACACACAGGATTTCCGCTGACAACTCCCTCTGGTCCACACGCCTCAAAGTGCAACTGCTGAGGCTGCACAACTTTCTTCACGCTCACAATTTGAATCAAACAGTCGAACACTGAGATTTAGGTTTTGGTCTCCAGCAAAAGCACGTTTCCTTTTGGAGAAAGATCTGTTTTCTTTAGTGTTGTTTTAGTGTGCCTCCCTGCCGCCTCCCTGCCGCCTCGGGTTCACTTCCCAGGTTGTCCCAGTGCAGTTGTGCTTTGCCGACCAGCGGGACGGACCAGAGTCCCTCTTCCAGTCCCAGCGGTGGTGTGTGTGTGTGTGTGTGTGTGTGTGTGTGTGTGTGTGTGTGTGTGTGTGTGTGTGTGTGTGTGTGTGTGTGTGTGTGTGTGTGTGTGTGGGGTCTCACTTGGAGCCGTGCCAGTGGAAGCTGCTGGAGCCGCTGCAGCTGAACGGCTCTGTGCATTTTTAGAACACAGCTCACCATTCATGTTGTCTTATTCCTGTATTTATTTGTTGGTTTTAATTCCAATGAGGATCCCGCATGCCAACTTGTGAGACGCTCGATGCTTTGAGGGCTGCTGTGCGCTGTAGACTGTTCACATGGTTGACAAGTCACTCCCGGAAATCATTCCTGTGATTGTGCTTTGCATTTAGGCCGTGCTGACTGAGTTAGCCAATGGTGATTTTGATACATTTGATTTTATATTTATGTATTCATAATTGCTGTATCAACGAGCACGGGTTTGATTTTCCTGTTTTCCGCCGATGTGCAGACGAGCGCAGGCGGCCGCAGGACGGGTGCGCTCGCAGAAGATCTCTTCCTCCCTCCCGCAGCACTTTGCTGGGATCCTGAGTGTGACTGCCAGTGGCAGGGAGAAGGTGGATGAGGAGTAATGAACTAGAACAGTGCAGTGCTTGAGGGAGGGGGCAGAGGAGGAGGAAGAGGAGGAGGAGGAGAGCATCAGCTGGTTCCTGCTAACATCCATAACCTCTCAAAGAGACGCAGCAGCTCGCAGGGAAAGCAAGCACCGCCCCTGCCCTCCCAGCGGAGGGCGCCTCCCCAGGAAAGAATGACATCATCCCGACATCAGAAAGTTTCTGTGAAGTCTGGCTGCTGTCGCTGCTGCCGCTGCTGACGCTGCTGACCTAAATTCCCACATTTTCCATATTGTGTGCATTTTTTTTTTTTTTAGCGCCGCTGCCACTCAACCGACTCGGAAAACGAGGCGTCAACTCAGCTCCTTCCATGCAAAACGGGGGAGCGAGCTCGGCGGCGCCTTTAACCTTTAAAATCAGATCCCCTGATGCAGCCAAGGTGGCACACATCACTCCACGGGAAAGGTTATAGCGGCATTAGCATTTCGGCGGCTCTCTATTTCATCTCCGCTGCCATGAAGACTGGCGGGCCTCGGCCCGTAGAACAAAATTCACTTTGTCTCGCCATCCTAACTTTAATATTTCATCCAAAAGCCTCAACTTTGACCGGAGGGGAAGGACAAGATATCTAGTTTTGAACTAATATCTGGATTTTTCTTTTGGAATGGAATGGAATTTTTCTCCAACAAGAGTCTAACGTCCCAGCTGAGTTCCAGGTGGTGGGTTTCTGCTTTTATTTGCTGATCTCCAGTGGGCAAAAATAGCTGCTGAGTCGTTGTGACGACCGCCTTTATCATTGTAGGAATTATTTTTGGTCTCGTGCAGACGACTTCATCACCGTGCTTATTGGAGCCCAAGCTCGGAATATAATTGTCCATCCATCCTGCACGTGTTGCATGGGGATGAATTTGCTTTTTCAAACCTTTGCCAAACATCAGCGATGACAAATATTTCAACGAGTCAATCTGTGCCCCCGACGGCTGACGGTTCCGAACCCATTTTAAGGAATAAAAAAAACCCACTGACCACTCGACCCGTTGTCAGCGCGTCCACCAGACGTCAGCGCTCGGTGGTGCACGGTGCCGCGCTGACCTCGCACTGCGGGCTGCAGTCGCAGCGCAGTTTGTGCGACCGCCGTGCGGCCTCGGCGCTCCCCGATTGACGGCGCTCCCAGCGCCGCTACCGGATCAGCCGCGTCCAGATGGCACGCCGTGGCCCCGCAGGGCTGGGCTCGCTAATCCTCTTGGCACGAGCTCGCCTGTGCAAAGAGGTGGAGCGGATGCTCAGAGTGGCGGCGGACGTCAGTCGGGGCTTTTGGGAGTCGAGCCGGCGTCGGCGTGGAAGCGCTGGGCGAAGGGAAAGAGAGGCGTCGAGCGGGCGTCACGTCAGGACAGCAGGTGAACATTTGCAGAAGTTCCTGAGTTTGAGTTAAAAAAAAAATCTAATCAGTCGATGGAAAATAACGCCCCCTGTGGTCATAATTATTAATACGACGCATGCAACAGAGAAAATGCACCCAGAAGCAAAACATCGCTGCCAGTCTTTGGTAGTTTCTTGTAAAATAATCAGCGCAGTTCTGCAGACAAATCTGTCTGGTGAGAATTAGTTCCTCTTCCTCTTCTTCTTCTTCTTTTTCTTCTTCTTCTTCTTCTTCTTCTTCTTCTTCTTTCCTTGTTTTCCATGTTTTCAGTCCGAGCCGGTATCATGTCCAGCGGGTTTAATAAGGAAAAAAAAGAAAAAAAAAACAGTGTCGCGCTGAAGAAGAATCACAACGCGGCAGTGAATCCTGCAGCTCGTGATGAATGGTTAATAAGCCGAGAGAGAGAGAGAGAGAGAGAGAGAGAGAGAGAGAGAGTAGGCAGCGCAAATAAATAAATAAATAAAAATAATATATAAAAAAAACCTAATGCGGAATAATAATTCTGAATTAATTGCCTCTGGTTCGTCTGTTAACTTTAATTGGCCACCAGAGAGGCACAACTGCTGCTTTCTCCCAGCGTCAAAACTTCATCAACAGCAAACACAGTCCATGAAGTTTGTATTTGCTTTTGCTCCTTTCTTCTTTTCTTTTTTTTTTGCACGCTACCTTAAAACCACAACAAATATTACCCTTTTCTCTTCCTGCTGCGAGTCTTTATTTTCAGGACAGGAACAGTCAGACAGACCAGGAAGTAAGATTACACTTCCTCTTCATCATGTTTCCTTCCCCTCCTGCTGACCACTGCCTCAGACTGGCTGGCTCGGAGCGGCAGCAGGACTCAGGTGTTGCACTTGTTTGCGGCTGAGCCAATGGGCCGGACGAGCCTCCCTCCGCCTGCCCCCCCCCCCCACACCCTCACCCCCACCACCGACCCCTCCCGAGGGAGGCTCTGGCCCAGAAGAAGCCCTCCTGGTGCTCAGGTGCTCCTCTCCTCCTCTCGTCCCTCTCAATTTCCAGCAGGACAGACGCTGCAACCGAGACACGTGATATCTCTCAGCCCGGGGAGAAATGAGAAATGTCCACAGCTTCCAGTTTCCAGGAGGAGCTTTAATGGCCTGCGTGGTGGCGGTAGATCAGTTGAGGGCCGCGAGTATCGATGTCCCGCTGACAAGTTACATCTTCTGAGGACGTAACTGTTTGCAGTGGCACATTCAGACGGAGAGGATTGTTTTTAGCGGGATGAAACGGCTCCTGAGGTTCGGTCCCGCTGAAAAAAATACATTCATTATTTAATAGTAGACCGTAATGCTGGTTTTCAGGGTTTTACTACGAAATGACGTGATCAGCCTGTGTGGCTCCATGTCATTCAGTCAGGATGTGGTTTTGCCATTGTTAATGGAGAGAATTTCCAGTCTTTCCAGTTTCATGTGTAATTGTCCTCTCGGCGTTGAATAAATCATGACCGGCTGATTCGTCTTGTCTTGTTATTGCATTTTAAATGCAATCCACCGCATCAACACACAACGAGGACATGCAGGATTGCATGCTTTATTTTACATCCGTCACTGTTTTGCTGCGACCTGGGACCCGGTGAGCAACGCAAAGCCGTCTTCCTCTGCAGCAGCCAGCAGGGGGGGGGGAAGCCGCGGCGCTCGTTGAGATCTTTCCGTTGCCGGCGCGGCGACGTGCGCCCGTGAATCTCCGCTTCTGAGAATGCGTCCACGTGCTGAGAGCTCAATCACAGCACGAGGATCTTTGATTAATCCGTGAGCGCCGCCCATCGCCATCGAGACCTGCGGCACAAATAGAGTCTCAAGTCCTGGATGCACTGATTTGAAAGATGTTGCTGTGTCGTGTGTTAACAGCCAGCTCCCCCCCGCCCCCCACCACCACCACCACCACCACCACCACCACGACACTTCAGGTTGCTACGAACAACAAGCAGCGGCGGCACCAGGATTCAGACGTCCAATCAAACCCCCTGAGCTGTCATGCCAGACTAATGAAAGAGATTAAAAGTGTTGATTTGAGGCAGACTGACTGACTGACTGGCTGACTGACTGGCTGACTGAATGACTGACTGACTGACTGACTGCGCCTTCCTTTCACTTCCTGCTTGTTGGAGATGATTGGAAGAATTGCTATGAGCTCCAGCTTGCAGCAAAGTGCGTGCAGCAAACACCGGGCAAACTAAGCCCCTCCCACCGGGGCGATCGGGCGGTGCATGAATAAAAGACGTCCCAGAAATGTGAAATACTCCCACCTAAAACTATGATGGGCAATTTTTTTTGGGGGGGGGAGGGAAGAAGCCATCCGTCCGGCCGCTGCAGGAAGCGCCCTGCGGCTTCAGCCCAAAACGAGCCCACGCTGGCGCCGGGCTGCCGCGGCTGAGGGATGTGCTGTCAGCCGGCCGTTTGGCAGAGGGGGTTGGAGCAGCAGCACAGGCATTAAATAGCGCGGGGAGCGGGAGATGGAGCGGCGGCTGCACGGGCTTTAGCCCGCAGAGCTGCAGCTATATTGGAGGAGGCGAGCGCGGGGCTGAAGCCTGGGCTCACCACCACCGCAGGCTCTGATTTGTGCTCGGCGCCTCCACTATATTACCTCCCCGCCGTCCACCTGGAAGCTGCCCACGGCCTCCGCGTGTTCGCTGTCTCTTCTGCTTTTAAAGCCCGGATGAGAGAGAAATCTACCTCCATCCCAACAGGAGAGCTGGGAAAAAATACAGCCGTTGTTTGATGTTGTTTTTAATGAGAAAAAAAAAAGCGTGACTCTTTGTTGCATTTGGACCAAGATGCATTCAGAACAACACCCCCCCGACACACACACACACACACACACACACACACACACACACACACACAACCCTCCACACCCCCTGTGTCCTGAGGTCCGTCCCATTAGCGGCCACCAGCCAACTTGGATGGTGTGATGAAAACGAGAGACGTGTAATCTGCAAGAGGGGGAGGATGGGAGCGGGGGGGTTGGGGTGGGGGGGGGGGTGGCAGTGAAACGGCTTTTCCCGTTTGTCCAGCACACTGGTGGATTGAGATCCCTTCATCTCTGCTGGGTTATTATTTATACTCAGAAATCCCAGTGGTACGGCCAATCAACAGTTGAGCTGAGCAGCGTCCCTCCATTAACCCCCCCCCACCCCCCCAGCCCTGCAGGCGGCGATACTGTATCGCCCGGCGCAGCCTCGACCGGCGACTGCCAGCGTATTGTTTGCAAATGAAGGGCGAGAGAGTGGCGGAGCGGAGCGCTCATCGCTCCACTCGTCCTTCAAACCACGGAGGTGCGTCAGCGCCGCGGAGGGATGAGCGCTAGCACGTTAGCACGTGAGCCAGCCAGCGCGCCGTAGCGGTGCTGGTCGATATTCTGCAGCGGGTTTGCGACTATTGACTAACAGCAGCTGCACAACTCTGACGTCTCCAGGTTTCTTTCACTGGCTCTAGAGAACAGAACCAGTGGGAGTGGACCTGAGTGGCCCAGTGACACTGAGGACGGGATGGACTTGATTTCCAGGACACAACCAACACCTTGCAGCAGGCAGGAGTGACTTTCAGAAAGTTTGCTTGGTCACCGGCACTATTTACTCATATCTGTGTGTTACTCATAACGAGTGAGATAAGCAGCCCCACTGCATCGCCCTCCAGTACCTGGGACCCTGAGCGAGCACGGTGGCACTCTGCCCGATTGCCAGCAATTCTGAGCTTCATTTTTTTCATTATTTTTTTATTTTCCGCTGGAAAATTGGGTCAATAAATCGCTGTCAGTCTAATTCATTTGGCAGCCAGTCATTAAAAACCAAAATGATGCTGTTGAGCGACGCCGCAACTGCCACTCTTGGCAAGCGTGCAGGGGCCATGAATTAATATTGGGCTGGATTGGTTTTTACATGCTTGCACACACACACACACACTAACACACACACACACACACACACACACACACACACACACACACACACACACACAGGGAGGGAGGTGGATGAAGGGAGCAGGAGGCAGATTATTTTAAAATTACAGCAGCGGTGCAGGCTGAGTGACCGCACGTCAACCCTCCCTCCCCCCCCGGCCCCCCCCACACACACACACACACAAACACCAACCCCCCTCCCCAGGACAGCGTTTTATTTTTTCCCCCGGTAATAAAGCACTTTTACTTTGGGGGGAATAAATACTGGAATCACCTGCTGTATTTCATTAGGCGGCGCCATAAACAGGCAGGAAAACACGCAGTTACCGCTCACGCTGCTCACGCTGCTCACGCAGTTCAATCTGCCAGCTGTTTTTTTTGTTGTTGTCGCTTTTATTTATTGTTGGGTTTTTTTTTTTTTGTTTTCGTTTTTTACGGCGGCCACATCTTGTGACCATAAAAACCCTGCAGTCCTAAAAAAAGAAAAAGGAAAAAAGAAAAACAGGAATAATTTCCTCCAACGCAGCCGGACTCCCCGAGCCACTGGTGTTTGTCTGGCAGCCGATTGGCTGAACGCGACAGCGTCTGATCCATGATGCAAACGCTGTTTATCAGCGGTCAGAATGTGTGGCAAATTAAATAAAGGGATCGTCCTTGTTTGTCGAATTTCTCGGGGGACTTCGGACTGAAAGTGGCCGTAAACGGAGCGGCAGATTGCTGGAAAACGTTGCGTGGTTTCATTTTGTAATCTTCACCAGAGGCGACTGGGAGCGCTGCCTCTGAATGTGTGGGATATGATTCGATGCGGCCCTCGGCTGTAAACATCATTCACCACTTGCTCTTTTTTTTTTCTTTCTTATTTTTAAATTCCACACTCACATTTGCGTGTGATGGTAAACTGGGTGAAAATCCTCCTCTTTGAGGAGACGCAGCGTGTGATCCGCTCAGGCGCCACTTTCTCCGTTTCCATCAAAGGAAATCAACTTGTGTCAGACTTCCTCCTCGGCAGAACGCCACCAATCGCAGGCCTTCTTCCCGCGCAGCCACTGCCGCTTGCTCACTCCCCTCTTCCTCCCTCTTCCTCCCGATTCCTCCCTCTTCCTCAGTGTGCTCCAGCCTGCATGTATGTGTGTTTTTTTCACCGTTACCGATACATCACAGCCAAAGAAACACAACTTTTCTGCTGTTTCCTCTAATGAAGCTATGAAATTAGTTTGGTGGCCAACTCGCTCGCTCGCTCGCTCGCTCGCTGGCTGGCTGGCTCGGCCTCGGCTGGAGGCTCCACATGCAGCGTTGCCAAACACCTTTAATGGAGAGTTTGAAGAATGGCTGTCAGTGCGCCAGCCGCTCCTGCAGCCATTTCTCTTTGACCTGCCACGGGAGAGGCGGAGGCCGCACGGCGAGGGGCCTCGCCATTACTGGAATGGGCCCATGTTAATGTCGAGCTGGGAACAATAGCGAGGGCTTTCTTTGGGAACGGGGAGGAGGAGGAGGAGGAGTTGGACCTCAGACTCACTAATTGGCGCTTGTCAGGAAGTCTTGGAGAACTTTCTGCTAATGAAACTGATTTGTAAGGGGTGGAGGTGGGGTGGAGGTGGGGACCGGATGGGGGGGGGGGGCAGCGGCGCGGAGGGGCAGCGGCAGCACAGCAGAAAGAAGTGGCCTGCATGAGGATGATCTGCCGTATCGTGTTCTCCAGGTATATGTTTGTCCGTCCTGCTGTCTTCTCGCAGCCTTCTGGAGACACTTTGTGCGTCTCCACGTGTTGATTGCCTCGTATTGACGAGGCGGCAGTATTTCTTTCTGGAGGGCCATTAAAGCCACCTGCTTCGTCCCCCTCACGGTTGCTGACAATGTGGGACAAAGAAAAGTGGTACTGGACGAGGAGTCAGTGGGAAAATCGTCCTCTTTGCGGAGCACAGTGGAGCAGCTTTCTGCACCTCCTGGCGAAGCTGCTGCGCTCGGCTGGCTGAGGCTGCAGCTCGCTGCCCAGGAACGTCTGCTAGCTTTCAGGAAGCCATTAGCACTTCCTCCCTCCGCTTCTTCCTTCCTTCCTACACTTTGTCAGATTCGCTCCTCCGTGCACGTCAAGTAATCGACGCGGGCGTCTTTTTCGCAACTCCTCCCTCCCCCCCAATGAAGGCCTCACAGTCCACGGAGCTCCTCGGGCAAACAGATGGAGCAAGAAATCAGATGGAAATAAATCAATATTAGCAAAGAGCGGCGAAAAGGGAAACAAGAAAATCGCAATTTTGCCTTTGGAGGTCCATTTGTGAAGCGAAACATGGAAAAAAGATGAAGACAAAGCGTGAAAACGTGAGTTTATCAGCAGAACGTCCGGGGGTGGGGGGGCGGGGGGGGGGGGGGGGTGCCTGCGAACGGTGGCAGAAAACGACTGTGAGTGATCCACTATTGTGCTCTTTTGACACTTTCCCCCCAATTCATTGCGTCCCTGTGTTTCCGTCTGGCTGCTCGGCCTGCCGTGCAGACCACGGAGAGGGAAACGCTGCCGACATCCATTTATATTTAAAGTATATAAAAAAAAATCACACACTTCCAATCTTTTATTCATGCGAGGAAAAAACGTCCAGTCTGATATCAAATGCACTTTTGAAGTACGGAAGGTTATCTCTTTACACCCTGTTTGAAGCTGCCCCAACAATATATATATATAGTTATATATATATATATATATATATATATATATATATATATATATATATATATATATGTATGTATATATATATATATGTATGTAGTGGAAAATATGAAGTGTGTTGACTTATTTACCCGCTCGCTGCGTTTTTACTCTTTTTGGACTCGGTTCACAAGAAGTGCAGGATGGACATCTGAGCCTGTCGGGGTGTAGCAATATTACATAAAGGAGTAAGAAAATCTACTTTGTGCACCCGCTGGTAGCGTTTCCCTGTTTTTTTTTGCCCTCCTTCTTCCCCTGCTTTGAAGACAATTCCGAACTCCGCAGGGACTCCAGTATTACTTTCTGCTCTCCGCCTCCAAATCTGACTGGCAGTTTGGTCTCGTCTCCAGATCGTATTAGCAGAGTGAAAGTGACGCAGGCGGAAAACTCCTGCGTGTGTGTGTGTGTGTGTGTGTGTGTGTGTGTGTGTGTGTGTGTGTGTCTTCAGACAGACCATTTTATTGGCTTTTCTCTTGACCTTTCTGTTTTTGATTGACAAGCCCGGCTCCAAATACTTCTTCCGCTGCAGCGACGGCTGAAGTCAAGCACGGTGTTTGTCACCGCCTCGTGTCTGACAGTGATCTGGAAACACCCACATGGTGTAAAACCCCCACGTCGGCTCCTGTTTGCTGGGAGGGTCGAACTGGAGCAAATCTTCTGCCACTGTTGCAGTTCAGTGTTTTGAAAATGTGCGCTTCATATCAGTACGATGGCTGTTTTCTCGCTCTGTCGCCGCTTGCACAACGCGGGGAGGTTGTGGGGAGTTCAGTCGTTACCAGAGGTCTCCGCTCATGCAACAAAGGCCTCTGGAGAGCGTTGAGGCCTCAGGACTTCTGCTGTTGATCCGCTCATCGTTTCAAACACAGCACTTTGGGTTTTTTGTTTGTTTTTTTTCTCATTTTGACTGCCTTTATTTTGAAAGCAACTCTAACAGTCTTAGAAAAAACATGTAGGTTCTATCTTGATTATTGTTGTTGAGTCGTAGTTGCTTCCAGCCCAGTGAGCGTGTGCAAAGCGTGTGCACAGCGTGTCGGCTGCACCCTGGGGAATTCTTCGCACGGCTTCTTCTTCTTCTCCTTCTTCTCCTTCTTCTCCTTCTTCTTCCGTGAAAATCATAAAACTAAATGTGCACAAGGCATAAATAAAGAATGAGAGCCGTCACGGCCGCAGTCTGTTCGTGCTGCTGCTGTCGTCTGACAAGAGGTGCTTGGATGCCAACGCTGACAGACTAAAGAGACACTTCCTCTTTTCCTTTTGTTTCCCGTCGCAACTTCCCGACGCCGACCGGGTTCAGGTTTTCGCTCAAATACGTCAAAACTGGACAAACGAGCAGTTTGTTGAATAGCCCGGACACTTACTGACGCTGCAGGCAGCTGAGGAGTAGCTCACACGCTGCTTCCACGTCTGGGCTGCCGCTGATCTTGTTTTCTTCTTCTTCAGTTTAATTTTCTCACAGCTATTGAGTAACGCCGGACTATCTGTGGTATTTGGAGAGGAAAGTGTGTATGCCGGTGTCGGGGAGGCTGTTAAACACTCTGAGAGGACGGCGTTTCCTTCCACTTTTCACTCTGTCTTTGCCGATAAAGCCCAACACCAGGCCTCTTTTTACTGCAGCCAGAACGGCTCTGTGTTCCTCTCTGTGAAGGGATTGAATCCGCTGATTCATTTTGGATCAGCCGCGAATGAAAGAAAGGAGAAAAAGCTCCTTGCATCCCTTTGGCAGGATGTTTTTGGTTTTGTTTTTTTTCCTCACGTCGGGGCTTTACTAGAGAGCACATCTCCTGCCGGGAGAGAAAACCCCCACAATTAAATAACACAGCGCTGCGTTCTTCACATTCCCCGCTCTGTATTTTTTTTAGGGATTTTCCGAGCGCTTCCACCTTCCCTGCTGCGGCCCCTCGATCAATATTTGATCGAGGTCTCGGTCACGCTTTCCTGTTTTTAGCTCAGAATTCCTGCGTGAGATGTGGCATTTCCCAGAGCCGGGGATGGCAGCTTTGGCCAATATTTGATTTTCTAAGTGCGTAACCATAATCGGTGGCCTTTGAACTGTGTAATTTCAGGCATCAGTAGCTTTCATGTTCCTTGAATTGATTGGAGCCTGCAGTCCACTAATGTATTCAAGAGCTTTTTTTTCTTGCACGCTTGTTTTGGCAGGAGCAAGGGAAGCGGGAGGAAACAAAACACGAGAACAGAAGCAGCAACATAAACGTTGAGGCCACCGGGGACTCGTTGGGAACACTTGACAGATTGAGATCTGTTCTGAAGCTCGCTGGAGTCGCTAATGGAGCAAATTAACAACACTTTGCTTTCTTCGGGAAAACCACTTAGATTGATTTACTTATTTTAGTTTGACAAGGTGGTGAATTTTGAAGGGTGGCGGCGGTAGGGGGGGCAACTCCGCAGCAGTGTGCAGCTGGAACTAATTTCATTTATATTTCATTTTTTCTCCCCCCCCCCCCCCAATCCCCTCCCAATTTCACCGGTGAGGAACTCGCTCAGCAGCGCCTGAGTTCTCCCCTCCTCGTCGGCCACTTTGATGACACTCGGACTGGGCAATAATTAAAAAAGCTATTTGCATAATGTTCCTCCAAAAAAAAAACTTTTATGGACGGCAAATTTAATTAAAGGCCCATACTTACACACCGTGACCTCGCTTTTAAAAGGGGTGTTGGGGGGGGTAGATGCTATTTTTCTCTTCATTTCAAAGCAAGGCTAATTGCATCATTTGAAACCATTCTCCACCCTCTCCCATATTTCAGCGTCAGCGCTCCCGCAGAATGCCGTCATTCAGAAGTGAAAGCAGCCAGCAGGACAATTAGAAGCCTCGGCGGTGGCGGCGGCTGTTAAGTGGTGCGTTTGACTGAAGGAAAAAAAAAAAAGGGGGGGGGGATTAATTACTTAAAATGTTCTGCTGGATTCCCTGGCCGGCGCTTCAAAGTGGAGCTCCTGCGGGAGCCGGCGGCTCTTTGAGAGGATCGTCTGCGTCCCTGACAGCCACCGCTCTGAGCTCCGCCTCCAAGAAAAAGTTGGGGCCGCTTGGCGTTTTGACCGTCGCTACCAAATTAGCCCACGGACTCGGCAAGGCGTGTCGTGTTTGCTGAGGAAAAATAGCAAGTCTAATATGGTGGTGGTGGTGGGGGTTGGGGGGGGGGTGACTTTGGGATCCAGTGGTGGATGATGACAGGCAGTGAGCTGTAATGTACACAGTCATTTACAGAATAACAACAACTCTTGTTTTCTTCGAGCTATTCAGTCAGAAGCATGATAATTAGAGGCATAATGGCAATGGCAACATTCATGTTAATTGATTGTTGCCATTCATTTTCTGCAGCAGCCAGACGAGATGGATAAGCAGTCCCCGAGTGGAATCCGAAGAGAAGAAGACAAAAACAAAAAAAAGAAAAAGTAATCACACTTGAGTGTTTTTACCGACTCCCATCCAAGCATCAGCGCTGCTGAATCAAGTGTGTCTGTGAATAATGAACTGCGTATAGCAGCTCAGGGAGCCAATGAAAGCTCACACTTTAATCAATGACCAAATAATGAAATCGCTTCTTGGGCTTTTTTTCCACACAAAGCTGTGGATCTTCATCTGCCTGGTGCAGTGCTCAGCTCTGGAGACCCCCCCCCCCCCCAACCCCCAGTTAGAGTGACCACACTGCAGCATCCACGCTGACACAAGCACAACCATACCTGCTTGTGTCACAGCTAGACTCTGCTTTAGCTGCTGCAGCTCCGCCTTTTCCCCCCCCCCAAGCGTCCTGATTGGACCATACATTGGATCATTCGTACAGTATACGCCAGCCCTGAATGGTTGACTTTCTATTCTGACGGGGTTCGTGTCCAAACGAAGAAACATCAAACACAATCAAATTAAATGGGAGAGCTGCAAGCTGCTTGCTCACAATGCCGGCGGTAAAACCCCACTTGAAATTCTGCCCAGCCAGGGGGCAGTGGTGAGGCGGACAGCCGGTGCCGTCGGCAGGACGAGCCGCAAGAATGCGAATGCGCCGCACGCAGCGAGGCCCGGCGTGCACGCTAAACACACGCCTGCGTCCAACTCAAAGAGGAGTCAAACGGGAGCAAAGCCGGCGATCGGCCCCTGATTATCCTGTTAAAATAATAAAGCCCTGCAGGACCCCCGCAGGACCCCGCGGCTCTCAGCTTTTAATTATATTCAATAACGAGACCCCCTTCGGCTCCGCCACCTTCGGTCAAGGACAATTTCAACCATTCCCTGGCGGGGCCTCTTCCTCTTCTCTTCGCTGATCGTCGCAGCGAGTGAAGTGAGTCACCGCTCGGCTGAAGCCTCTCGCTTTTTTCCATGCGTCATCTTACGAGCCAGCGAGCGAGGATCAGGGAGTGTTTGTTTTGCTGAACATCTCAAAGGATCGTTCTGTAGAGTAAGAAAAAGTGGGCGGGGCTGTCGGGTAAAAGGAAAGAAAAAGTGGAGGAGGAGGCGGAGGAGGAGGTGTAGGAGGGAGAGGAAGACGTGGAGGTGGAAGAAGAGAAAGAAAAGAAAGAGGAGGACGAAATAGGAGGAGGAGGTGGAGGATCAGGACATGGAGGAGGAAGAGGAGGTAAAGGAGGAGGAGGTGGAAGGAAAGGAAGAGGAGGAGGAAGAGGAGGGAAAGGAAGAGGAGGAGGAAGAGGAGGTAAAGGAGGAGGAGGTGGAAGGAAAGGAAGAGGAGGAGGAAGAGGAGGTAAAGGAGGAGGAGGTGGAAGGAAAGGAAGAGGAGGAGGAAGAGGAGGTAAAGGAGGAGGAGGTGGAAGGAAAGGAAGAGGAGGAGGAAGAGGAGGTAAAGGAGGAGGAGGTGGAAGGAAAGGAAGAGGAGGAGGAAGAGGAGGTAAAGGAGGAGGAGGTGGAAGGAAAGGAAGAGGAGGAGGAAGAGGAGGTAAAGGAGGAGGAGGTGGAGGATCAGGACATGGAGGAGGAAGAGGAGGTAAAGGAGGAGGAGGTGGAGGATCAGGACATGGAGGAGGAAGAGGAGGTAAAGGAGGAGGAGGTGGAAGGAAAGGAAGAGGAGGAGGAAGAGGAGGTAAAGGGAGGAGGAGGTGGAAGGAAAGGAAGAGGAGGAGGAAGAGGAGGTAAAGGGAGGAGGAGGTGGAAGGAAAGGAAGAGGAGGAGGAAGAGGAGGTAAAGGAGGAGGAGGTGGAGGATCAGGACATGGAGGAGGAAGAGGAGGTAAAGGAGGAGGACATGGAGGAGGAAGAGGAGGTAAAGGAGGAGGAGGTGGAAGGAAAGGAAGAGGAGGAGGAAGAGGAGGTAAAGGAGTATGAGATAAAGGAGGGGGAGGTGGAAGAAAAGGAAGAGGAGGAGAAAGAGGAGGTAAAGGAGGAGGAGGTGGAGGATCAGGACATGGAGGAGGAGGTGGAGGATCAGGACATGGAGGAGGAAGAGGAGTTAAAGGAAGAGGAGGAGGAAGAGGAGGTAAAGGAGTATGAGGTAAAGGAGGGGGAGGTGGAAGAAAAGGAAGAGGAGGAGGAGGAGGAGGAGCCTAACCCCCTGTGCAGCTCGATACAGTAGCCTTCTCAGCCGGAGATCTAATTTCAGTAATTAGAGCCTTAAAGGGAAGTGGAATCTCATCACAGCTGGAAGATCAGATCGGACACATCTGAGGCCGCCTTAGATCTTCCATTCAGCCCCCTTAGACAAAAGGCAGCAGGCTAATTAAGTCCGCCGGCCCCGGCGGTGGGCTTTGGCTGCTTCGCCGTTTATTATTGCGGCGGCCGGCGAGAGGACAATGACTGCAGCGATAAGTCCTTCAGCCAGCGTCGTTCAGCCCCCAGTTTAAACAATCAGAGGACAAATGTGAGAAAAGAGGGTGGGGGGCGGGGGGGGGGGGGGGACTTTATAAGTCACAAACACGAGCAACACAAAGCAGCTGCAAACTCAGTAGAAGAAGAAGAAGAGGAAGAAGAAGAAGAAGAAGAAGAAGAAGAAGAAGAGAGTGTTTGATTTGCATTTTATAAAGTCAGTTTTTCTTTTTTTTAAGAAAAGGAGAAAAGATTTTTCTCCACGCTACAACTTTTCGCAGTGCACTTACTCACTTACGCCCACCACCGCCACCACCACCACCACTCCCCCCCCCCACCCTCCAACATATTAGCGCACCACGTCCGAGTTCATAATTGAGTTGCGTGTGATGAATAGCACCAGAGGTTGTTCCGTTCTGAGGCTGACGGGGAGGGGAGCTGCTGCAATGAGCCGCGGCTCTCCTCCTCCACCTCCTCCACCTCCTCCACCCGCACCTCCTCCCGGCCGTCAGCCTCCATCCATACATCTCAATATGGCAGACGATTTGCAACAGGCCCTGCGCTCCGAAACTGGGGAGCTGTGAATTTATAGCGCCGCCACTTTGGCCATTTGCACGTCTCTGTGCCGCGCGCTGCTTTGCCATTGCAGGAATTTATTCTCCTTTAGCATTTCCTGTATTTTCATCTGAATGATCGATACTTTTGGATTATGTTTTTTTTCTGATCACAGAGAAACTATTTTTTGATTTATTTTGTCTCCACCCAGGCGAGCCATGGAGAAGAAATCCTTATTGAGTTTCAGCTCAGGAGCTGAAATGATGGCCACTGTTTTCTTCCTCGTCTCTGACGGGTCAGGGTCTTTGAAAAGAAGACGTATCCCCGCACCTTTGGCCATCTGCCACACGAGCTCAGCGCGTACGTGTGCACGCGTCCCGGCCGCGGCTGTGTTGACTGTATTTGCTCCGGTAATCAGAAAAAAAAAATCGCCCCGCTGTTCCTTTCCACAAACGTCCCCGGGCCAATCGGCCGCGGGGAAAAATATATGAGGCGAGAGTTGTGACACCCAGGTATTTAGCAGCACAGCCTCTTTATGGCAAACTATTGATTTATGATCAGCCTCATAGCTCTCGCCTCGGGGGGGGTGGAGCCATAATAGCCCTATTGATGCGTCCCACCCCCTCCCCAACCCATCCAATAGAGACGGCAGGAGCGTGCGGCCGATACGGCCCTGTTGCCGGCACTCATAAAGCCCTGTGATATCCTGTCAGGTGACGCCTCAGTCTTCCCAACACGCAGCCGCTCCACAGTTTAAGCCAGGATTTATCGGCCGGCCGCCGGGAGATGGCTGCATAAATAAAAGGCAAGCGAAGGATACACGGCCCGGCCAAGGTCACACACACACACACACACACACACACACACACACACACACACACACACACACACACACACACGCTGGCTCCTCCGCTGTTTATTGGAGGGGTTGAGGCCACTCCAGCTGATTGGAAAGAAAAAAAAGCGTGATTTGTTTTTGGCGGCGGAATGAGAGACATTCCACTCTGCTCATTATTTCTTTTTTGTCCGTAATGGGAAGCTGTAAAAACATGAAAGGCTGACGGACGACGTGATGTCCTGCCGTCTCGGGGTCGCGACGCTCCGACCCTTGTGGTCAGAGACGGGATTTATCTCTTCCAATCCACTGGCATCTTTTACTACAGACGCCCCAAGTGGTCATTCCTTCATTCATTCATTCATTCATTCCTTCATTCCTTCATTCCTTCATTCATTCCTTCATTCATTCATTCATTCCTTCATTCCTTCATTCATTCCTTCATTCCTTCATTCATTCATTCATTCATTCATTCCTTCATTCCTTCATTCATTCATTCATTCCTTCATGCGTGTCCTTCTGTTTTCAAGTTCTCCAGATCTCCAGTTATTTATCTTGGGAAAACAGAGAGGCGGGGGTGGGGGGGAGTAAAATGTATGACTGCATGGCCACTTCAGGCTTCCGTAGTTTACTGTAGCAGAAGGAGGATTTTTTTTTTTTTTTTTTTTCCTGTCGGTGCCAACTCGTGTTTGGAACATCATCCATCCCTCTCAAAGTCGCCTTCCGTGCTCTTCTGTTCCCGGCCGTTAAACCAACAGCAGCCACTTTCCGCACGCGGCGGCCGTCACTCGATATATACAGACGATGTTTGCCTTTAGTGGCAGCTTCTCCAGCGGCGGCGCAGCCGTGTGCTGCCGAGCGGGCAAGCGTCTCTTTTTCAAATGTCGCAGGCAGGAGGCAGGGGGATTTTTTTTTTTTTTTTTTTTGCAGCTGGTAGGAGGTGAGAAGAGAAAGGAGAGAGGAAAGAGGAAAAGTCAAAAAAAAAAAAAAAAAGAGGACGCCCAGAGGTGCTTTGATCGCCATTTCAACATCTATTACTTTGGCTCAGGAGAGACAAGGAGAGTGAGCGGTATAAATTAACATCAAAGCTGGATCAGCCTAATGGGGAAAGGTCTCCTCGCCCTCCCGTGTACGCACACACACACACACACACACACACACACACACATGCGGAGGGTGAAATCACGGCGCCTGCTGCCTACCTGCTTTAATTATTTCACAAGAACGTGGCTCAAAGCTACAATGAAATCAGCTCATCCAAACCTGCGTTATTCCTGAATGATGATTTAGCCGTGGTGCAATCTTCTCTTCATCGGCTGAAATAACAGCTGATACCATCTCTTTATTGTTGTTTAGCGAGCGGAGCCGCAGATCGGCGCTGACGTGTGTGATTCCATGTTGACTCCTTCGGAAAAAAAAAAAGAAAAACAAGAACAGCCCTCTTTTCTCTTTAGGTTGAATGCACTACAACGCTGCATCTGAGCACACGCGGCAACGTGATTAGCATAAGAAGGCCCACGCTGCCTGGCTGGAGCCATCCCTGGAATATTCACTGTGTTTCCTCGCAGCGGAACCGACCAACATCGCATAAAACGCGCTTTGTGCCGTTTGACAGATTTTCATGTCCACCGGGCTGAAAAGCCGAGTGTGAGAGTGAGAGGAGGTGCGGAGGGAGGAGGGAGGAGGGAGCAGTCGCGGTGATGAAGATTGTGACGCTGAACCAGTCGGAGCCGCTCAGCAGCTCCGGCTCCTGTTGTGTTTGTCACGCTCCTTCTTTTGTTGACTTTTCCTTCTTGGTTTTTTTTTTGAAAGGATAATAAAATGTGAACCCCGCCGTTGAGATGTTCTGCTTCCCTTTGACACCGTGAGAACTTGGAGCTGGATTCCGCCGACGCCCGCGGCTGTTTTTTTTTTTTTTGAACATGTTTGCAACGAGGAGGAGTGCTGGAAACATGAAGAAACAAGCAGAGTTTTCCTGTCTTCCTCTGCCATGCAGCCGGTTGGAGGTCAAAGTGCATCAACGGCAGTTTTGAAGGGGAAATATAAAATGCTGTCCTGGGCTGCACTCGGTTCCCTCGCAGTTAAAGTGTGTTTACTCCCCTTTCACACACATAAAAGTGAGGATTGAATTCTGAGTTACCACTAGTGTGAGTGTGTGTGTGTGTGTGTCTTGGGGGCGGTGTATTTTGTTAGTGCAATAATCAATAGTTGATTGAAGGATCGGTGGAGAAACACCGGCCACAAGACAGGTGCAGAGATGCTGCGAGTGCAGCTCTTGACTTTCAATCTCCCAGGCCTTTAAAATGACACCATTTCATTCCAGGAAGCCTTTTATTGGAGTCGCTCATGCGTGGCACCATTAAAAGAAAAAAAAAAAATCCACTCTCCAGCCATTTTATATATTTTTTTATTTTCATTTCCTCAAACTATCCACGCTGGGCAATTTTCCTGGAGATCCTCCAGTAATCAGCGTCCCCGTGCAGAAACACTCGGCTAATTAAGACATATGAGCCGCAGCATCCTCTCGTAGCGCCTTCCCTCCTCCTCGCTGGGCCGTGATTGGTTGGCCAAACACGGGATGATGGATACATTTCCCTCAAGACGGGACCTTTAATTAACTGCCTTTTGTCATTAATGGAAGGAGGCAAAAAAGCAAAGGGAAAAAAAAGGAAGAAAAAGAAGGAGCCCGGTGGCTTGTGAGGAGACCCGTAATCTCAGCCAGCTCGCAGTCCCACAGCCGCACAACACAACACAACACAACACAACACAACACAACACAACACAACGTGGTGGTGAAACGTGGCCGAGAGCACGGCGGCGCTGATGTCATGCATATTAGAAAAAAAAAAAAAAGAAGAAGAAAACCCTGTCCTCTGGATTCACTCTCAGCTAATGAGTTACCCTTGGAAAATAATTGTCTTATCACTCTCGTTAACACTTTTGCCACTTGAACTTCCATCGGTGCGCCAAGCGCAGGCACCGGGCTTGATATATTACCGTAATTACATTATTAGATTAACCTGCGAGACGCTAATCGGGTTTATGTTGGCAACATCGGCAGGCACACGCACACACATACGCACAGACACACACATGCATGCACACACAGTCGGGGGAACTGGCCAATAAAATTGCAGCACCCTCGCTGTGATCACCTGTGGCTCGAACACACACACACACACACACCTTGGCTTCCTGCAGATTCTGCCACAGCTTCCTGTCACGCCCCCTTTAAAATGACTAATGCAGAGAAGTGGGGGGGGGGGCACAGAGTGAACTCATGTTCCGGTTGTTGCGGTTGTTCCGTGTCACTGTGAGCATCTTCCTGGCTCTGACAGATCGGCCAATTAACCTTATTTACCGCGTCTCCCCTCATCCTCTAACGAGCTCCACTGGGCTTCCGTCTAATAACGAGCTGCCGAGTTCGGGGACCGTCGACGCGCTTTGCTTCCAATTGTGTGTGCCGTGCCGTGGCCTGCCGCAAATTATCCAGGCAGGGTGCGAGCGAGCGAGCGAGCACTGCAACCTGAGCGGCTCCGTGATCAGGAAGCTTCACGTGGAGCCGCTTCACGTGGAGCCGCCTCAGCGGCCGCTGCGCCACTTGTTGGCTCCCTGGTTGACTGATCTTCTTTTCCCCTCCTGGTCCTCGTGGTCAGTTGATCCAAGATAAAATGGCAAAACCGAGTCGTCCAAGTCCATCGCTTGAGTCAATATCTGATTGTTTGTCCCTCTACTTTGGAAAAAATGAAGCTTAAAATTCTGTTTCTGGGAGGAGCTTAAACATGGACAAAATGGCTTTCCACAAAAAGAATGTACATCTCCCTCATGGTGTGAAAATTGCCTTTAAAGATGAGAATTGGACCGCACTCGGCTTCTTCGAACTCCTGCAACATTGAATGCAGCCATTTTCACTTCACTGCACGGCGCTGAAAGCATGCACTGATAATCAACCTGTGCTGTTCCTTTTTATACACTGCACTTTGGACACAAAGTCTTCCTGTGACGTAAAGGAAAGAAGGGGAGAAAAACAAGTTTTTTTTTTCCTCTCTCTCTCTCTCTCTCTCTCTCTCTCTTCACTTGTGATTCATCTATTCAGGTGAGCTGGCCATCGGGGCAGAAAAGCTTGGCGCTCCGTGACCTTGAGCGGACAGGCTTTGGTCTCGGGGCTGTGATTTTAGCCGCCGTCCCTGCTGTGTTTGCTGCGGACGCCTGTGGAGACACTAATGCAGGCCGAGGAAGGCCTAATACCTAACTCTGAATCTCGTCCTCCTCTTCCTCAACCTTCAGCCTCTCCGGAAGAAGGAAGGAACCTGGGGCACTCTTGAAGCGTGCACGAGTGCATGCACATCCCTTCTTTTTATTCGCATGTTGGCCATCCTCCCGGGCCTCCTGCCCTGCAGTCCGTGAGTGGGCTTCCGTGCCGTGCACTTATTGTGCAGTGCACTGATCTCCACACGCTTGTAGCCTTGTCCTAAAAAACCGCCTGCTGCCGCTTTGCACTTAACGGAAGTGACTTTTTTTTCCCCCTTTTTTCTTTCTAACTGCTGCTTCTTTGTCTTCTCCACTGCAATCAGACGGTAAAGCCAGTCAAGGCGAGAGAATGCTACTCATGTGTCATATGCTAAGTGCTTGGTTGACATTGTTAGCGCTTCTTTTCAAAGTGCAGGACACGCAGGCAGCTTTGACCGAGCTGTTGTTTGCCACGAGGCGGATGGAGGACGGTCCGTGTTTGGGGGGGTGGGGGGGGGATTGAACGTCGTCAGTGATCTACGGGGACGTGGCGAATGACTCAAGGAGCTCATCAAATCCACGGTGAATATTTTAAACAAGCAGGAAATGACCGGAGTTGTGAGTCAGTGGCTGTCAATGGTTTCCAGGGAGAAGAAAAACATTTGTGTTTGCTTCAGGATTAGCGACTCTTCATTCTTCTGCATGCAGTGAAGGCATGTTCAAGTAACTTGAATTCATGTCACTCAGAACAATAGTAATGATTGGAAGAAAAAAAAACACAAACCGCAAAGTGCAGCCTTCCCATCCTTTGGATGGATGGATAGATGGGACGAAAATAATTAAAGGACCAAAGAAGAGGAGCAGCAGGAGCAGCAGCAGCAGCAGCAGCAGCAGCAGCAGGGTGGAGGTAGGCTGGGCTGGTGCTGCTGCAGAGCCATCGGGAGCATGTCACCTTCGCGAATGCAGCAGAGGCCATGAGATCATCAGGCTGGCAGGCGGCGCTCACCTTTACTGGGATTGTGAAGGCTGATGAATCGGACCTGCCTGCACGCTGCTCCCCGTCTGGCCATTTCTCCATCGTCTGTCTCCTTCTCCTCCACCTCCTCCCTCCTCCTCCCCCTTCTTCACCTCATCTCCGTCCTCCTCCTCCTCTGCCTCCTCCTCCGCTGCCGCTGCCCGATCCCCACATCTCATCCATCTTATTAGGGGCAAAGTGTCCTCCAATATGCGTGCCTTCACAATGTGCAGGCAGGGATCGATTCTGTCCATCTGAGTCGCTTTGGTTTGGAAATAAATAAATAAATGAATGCATACAGGAATGCTTTGCATCTCTATAGCGCAGCAGTGTTTGACTCACGTCTGCTCAGAGCTATTAAGCTCTGCTGGCCGGTGCACAGTTCATCTCAACCTTATATTGAGTCTGTCACTTTTCCTTGCAAGCTAAAGAAAAATGAAGAAAATCATATTGCTTAAAATAGTATTGTGGAGGAATAAAAAAAAAAGCCCATCAGCTCGTTGGTTTGATTGGCTCGCGACTCTGCGTTTACTAGCAACAATGCTAAAGGCCTTGAGGTTGTTCCATCGTGTTTGTGGAGGATTTAGCTTTAATACCATAAGACTTTGCCGCGCATGCCTGCCTATTATGTTCTAGTAGAATCTCCTCACTGAGTGCCACTTACGTTCACGTGTGAGGCCCTGCTGACCAGAACCTTCTCACCTCTTCTGTCTGACATCACTGACCCGCCCGCAGGCTACTTTCTTTTCTGTGCTGTGCTGTGCTTTGTGCTGTGCTGTGCTGTGCTGTGCTGTGCTTTGTGTGTGTGTGTGTGTGTGTGTGTGTGTGTGTGTTCGGGAGCCTAACCCTCCACCTCGGGTGCCAGTGCAGGCTTGGAGACGACATGCAGCAGCGGCAACATCATCATTATTTTCCATGACAACACGTCTCCATGAGACGGTGGATCACCTGCAGGTGGATGTTTCTCTGGCTGGTAACTTGAAAAAATGAAAATCATTTATATATATACATACACAGTATATATATAGTTCATACTTTATGATATTTCCCCACTAGTTCTGTTTTATTACAGATTTTCGTCTTTTTTGCTTTGAGACACGTCGACAGTCGAACCAAAGACAGATTTCCAACATAATCATGGTTTGAATGCTAACTGTGTGGTCTTGCGGAGATGTCAGGTGAGCTGAACCACTTGACCTCCGCTGCACCACTTTCATTCAACAACAACCATAAATGAAAGCGCCAGCTCTCCGGGTCTCTTTGCTTTTTCTGTCTCCCTGTGTGGAGGCAATGTGTCCCAGTCACCTTCAGTGGACAGCGAAGGGGGCTGGAGGCAGGGCTACCTGCCTGCGGCTCCTGAGGCGGGGGGCTGGGAGGTTGGGCCGGGGGGAGGGAGGGGGGCTCTGCATTCGCGGCGGCGACGGCAGCTTACCGAGGAGTCACATCCTGGCTGCCGCGCTCCGCCGCTTCCTTTGTTCTAATTTTCCATCTCTATCCCGCGGACATGATCCCCATTGTCAGTCATCAGCCCTGGCGATTGAACGGCCTCGTCCAAACCTCCCCGGAGGACGGCGGCTCCGGCTGCAGGGCTCAGCGGGAGGAGGGGTGCGGGGGGGGGGGGGGAGCAGGGGGAGGCAGGATTAGAGGGGTGAGGTGAGGGTGAAGATATTCCTGCCTTCCGTCTCCAGTTCAGCAGCGCTTCAGACGTCTGTCTGTCTTCCACCCAGGCTGATCTTGGAATCGCAGACACGGTTGGATTTGTCAGACATGTTGTGTTCAAATGAAATATTGTGTTTGTGTGCGTGTGTTGCTGCTCTGCGTCGGGCCTCGTCGCGTTACTCTTCACTCACATCCCCATTAGCTTCCACAGCTGTGATCTTCCTGGGCTCCACATGGAATAGAAACATTACAAAAACATAAATACATACTTACAAAGTCCACAGTAAAAAAAAAAAAAAAGCAACTTTGCTTGACATGAAAGGTTCGTCCTCGAGACCAAAGTGGAATGTAAAGCAGACGAGTCTTTGGTTTGTCTCTGGCGCGACCCGTTGGCCCACACTGAGGTGAAAGTCGCCCGCGGCCTGCTCGCTCTGCCTGTGTGCTTGTTTTATCTTCAAACCGGAGCCACTCTGCTTCCAGCTCGCAGTCCTTTAGCGCCACGCAGCAGAGAAGCACCTCCTGCCAAGCGTCCTTCACTGTGACCGCCTTACTTGACTCGCTAACACACGCGACACGACAAGCAGCAGCAGCAGCAGCAGCAGCAGCAGCAGCAGCGGCGGCGGCGGCTGTAGTGGTAGTGGGTGTGCGTGCATTGCGTGCGTGTGTGTGTTTGCTGCACTCAGTTGTTTACACGAGCCCTGCGGCGCGTGGCCCTGCCTAGCTCAGCACTCTGCAGGCCGTGGCCGCCTGTCTGTGGTCCCGCGGAGGGGCGCAGGTGGACAGATTGTGGCGGCGGTGGCGCCGCCTCGCGTGACCCGTGGAGCCTTTTGTTGGACGCCGGCCCCACCGGACGTCTCTCTCGTGACGGGCCGCCCGGCGCTGAGCTGCAGAGCTGCAGAGACTCGGCACCCTGCTGGCAGGTTAAGTGCTGCTGACAGGAGGGAGGAGGGGGAGGAGGAGGAGGAGGAGGAGGAGGAGGAGGAGGTGTTTCTATCACTGCAAGTGAATTTGTGCAGCCAGTTTTGTCAGATTGGAGCCATTATTGCTGACTTCTCATCTGTATTTCCTTTGCACTTCATGTCACAGTTGACGCTAAAAGTGACTCGCAGAGGTTTGTGCCGTTTGATTGAATCCCATTAATCTTCATCCCCGAGCGGCACTCTGCCATGATAGTAGCACATCAGCGAACCTCATCAACTCTGGTGGCCAGTCCGTCGTCCTTGTGGTGCTTTTCAGTTTGTTTCTGGCAACTTTTGCACAGGTGGCCACTACAGCAGCCGTGTGAAGGAGTGGAGCGCTCGCCCAGATAACACATTTCTTAATTAGAGTTTAGCGGTAATGAGTAAAAGAGTTTCAAATCAATGAAGACAGGAGCTGGATTATTAATGTTTTATTTTTTTGAGCCCGATACTGTGATGTTACCGACTGTCTCAATGGAGAAAAGTAGATAGAGAGAGAAATGGGCCAATTACAGTCCAGTATCAGAGTGCTTTCAGTGAAACACAATAAAGTCTTGTGAAAATAGCCTCGATGCTGCATCCATCTGGTGATAACAGCCCGCAGATGATAGTAATGGTCAACATGGCAAACTGCCTCTTCATTGGCTGACTGATCAGCCTCTCTCTGCTGAGAGTCCTCCCTTTTTTTATTTCCCTTTCCTCTTTCTCTTCCTGCTCTTGTTCTAATTTCACTCGAGACGATGAAAACAAAGTGGCCACTTAAGAGCAGACACTTCCTCTGCATGCTGCTTTTCCACTTGCTTTGTTTGAAAGAACGCTGCCATGGTTGCAGCCGCTTCCTCCCTGAAGTGAACTCACTTATTCTTCTTTGTTTCGTCCCTTGTACTCATGCAAACAGTTTTTTTTTTTTTTTTTTTTTTCCAGATCTGGGACTTTGAGGTTTGGTTTTCTGCATGTGTATGCAGGAAGCTAGACAGGCAAGTGAGCTGCCAACCCCAAGGTTGCATAAATGTGACCCCCTCCAGGCCTGCCTTTCTGTGTGTGTGAATGAATGCACGTTATTTGCCGCTTCCATCGCGGTTTTGGGCTGTGTTTGCACTTTTCCCCAACCACTGTCATTTACTCTGGCTGCTATTATGGAAATTCTGGGGGTGGTGGAGGACCTTGAGCACATCCACAAAACCAACGGCGGCTCAACTTTCTTGCGAGGCAATGAGAAACTTTTCTCCTGCATTTTAACATCAGCCAAAAGCCAAAAAGTACATTTCAGAGGCTTTAAAGGAGCCCGTAACACATTATTACTGTGAATATTGCCTCAAATGAAAAATGACTGGGCGGTCCTGCGGCGTCGGACTGTTTCACCCTCACCTTTGATAGCAGACGGTGTTTTTATTTTTTTATTTGTGCTCCAGTAAACAAGGTATTTTTTGATGGCTCCTCCGCCGGTCGCCTCCCACAGATCTCCCAGGTTCCTCCTCATTATCAAGCTCTCCTCTCCCAGCAGCACCAGGCAACACCTTCAGGGATCTGGGGAGAATTTTACCTGAACCTCAAACGCCCACGTCTCGCTCCCCCTTTCTCTTCCTTTTTCCCCCTCCCGGCCTGGATTGATGACGGCGTGATTGCATCCCCACTGGCCTTGTTACGAGGAAGAGGAGGAGGGGGGGGGGGGCGGGCCAGAGATAGAAAATGGGTCGTTCTCCTCTGCAGGTCCTCCGTCAGACCGACACCGGAGCCACCGTGTGACTAATGCTGTAAATGTGCCGGCGTGCTCACCGCGTCCAGCCAATCAGGTCCCACAAAAAGCAATTTGAACGTTTTTGTCTCGCTCGTTTTTTGTGTTTTCTTTTTTTGAGTACGGCACGAGTTTATTAAACACACATTTCAAAATGTGAGCTGCCATTTTGGCGGCAAACTTGGACCACGACTTCAAAAAAAAAAAAAAAAAAAAAGCTTGTGTGAGACTTTGCGGGGAGTGGCAGTGGGTGTTTCGTGTCCAGCGGAGCGGCTGAGAGTGTCAGCTCGTGCTCTCTGCGGGGTAATGAAGACTTTTAGCACATGGCCGCGGTTGGCTCGGCCCCCGCTGTCACACTTGCTCACATCACCACGTCCAGCCACGGTGAGAGGCAGCCAGCTGGAAAACCTGCCTGCCATTGTCCTGCAAAATGGACCTTGGTCTGCAGGGACAGAGGCAGCGGGGGCGAGGTGGGGAACTGAAATAAATAAATGGGAAAATACATTTTTAGCCTGGTACGGCTGTTGGTGATTTATGATCCGAGCGATCGTTCGACTCCTTTAAGTTTATGAGATAAAATACTCCTCCATCCTACAAATTGCGTGCTTTTCTATGTCTTATTTTTAAGTCCAAGATATAATTATGCTGTTACCACGTCAAGGTGTGAAGGAGTCTGCATGTCTAAAACCTCCCATAAACAACAACAAGAAAACTGAGATGATTAAACTTCTGCCTACGGCAAATAAACCACATCACACATTCTAAACAATTTCCTTCTTATAATTGAATACAAAAAAATACTCATCTTGTTTAAAAAAAAGTCAGTAGTACATTTGTATTTTTTCCCTTGGGATTTACCTTCACTTTCAACACGCTCATGGCAACAGATTTTTTTTTTCGACTGGCCGGCTTAAACTAGGATTAACTGTATTGGATGTGTGCATTTAATCTGTGCAGCCCTTTAAAGGAGGCAGCTGCTGCTGCTGTTGCTACTGCTGCTGCTGCTGCTGCTGCTGCCGCTGCCGCCGCTGGAGTCCCTGGTAGCATCTGTCCTCAGCCGGAAAACATTTATTATTTATTCTTCTTTGAGAGCACAAAAGTGTTTTTGTGTGTGACAGGTGGAGCGATATCAGAATGGATTCTCAAAGTGCAGAGTCTTTTCTCCTCTTTGCACACTTCAGGGCATCCTGTCACTGCACATTTGTTTAAAGAGCGCCGTCGGTCCCTGCGAGACTCTTATTGCTCCCCGGCTTCACTCCTTGTTAGTCTATTAGGATCAGTGACCACAGCGGCGCTCCAGCCTTGGCAGCTGACAGCCATAATAGTTCCCATGTTGCCTCCTCGCTAACTTAAATTACCGTAGTTCTCCGGCCAGATGAGGAGGCGCAGGGAGAAACGGGGCTTGTTTGTTCCGTTTAATCCTGTTCTGTCTGAGTGACAGCGTTTGAACAATGTCTGATCTCTGAGGGCTTGAGTCGACATTCAGCAACTCCAAGGATGACGGGGTGCCGTGCCAGCCCGGTGACGGCTCGTTAAAATGAAAGTGGTTAAAAAAAAATAAATAAATGGTCGAAGGTCCTGCTGCTGGTTCCTCAGAAGACCCCTTGTCTGTGTTTGTTTGATAAACATGTGACCACCTCCAGGTACAGCAACAAGTGTATGGTGAATGCCTTCCAGTGCCTCTGTAGCACCCCCTGCAGATGGAGCCATGCCAAGTCACTGACTCAGCTGATTTTGCGTGTTTTTAATGATCACTATTCAATGAAGACAGAATATTTTAATGTGCTAGTTTGAACTTGGTTATGAACTTGGCGTATGTGTGTGTGTGTGTGTGTGTGTGTGTGTGTGTGTGTGTGTGATATTTGATGCAACTTGGGGATTAGTCCCGTTTTAATCCGCGACCTGGATTGTCTGCCTTGCTAATCCATTCACGTTTATTGATATGTATTTATTCCTTCATCCATTTATCATCATACTCACAAACATCACTTGCCAGATGCTTTGGCATCCCGCCCTGCTCCCACAATTCCTTGCAGCTACCAGAGTCAGCCCCCGCAGCAGCTTCAATGGTAACTTCTGTGAAAAATTCCCACCCGCATGTTGATCATTTTCAACGGGACGGAAGTGCAGAGATAATCAGAATCATCTCAATGATGCAGCAGGGTGGTGGTGGTGGTGGGGGGGGTGGGGGGGTCAAACTGTGGCGCTGATAAATATGCAAATGTCCCTTCCCGGATACCTCTTTGTCCTGATTGTGTTGTCTTACTTTGCATGGCTACAGATCCTTATCCACGGGCACATTTCCATCACTGTGACAAATTGCTGCAATTACCCTGATGAAGCTCAAGAATGACACCATTATGATGATGTAATAATGAGACCAGCCCACCTGACAGCTTCTAATAGGAAAGTGCCGCAGGACGTTTGGGTGATGAATGAGAGCCGCTCGGTGCGCTTTGCCTCTTTGCATTTTTTTTGGTGAGACTCAGCCCTCACCTGGGTCTAAATAAACCCCCCCCCACCCCCCAGCGGGTGCGAGGAGTTCACCAGCGCTCCGGTCTGAGATGAAAAACTTGTTCATCTTCCCGAAAAAAGAAAAAAAAGTAATATCCTGTCAGGTGCTACCTGCAGATGGTGGGACCTGATTGCCAGCATATCTATTAAATTGGATGTAAAAAGTGTAAACTGTGCAAACGCTGCTTTCTAATATCCTAACAGGCATCAGTGGGATGGAGTGTTAGCGCGGCTCTGGGCTGACCCCTCCAGCCACCTCTGACAATTTAGGAAGCGGGTTTTTTTTTTTTTTTTTACAAATGATAGTGGCTAAATTGCAGGGACTATCTTGGATTAGATCTCATGGGGCCAAAACTCATTTGCAGCCTGGAGAGTCGCTCGGTTTCATTTGGAACTTCCAACCTCGCAGACTTTGTCTAATTGCCTATGCTGTTGTAAAAAAAAACCAAAAAAAAACAGTATGCATATTTAAAAAACAAAAGACAAAACAGGATGTCATGGGCGGAGTCTTGAGACCACAAGTTTTTAATTCATCCCCTGAGAAAACGGCCCAGAAAGATTGATGACCTTGCAAAAAACATCTGCTGTGAAAAATTCAAACACATTATTATTGCTTTTTGTTGTTCCTGATGATTTTTTTTTTTGCCTCGACGTTGTCCTACAACACGAAAACCGCTGTTTTGGTGTTTTTCAGTGGTAGACAGAGTTTGGCTGCCAAAGAGTGAAATGTTCTGATACCAGTCAGAGGCGTGTGCATTTGTGACGCTCTGTCGAGTCCATTAGCCTCAGAGGTTTGATTCGGCTTTATTAGGACTATTTGAGGGGCCCCCCCGCCGGCCCCCGGGCGAGCGGCTGAGAGCGGCGGCGGACCCCTCGCTGCTCCTCTAATGGGCCCGTCGGCCGCCTCGCTGTCGTAACGGCCTCTCAGAGCGGCTGCCGCAATAAGACCGACAGACGTGGCCCAGAGCCGGCGGTGGCTGACAGCACATCAAATATGGATGTCCTGTCGACCGCTCGCCTAATGTGTTTGTTCATAAGCGGCGAGCGCATTAAAGGCGGCAGAGAGTCGCCCGAGGATCGCTGCTTTTCCTCCGAGTGAGTGATGATTCGCCATGGAGCAGATTATGATGCCATCTCATATTCATGGCCTCTAACAACCCCAACTTATATTTAAGAACCATTTTGAACTAATTTCAGTCTCTCATAAAATGACAGTGTCGATTTATCACGGATGGGATCTGCTGCTCCTTCTCTTCTTTCCTTCTTTCCTTTCTGTTTGGTCCGGGGTGCGTGAATGCCTCCCCATCAATCGAACGAAATTTGGCTTCACACAGCCTGAAAACCAAAACTTTCCTCCTCATTCAAGACTCACACTTTGATGGCCAGATTATCATTTTTCCATCCATCTAACAGAGCAGCAGTAGATCCTTCATTGGAGTCGAGGAAAAAAAAAATCCTGTCGCTCCCCAGAAAACAGCTCCGCTTCCTGTGAAGGGAAGGGGTGTGTGTGTGTGTGTGTGTGTGTGGTGGTGGTGGGTGGGGGCACCTGGCTGGATGGGGGGGATGGTCACTGACCCAGGAGAGGTATCACTGAAGAATCAGTGGCCTTTGTGACCTCACAAGGGGCTGATTGGTGATCCAGCACACAGTCCCTGAAAAGCTGAGTCAACAGAAGTGAGATGGATTTTTTTTTTTTTCACCGATAACATGGGAACACTGTTACCAGGGTGAGAGCGGCGACAGCCCATAATACTAAGGTACGGCACACTGTGGCAGGGAAGTCAATATGATTTTAAGAGACCCTAAAGATAAAGTAATAGTGAAAAAAAAAAACAGAAGAAGCGTATAAATTAGCATTGGTTTTATAGGACAGGGGCTGCACGCTTTACGAGGAGACATCGTAGACGTGTCGCTGTTTATTGGAGGCAGTGGACACGGGATTTTCACACCCCTCTACTATTTTTTTTTTTCTCACGCAGCCGGATAGAAATGTGGCATCAGCAGAAATCCTCCTTCCGCCTCATTGCTCCCATCTGTCCAGAAACACCAGCAGTTTGCTGCCAGATGCAAACGTTACTGCCGGACCCACCGGCCCACCGACCACCTGCTCCACTTGTTTTTGTTTGGGAGGGTTGCTTGCCAACATGGCATCCTGACGCTGTCGGATGTTGCATGCCTCACCCCGTTTTGTCGGCATCCTGTGGTCATGCCACATCACTCAGGGGTTAGAAAAGAGTTTTGAAAAGAAATCAGCATCGGACGAGCAACTTTTGAAATGACTAGTTTGGCTTTTGAGAGGACAGAGTTTGAGTTTGTCCAAGAATGGAGCAATATTTGCATTTTCGCTCACCCCGGCCCGAGCTGGGGGTATTTCCCAGGAAAATATCCCCATTGTCCTTCCTTTGAAGTGTTCTCTAGGAAATTTCCATTTCAAGAGCCTTCGCCAGTGCCAGGATCTGGACACTCTGCGCTCGACCGTGAGCATGCAAAACAAAAAGGATGAAAGGGGCAAAATGGGATCCAGCCAAAATGTCAAGCCGTGTTTTTTTTGTTGTTCTTCTTGTTGTTACAAACTCCAATCAAGCGCAGCTTTGTGCAAGAGCCAACATCAGCGTCCTCAAAACTCTCTTGCTCCAAGCCAGACTGTTTGGAATGTGCTGTCTCGCTGCGTCGTCGCACCGCAGACTGTGAACCCGGAGAGGTGTGCATTAGTGTCGCTCGCTCGCTCGTGACTCGTTATCAGGAAAGGCTTGAAGTGGGGGCTGTTAGCAGCGGGAACGAAGCGGCGGCGGCGGCGGCGCCGCTCCTGCGTTGAGTGGTGTGGCACCGCTGGGGATCTTTTTCTTGATCGCTGCGGATTTCATCCGGGAGCCTGATATTCATCACCAGCGCGGAGATAAACCGCACGTGTCTGAAGTGCGACGTCGCCTCTTGTTTCCCCTCGCGTGCGTCTGCACGCCGTGTGCGCTGCGCAGCTTTCAAGAGAAGGTTCACCCTGAGCGCCGCCGACAGAGGCTCCGTCTTCTGAACCGTGGAAGCCTGCCGCAGTTTGTTGGGTTTTTTCGGGTGTCTAGAAATCCACCCCCTGGTTGCCTTCAAGTCGCTCTTTGCACTTGATGCTCTTTTTACTGCTTGTGTGTGTCGTGCACGTGTCCACAAGACTCAAAGTGTTGATGCTAAATATCCAATATAACACCAAAATATCCGCCCTGGCCTCCTGAAGAGGAGCATCAGCGAGCATTGCAACATTTCCCTCCGACGTTTTCTCATTTCTTGTGCAGTGCAGAGTTTAAATGAACTTCACACACCGTCTCCCTAATGTTCCACCGCAGGCCGTCTTCCAGCAGGGTGTGCACACACACAGCCGAGTCGCCTTCTTGCGCTCGCTGACATGAATGTTGATCCCATGCAGCAGCTCTCAGTTAATGTTTTGGTGGGAAAAAAAAAAACAATGTGGTCATATTGCTGCTGCTGCTGAGAGAGAGAGAGAGAGAGAGAGAGAGAGAGAGAGAGAGAGAGAGAGAGAGAGAGAGAGAGAGAGAGAGAGAGAGAGAGAGAGAGATTGGAAACTTGCATGATGGAGCCATGTGTTGTTTTTCTTTTCGCATGAAATCAGTGAAACTCCAGCTCATCTATAAGCACAGCGGTTGATATATGTGCAGGAATTTTCAATTTGTCCATCCAGGAAGGAATGAAGGAAGGAAGGAAGGAAGGAAGGAAGGAAGGAAGGAAGGAAGGAAGTAAACATTCCTACGTGGTGGAAAACACCTTCATGCAAATTGCTGCCTGGCCTGACTATAAATGACACGATAAGCGCGGACTAAGCGTCTGACGGGTTAGTTGCACGTCTGCTCTAATTGGAGGCTTCGTGACTTTTCTTTTTTTTTAATCCCCTGAGAGCGATTACAAGCATGCTGCAGCCTAATCCATTGACTTTACAATGTGGCTGCAAGATGAATGTTTATTGGCGCTAATCCCCGGCTGTGATATGTATACGGGCGTTCCCTCTCGTTCAGTTCCCCCTTTAAACCCCCCCCCCAAAAAAAGAAAAAAAATAAAATCAGGCGCTCCAAGCTGTTGTTCTGCATTGCAGGCGCCATCCGGCTGTCAATCTTTTCATACAGCATGTATTTATTTACCGGCCGAAGGCTCCTCACCGTCGGCCTTCATAAAGTATTTCTGATGTAGGCGTTGACACCTTCTTAGAGGAGCATCAAGGCTGTGTCCGGGTGAGCTGTCAGCGGAGCCTAACGGATGTCGGCGTCGTCCCTTCACCGCCGCGGCCACACGGCTCCGTTACAGAGAAGCAGCGGCTGAACTTCCACCACGTTTTTCACTCCCTCGCAAAAATTAGATGCCCTGAGGGGGGGGTATACGAGGGGTATACGAGTCACTCTTCTATCCGTACGGACAGCAAGCAACTCCTTCAAGCCAGTTTTCTGTTAGTTGCTTCACACCACTGCGTTTGCTTTGAAGGAGGCGTTGGTTATTTGAGCAGGCGGCTGCACGTGGCTGCTGTGATTCTTCATGGCACACAAAGCGGATGGAAGTCGGGGCACAAGTGGAAGTGATTGCTGAAGCGCTTGACAGCGACCACCGTGAAATTCAAGGGCGCCGCTATTGCCGACCGAGCAGTCATCAGCTCATTAACGAGCGATGCTCACTGACAAAGTGAGTCCAGCGACGCTTCCTGCCGAGCGCGACTCGGCCATGTCTGTTTTTTGGACGATGCACAATGTCAACAGTTTTCTCTTGTACATCTGCAAGCGGCTGCGCGAGTGAGTCGTCACATTTCAAAGGCGGTGGCCGCTCAGGGGACGAGCGGAGAAACGTCTGAGGCATCAGCATAAAAACAGCTCCGTTCCTGGACGAGCCTCCGAGGGTCCGCGACGGCGGCGAGCTCAGAGGAAAGAGGTCACCGTTACCAGTTCAAACCTGCCATTAGCGTGTCTGAAGTGGTTTGTGCTTGCGCTGTTGTCCTTGCAGTGCAGACCTTGACCGGGTCCAAGGACTCCCAGAGTGCACGGCCAGGACCATGATGAAGGCAGCGCAGGAACCCGCCACCTCTCCAGCTCCCGGTGACACTCAAGCTGTGCTGTGCGCCGTGCACTCACTCTCTTATTTCATTTTATTTTTTTTGACACCAGCGCCAGCTAATAATGTGCCGCCACAGCCAGCCAATGCATGACGGACACGAGGTGTGAAGGATGTGCACCGGGTGCAGTTGTCGAGGCCGAGAGGGCAGCTTGTCGGCCAGCTGTTGGCTCGGCACATCGAGTCGTCTGCGGGTCGGAAGATGTGCACGCGTTGGCTGGACTTGCAAGTAAATGAGAAGGGACAAGTGGAGGAGCGCCACATCGTCAAGGTGCATCACTTCTCTGCAGCCTTTATTGAACGCACATCATCGGCAGGTTCGCTGCATTAAACGAACAACCAGTGCCAAATGTTTAACAAAATGATAATGCACATCGTGTCCACCTATTTAAAGTGTGCACATGTGGGCTGAAGGTCGTCCAGAGGACAAACTCCCCGTTTGCAGCTGCAGTGAGGACTCAGTGATGCCCGGTCACTGCGGCCCTTGAGGGATTCTGCAGCAGCCATCATCCAGATTGCTGAGGGCGTTTTAATCAAACCCTCCAAAACGGAACCTCATACATTGGTCGAATGTGTGTGTGTGTGAGTGTGTGTGTGTGACACACACACACGCACATATGCAGAACTGCCCAGAAAGAAAGAGAGAGGGGTGAAAAAAGACACCGGCAAAGTGATTTGCCTATTTACTCTTTTTTTTTTTTACAGACGCAGCAGCGAATGGATGCAAATGAGATGCATCAAACACATCGCATGCCTGCGTCTCGTCGGAATGACTTCAGCGCCATCAAACAAACAAGACGGCAGATTAGGTTCGCGGGAAATAACGCTCTTAAATGAAGTGTTGTGATTGTGTGACATCATCAACTCCCTCTCTCTCACTCTGTCGCTCTCTTTCCCAGTCTCTCATTTAAAAGAAGCGCACCAACAAATCCATCACTGGAAACGACTCTTCCCATCACAGCAGGCGAGACGCCAAGCGGTTGCAACCTTATTCCCTCTCTTTTTTTCTTCAATGTTTGAATTTTCAACCCATTTGGTTCTGACACCAGATAAGAATAAACAAGGCTCATTAGCATGAGTCTAATGAGATCTCTACCACGTCTGTGTAATTAGCTCCAAAAAGATCTTTTCACATCTCTCAGCTCACATCAAAAGGGAATCTCTCTCTCTCTCTCTCTCTCTCTCTCTCTCTCTCTCTCTCTCTCTCTCTCTCACTATCTCTCTTTGTCTGCCGCCTCCATTTGGATGCAGACTCCCGGCTTTGTTTACCTTTTTACGGGTATTTTTTTTATGGTGCGACGCTCGACAGATGCCGTCCATACAACCACCGTATTTCTGCTGCACCTCCAACTTCAGGGTTCTATTTTTAGATGCTCGGCATCCTTTTCTTCCTTTTCTTCCTTTTCTTCCTGCAACTGCAAATATTTACCTTCAAAGCCAAGTGACTTTAGCTCTAAAGCCAGTGAGTGATGATGAGTTATGAGTGCACCCTGAGTTTGCAATCTGTCTCCTTTGGACAATTGTGAGGCCCTTTACAGGCAGCGTGCAGCGGTTTGCTCTGGATTTACATGTTTGAACGAGTGACTGGATCATCGGTCCTATTGACTGACTGTTGAATGAAGCGCCCACAAAGGCTCATTGATTCCTTTCTCGCGAGGAGCTGGATCACAGACTCAGAAGTTGTAGAAAAAGTCATCGCATAAAAAACCTGCCGGAGTTCCGTTTCCTTCCGTCGCTGCGTCTTTTTTCTTCTGCATTTATTTTCCTCCAGCCACGCGTCACCACCGCAGCCCTTTCTTTTTAATCTCCAGTCATACATTGATTTTCGCATGGAGCTGCAAGGAATAAAGGGATTTGTGAGTGACCGCCTTTATTAATGGAGAATTATTCTGTCACTCAAGCCTTTGCCTTTCACCACAGAAATGTCATGGATTTTTTTTTTTTTTTTTTTTTTTATCTTTGTTTTTTCTTTTTCAATTCTGACGTTTCTCACAGGGCATTCGTACTAAACCTGTCATCCGACTGATTTGCCGAGAGAGGCCCCTCTTAAATATGGAGGGCCTGGCCATCATTCAGTGGCATGTTGTGCAAAGCGGGAAGGTTGCAGCACTTTCAGACAGGCATTGTGTCATTGCGTTCCCACTGCAATCAAATGAGAAAGTGTGACGGCAAGGCGAAAAAATAAATCGCTCACTGAAACTGCGGCACAAAGAAAACATTGTGTCTAAAGTCTGTAAGATGCTGCTGAATTCGAGCCTCCTCCCTTGCTTCCTCCTCGTCAATGCAGACATCGTAGTTGACCGAGACAGAGTTGCTCGTTCAGTTAGAGATGTTTTGGAGGTTTTCACCTCAAATCCAAGACGGTTGTTCTTAATGGAAACATCTGCACATGCACCTTGCAGTACAGCTTTTTGGTTTGTTTTTTTTTTGTGCTTTGGGTGACGTGAGCGCCGTCACTCGCCAACCATCAAACCAATCGCACGGCAGGAGCCAACAGACGTTTTGACACGTGCAGTCCGAACGCTCCTGCTTGCTCACAGCGTCTCATTCAATTAACGGGCTGTTCTCATCAAAAATGACACCGAGACACATTTATGTGCTCCAGCTATATAATCTATACTTCTGTCTGAGCCGTTGCCCTGTCCATTTCCAGGGTAGCAAATTCAATCAGATTTTAAGAGGAGAATGGCGGCCTTATTAATATCTCATGTTGCTCCCTCCCTGCCCACCGCACCAATTAATATTTCAAGGGTTAGTGGGAGAATTACATTTCAAAAGTAGACGGAGAAACCAAGATCTAGTGAGATCACTGTTTCTAGTCCAATACATTCTGATTGTGGAGGCGAGTAAATTCATTTCACCAGAAATGAGGAACTCTGAGTGTTTTTTTTTTTTTTAATTGTACATAATAAAAAAAAGTTCCAGTTCAAATTGATTGGAATTTTCCATCACAAAAGAATGAACTAGGAAGAAGTGGGTGAACTTGAATCTTGTCTCTTGGACTTGAAAAGATGCCAGCATTTCACATCCAACATTAAATCATGACATTTTTCCTGCTTGTTGCGCAGACAGTCTGGAAGACACCTTTTAACTTATGCAATAACCAAATCAATAAGTAAAGATGTAAACAGACGCGGCGATATCTCGGCTGACATTAAAATTAAAATAGGAAAAAAGAGAGAGGCCAATAAATCAGGAAGTTAATGCAGAATGGGATCTGATGCAGCAACGACGTCTCGAGCAAGATGGGCTTTCTTTTCTGACCGAGCCTTCTGATTGGAGCAGATCCGGCCCAGGAGTGGATATAGAGTCTAACAGCGGTGGGGACTCCTGCCTGTGTGCTTCAGTCCCCACCAGCCACCCAGTAGGCCTCCTCATCGCTTATTCACACCAAATCCCGCCGGGCGCTGCATCAAAACGAGGCTGACGACAGAGCGGTGCGAGGGGACGCGTCGCTTAATTAATGATATGAAAGGAGCCACCGGTGGCAGCGTCGGCGTCTGATCACTCAGAGACCAGATTAACCACGGCGCACGTTGAGCGCGTCTCAACTTCTGAAGCCCGCCAGGGTCCAATCCAGAGAGAATCCAGATGAAGCAGGAGACCGCAAGACGGTGGCTGTTGTCGCCGCCCGCCACAGTGACACCTGCCACGGTGCAATCAGCGATGATTAGCGCTGGCTTTGGCCACTTTCTGGGACTTTTTTAACTTTAGCAGAGCATCATCTCAGACTGAAAATGTTTGCCGTGCCTTCCACGCTCAATTTGAGCGACTGGAATAACTGAAGGACCTGGGGGAAAAAAGTTCCTATCCAGAATCTGATGTTATTCTCAAAACATGGGGTCATGCAAAGGGTATACTGAGGTCATTCAGCGGTTTTCATACAATGATGTATCATATCATTGTGTTCGGGGACACGCAACTGATGCCCCTGATTCACTGCTGCGGAATCCCAATGTGTAATTACCACTAATTTCACAGCGGTATGTTAATGAGTAAAATCTAAGGGGGGGAGGGGGAACCTAGCGGGTACTCATTTATTACCCCTGCATCATAATTTATATTTTCTCTCCCCCCCCCTCCCTTACCCAATTAGAGTATACCCCCCTCTGTGCCGCGAGAGGCGAATCGCGACCAGTCGGTGTGAGACATGAAGAGAGAGACATAATTAAAGGTGGAAAACAGCAGCAACCTCTGGCTCTCGTTGTAGAAACCTGGTGAAATCGCACCACGCTGCATAATGCATGACTTTTACTCCACTGTTTGAATGGATTGCCAAACTGGGAAGGGGGGATGAGGGCAGGGTGAGGGCGGAGTGAGGGGGGCTACCAGACCTACAAACAGATGTAGGGTTGTGTTTTTCCAAGTGAAAGGATCACACAGATCCAAGATGTATATGAACTCTCTATTTTTTTCAATCACATTTGTATTTTTCTTTAACATTCCATTGCACTATATGGGTTTTAGCCTTTCCTTTTTTTCAGCACACATTTCTATTCCATTGCTGTGTATAGTTTGTGTTCGCACCTGCAAGGCCGATTCTACAGTATTCCAACTCTCCAAATCCATCAGCAGTGGACACAGTTTGCACAGATTTCACTGAAATACCCACAAGAAGGCGTCGCTGGGAGGAAATCATCAAATCAACAACGATGTTTTATTGCGCTCATGCATGTTAATGTCTGGTGCGAGTGGCCCCGAATACAAAAACAGTATAAAAATGAACACAACACGCTGGCACGTTGAATAAATGAATAAATAAGTCAATTGCGTTGTTGTCTTTGGGGGGTAAAAGACAAACACTGGCATTATGTCCTCAGAATCAGTGGCATTGTTTAATTTTTGTTAATCTTTAGCCACACAACATCTTGTTTTGCGCACGCTATCGTGCAGTCTGTGACATTTCCCTAAGCCTTCCTTTGTCGACTGGGGTGAAGCAACAATCATCAAAGCCAGCAATGAAAGAAAGGAAAAGAAAAGTTGCCATGTTGCCTGTGTGATATACAGTCATCTGTGGCAGCTGCTGACAAAGTGCCTGTGTTCAAAGCCACTTGCACCACCGCAATGTATTAGCAGCCAGCAGGGGGAAGCGTGGGAGTGCGAGCTCCAGCTGCTGCTGACTTTGCTCTCAATCTGAGGCCCACCACCACCACTACCCCCACCACCACCAGCTCACCCCAAGCACCCCCTGCTGTCAGGCGTGATGCACGCAGGATGTTGGAAAAGAGCATGCAGGCCTGAAATGCTAACAGGTCTGGAACAGCGGAGTGATTGGTGTCCCACAGCCGGCAGCGGACCCCCAGCACCCAGTGCTGCCCTTCAGACCAGGAGCTGCAGAGAAGACAGGCACTCCCCCCCCCCAACTAAAATTAGCTGCCACCGCACTGGGCTGCAAGGGCCTGTGTCTGCAAATAAACTAAACTAAAATAAATGAGGCCGCGTTGGAACTGATGAACCACGGAAACAGATGAGAAGCTCCAGTGAGAAATAGAAGTGTGTACTTTCACAGCACTCCCCGGTTTTGGCAGCTGCCAGTCAGTAACATGATTTTCAGTCCAAATAAGAGATAAATGGCTGCGGCAACAGCTCACTGGCATGCGTTGCAACATGCTCTTGACATTTTAGTGGGGTTTGTTTTGGTTACAAAGAGCTCTTCAACCAATGAGCCGTTGATAGCTGCTCGTGCAGTCGTGTTCATCCACGGCTCCTTCACTGATGTTGGATTATTTTGATTTTTTTTTAAAAACAATCCAAAAATATTGACGCCATGATTCATTTGCAATCATTTCTGTGCTGCTTGTCACTCGTTGGAGAGTCTCGACATGTTCACTGTTCAAACTCAAGAACAGTGTGTACCCTGTTTTTATTGTCCTAAATCTAATCTGAATATAAAAAGGAGGGGAGTGGAGGCAGTAAAAACTTGAGGATAATTTGCCTTGATTAGCCCCTTGAAAGAAATGCAATAACTGTTGGGAAACTGAATGTCCTTATCTTGGGGGATTTTGTATTTTATTTTATTTCTTTTTTAGGTCTTTTTGCGCAGTCAATATACAAAGAAAAACCAGTCAATCAAGTGTGTGGGCTGCGGACTGGCAGCTCCTTTCTCTTCTATTTTTCATGTCATGGCCAGCGGGAGGATGTCAGAGCAGCCACAGTTGCTCAGTGCATGTCCACACGTACACGGATATTTCTTTTAAAAATTCATGTCCTTCAGTGCAATTTGACCCTTTGTCTTGTGTGGCTGGAGATGTTTAACTCGTGTTAGGACTGTAAACAAAGAGGTAAATTACCCACTCTTACATATATTTCCATTTGACACATTCTGCACCAACCAGGGCTCAGTGCCTCTTGTTCCCAGCTGTTGGGATTTCACCCGATGCCCTTTCCTGCTATTGCCGGGTCCACTGGGGAGGTAGCGCTATGTAAGTTTTAGTTTTGGACATCCAGTGGGGCCAGGGGGCCAGTTGAGGAGCAGCAACCTTTGAGACCCCTCCCACCCCTCCAGAGCTGATCCAGGCTGGACCTTCTGGGAGAAGATGCAGGGGCACAGTCGGACTCACTGAAGGGATTTAGATATATACATGTATATACACACACACTTACATACCGGCTGGCCTGGGAGCTCAGGAGGAGGAGCTTCATGGCCCTGCTGCTGCCAGTGCAACCTGAGGTGGGTGGAGGGATGTTTCCTTGTGGTCAGAAACACCACGAAACACCTGATCATCCGACATTTGGCATTTGTGTAAAGATGAAGATGGAGGGCAGCCCCCCCACCCCCACAATCACACACACACACACACACACACACACACAGTCTGAGTCTGATTTTTTTGGGTTTTTTTCCACCCGCAAGTGTAGCTGCTGTACGGCAACTTCTATCGCTTAGCGGGGCAACTTTCATCAAGGGCAGCCTTTAAGTCAAAACCATTAAAGCAACTGCTTTTAATTGAATTACCTTATAGGCCTGGCCCTGCATGCCCGCACAGGTTTGTCGAGGGATGGAATGGGAGCGGAGCGAGGCTGGGGTGTGGTGAATGACTTCTAAATCTTCCCGCAGAAGAAAAGAAGGGGCCGGTTGTGATATTGCATTTCCGTTTAAGTCTTTGAGATAATGAGCTTAAGTGTAGGAGCCACGCGGCAGACATGGCTGCCGTGTCACCGGCGGAGGAAGCAGAGGAACTCGAGGGGGATACAGCTTCTTAAATCCCTCCTCTCTTTAATGTCGGAACTTTGCCCGCGCTGGATGCAGATTTAAGCGTGGACGCAGGGAGACATTTAAAGGGGGGGAACATTAACAATTTGTCACGCCTCCCCACAGTTAAAGCAACTAAAAGTTTTAAATAAGGGGTGAGGACTGCAGAGGGCCTGCCGTGTCTCCACGGAGCATGATTTCAAGTACTTATTCTTGAAACCAAATTAAATATATTGCTCGGTGTCTGAGCGAACTTGGGAAGAGTTGACCACAAAGGCAAAGAAAAAGTCATTGAAAAAATAAAAAAAGGTGCTTAAATTGGAACCAGCAGCATCCTCTTAACATTCCCGGAATTTCATTCTGCAGAAAGCACAGTGAATTAATAGTTGAATTGCTCAACTGTCATCATCGAAGTGGTAGTGCAGGACGTACGGGAATATTTGCTCATGTTAAAAAGCTGAATCCATTCAGAAAAACTGGTTTTGTTTTGCTCATGGTGAAAGTGACATCACTGTTTTGAAGAAGCCAGAGACAGAGGCGGTTCCGGAGGTCCTCCGAGCCCGAGTTCATCTCAGCTTCCTGCTACCAACAACAGCAACAACAACAAAAACAAAAGAAGAAAAGAGGCTTCTCTGTCGCCTGAACTCCTGCAGGCAAGGGCGAGAACAAACAGAGAAGTCGGATCCTGCCAAGAGTTGCATCTTGCATAACTTCTTTAAAAATAACTTATACTTGTCAAAAACACTCTTCCTCTGCAACGGCGGTCTGCAGAAAGCCGCAATGACAATCATTCAGACAGTGCTGGGTGCCAAAAGTGGCTCCCGCCTCTGAGAAATAAATAAATCAATGCATAAGTAAATAGAAAGTCAAAGAATATTTGGAAGGAAAAAAAAAAGATTCCCTGCCCTCAAAACGACAAAGTCATGCTGCTAAGTCAGCAGATGATGAGAGACACTTAGGAGCACTACACTTTGTTGGGGACAGCTGTCTCTTTCTCTAAACAGATGTTCCCTCTAATCCGTCTCTTTTTCTGTCCTCTCTCCGTTTTAGTCCCCGCTGCGTTGATGCAGATTTGGTCTCGTGCAGCCACGGCCCGACCCAGGCTGTTAAAGAGCTTTCCCAGCCCCTGCTCACGGGCCCTGCACGGCCTTTTCTTTTTTAATCCAAATCAATTAATGCTGATAGAGACGAGCACAGAACGTCTCTCCTTCCAGATATATGCCGCTAGTTCCCCGTGGTGACAATAGGCCTTTCCCCAGACATCAAACGGCCCACGGTGCTGTTGACATCCAAAGGCTGCGGCGGAGTATTTAAGCAGTCAAAGGCAACTATTGCTCCGACTGACATGGTGTCCCTCAGGGGAGAGAGGGGGAAAAAAATGAAAAATAAGAAATGCTGCATTTCATCTGGCAGTCTCATCCGGCAGTTAATGGTATTCTAATTCTGTTCAACGGCGTCAACAAGAACCCTGGGAGCGCAAAGCAACGTACCTATGTTAATGAAGCTACTTCACGCTTTTTTTTTTTTTTACATTTTTTACGTTTTTTTTTTTTTTTTTTATCCAATAGAGACCACTAATGAGACGTGGATTGGCAGTGGGGATTGTTATGTGTTTGAAATGCTAATTAAATTTAGGAGTGAAATTAGAGTTGGGTCACACAGCACCACCCAGATAGTATGGTTGAGAACTCGGCTAATAAAAGCGGAGCCACGAGAGGGAGCAGGCAGCATGAAAGAAGAACAACACAATGAACACTTTTTTTTTTTTTTTTTCTTCATTTTCTAACTGTGTTCTTCGGGCTTTTGTGAATTATTCCAATGGACGGCAGTCATTAATTTCTTCCACCGCCAGTAGCTTAACTTCCCTGCTGTTATTACTGCAAGTCAGATATGTTCCCCGGCTCGTCATTTTTTCTGGTACAAATGCTCAACATGGTCTTGAGGTTGCCGGTGTTTCTGGGAGAAAACTCTTCAAGTTTTCCACATAGTTTAGATCCAAAAGCCGCAAAGGCAAAGAAGGCAAGGGGGGGGGCACTATTGATCACATCTTGAAATCATAATTGGCGGTGAATATATTGACGATGTTCTACTATTCCTTGTGTCTTCAATAGTTTGTTCGATTTGTTGTGTTCGATCTCTGACATATCTACAATTTTTGTAATCGCTGCAATTCTGTTGTTGTTGTTGTTGTTTTATTTTTTTAAAGCGGTCATCTACTATGATTACACACCCAGAGGTCTACATCCAATCCTGTCACAGCGCTGCCAAAAGAGCAGCGGCGTTTCGCTGGAGTGGCCCATTGTCTTGCTGGCAGGCCTGTGAAAAAAAAGCAGCACATCCGCTGGGACTTGCGGGACGGGATAGATTCAGAGGTCAAGCCATCCCTGCCTGGTCAGGACTGCACTCTGTGAATAAAGGCTGTTAGAGCATTTTAGCTTTTACAGATATATATATATATCTGTGAAATAAATAATTTAAAGCTCAAATTGGTACCTCAGCCTCGCTCTCGCCTTTGGCCCCTGATGCTCGTATAGCTGATGGTTAGTGCTCGGGTCTGTTGGTCGGCTGTGATTGACACTGGCTTCTGGAATGAAAGAGTGTGAAATGAGTGAAGGGATTAGCGCTGCTGCTCACTCTGTGTGTGTGTGTGTGTGTGCTGACTGTGGCCCACGAGAAGAAAACACCACAACTTTGCGGCCACGCTGACAGCCGAAGAGCGAGTGTATGGACAGCAGCCCTGCAGGCTGATAAAGCCTCGTTTTCCACGGTAATTCATAAGGATCCTGTGTCAATAAATAAGCAAACTTTGCATTTCAATCAGCATATAAAGACGAGTACTTTTCATTAAAATGGAAATGAAACAGGTGTGTTGGTTCCGGTCGGACAGCTCATTAAAAGCGGTGATTTATATTACTGTCATAGAAAGTGGAGGAAGTGCGTGTTGTGCCAACCAGAAGCTATGTAGCTCAGACTGTGGATTTCATCAGGCTGCGGTGATTTGGCCATCATGTCACAGCTGATGTAAGAAGAGGTGACATCAAGCATGACGTCAAAAAACAGGGATGAAGTTCAACATTGTTTGCAATATAATTATTTCCTATAGGTGGAGCCAAAAAAAAAAAAACAGTGACTAGCATGTGTGCAAGCATGCACTAGCAAGTGCATGACTACAAATATAGCACGTCAAAAATCCAAGTCTCAGTTTAAACAGCCATTTCTTTTATAAAAATGAGGAGGAGGAGGAGGAGGAGAGGGGGCGGAGCCTTTTCACGCTGGCCGTCTTCGTTTAGATCTGCTTTGAGGATGAAGAGCCAAGCGCTCGTAGCGAGTTCCTGACACCTTGGGATTAGAACGTGTCTTCACCCACCGGCACTCACAAATGCCAAACTAACATTTGCTCTCTGAGACAAGACAGTGGCTTCCACCGTCGGCAGGACGTCGCAGGCTTCTCAGAAGAGGAGGTTGACCGCCAGGATATTTTTAGTCCTTTAGCGCTGTTTTTAATTGCTCTCACCTGGTTGAGTCAGCACGCTTTGTGTGTGTGTGTGTGTGTGTGTGTGTGTGTGTTCTACTGCTACTTTTATCTGTGGACTCTGCTGGTTCAAGGGTCACTCCTTCAGGGCTGGAACTTTTGTGTTGACGGGCAGATTAAATTGCATGAGAAGATGAACTCATGCAGCCATGTGACACCACACGTCCCTTTTTGCTGGCTGCAAGTGGAAGAAGCGGCTACCTGCCAGTTTAATTGCGTTTCTCAGTTTTGGCTAATCAGGCCAGACACGATGGCCCTCTGGGCAGCCAGCCAGCTGGAGCAGAAGGACACCCAGAGTCAAATTTATTCCCTGGCAACAGCAATGCGGCAGGAGTGCGTGCCACCACCTCCCACTCTCCATGTTCATTTCATTCATTGTGTTTATTGAGGTTTTGTTTTGTTTTTTTTCCCCACGTGTCCTCCAGAGTGCACATTTAAAAGATGGCTGAAAGCAACAAGGGGCCCTGCTATTTTGGGGCGGGACAATCACACATTAATTGGGGAGAACGCAGCTGTGTCCTGGTTTCCTCTTAGCAAGTGATTCATGATAAATGAGCCCCCCCCCACCCACCCAAAAGAGCGGCCGTAACAAATAAATGACAAAATAAGTAAGTCAAAGCAGCAACAGCCACTTTTACACCGCTTTAACATGTCATTATTATGGAAATGCTAATTGCCTAATGTAATGGCTGCGAAATAATGAGGCCATAAAAATTTAGATTGCTTCCATAAACCCTGCTCTCACTCTGCAATTTTTTGTTGGCAGGCGGCGACTTAATCTGCCGGTGGAAATGAAGGCTGACTGGTCGGGCTGGTGGTGGGGTGGCACCATTTCCACCTGCTTTCAGAGGTCTCTATTAGGGAGTCACCCTTTTGTCCTGGGCTCTTATTGGTCGACCCAGTGGAGCGGCTGAGCGGCAGGGCTACTGGCAAGATTTCGGGGGGGGTGGGGGGGGAGAAAGTGAAAGAAGAAACACGGGAACAAAAGTGTGAAGAGTGATAAATGAGACAGCAGTGGCATCTCCCCAAAAAATAATTGAAAAGGTTATGGTTGTTAGTGCAGCAAGTGTGTGGACTGTTGACCCTTCCTCTGGGAGCCTCCGCAGCTCCTCTGTCACGCTGACCGTCACTGCTTTGATGAGGTTTGGTGTCCTGACCACTAGGAGGAGACACTGATGATTGATCTGCACCGTTAATTATTATTTTCAGGAAATGCATGGCTGCCATTTGGTGCCAACACTTTTTCCATGATTTGCATTTTTGTCTTTATTTGTTCCCCCCCCCCCCCCGCACCCCCCCTCAGCTTTGCCTTGATGCTGTAATGTGATGGTTTCCTCCGTCTGGTCGCCAATAGAAGACAGCAGCCTCTGAGGCGGCTTTGCCTTAGCATTAGTGTGAGTCGCTATTCAATAATCAACAAAATGATTCAATTTAGAAAAAAGCTATTATCTCCCACCGTGCACTGGGCTGAGCAGGGTTTGTTGTTTTTTTTTAATGTTATTGCAGGCAGTCTTTTGGCCCCGGGCCACGGCTCTTATAAAAAAACAGAGGCTCTCTGAATCAATGTTTTCTGACATCTGTGTCCATCGAGTGCTCGCCGCAGCTCTATGTATTAATGGAGTTTGTTTGCCTCACAGCACTTTATCATTTTCCAGCTGTGATTGTCTCTCTCTCCCACACACACACACACACACACGCGCACACACACACACACCTGTGCGGCTGTGTGTCTGCCTTGTGCTGATATAGGACAGCTATCTGCAGCGGATAGAGAAGGTGCTCGCCCTTTGCCCCGGCTCATAAACAGCGAGCTGGCCTTGCCGGGGCATCATGGGTAATCTTGTGCACGCTCAGCACTGCCCCAGATTGCCTGGCTGGCACTGAGGAGGCGGCAAAGCGGGCGACCGCCGCTCCGTCGGGTGTAATTACATGCAGTGGCGGCAGCGGTGGCGGCGGCCGATGCTATCTTTAGGCCAATTGTGTTTTCCGCCCTTATTGCACTGTTGTGCACATGATTCCTGGGAGAGGATGCAGCAGCTCGCAGCGGATTAATTGGCCGGCCGGAGCTGCGCAGGGAGCGACGCGTGTCCTGTGTCTGACGTAGCCCGCTTTTTTTTTTTTTTCCAAGTTGTTTTGGTAATTAATCTTTGAGGAATTTTCTCGGCCACTTATTTTAAGGCCCCTCATTATCCTGCCGAAAAATCCAAGGTCACGCTAACGAAGCGCTAAGTGACTCACCGCTATTGCCCCTCTGCTTAACAGTCAACTCATCACGGGTTTCAATTTCCTCATTATGGTCACCATCAGTATTCCACGACGGAGCTTTAATCTGGCGGCGGCTGTTTTCTCGTCTCCCTCTGCTGACTTCCAACTCCACTCGACAGCTTTCTTTTTTTTTCTCTTCTCTTTTTTTTATTTATTTATTTTTTTTCCTCTTCGACGGACCTGTTCAAACAAATAAAGCTCCAAGGAAAGACAGCGCAAAAATAATATATATATATATATACATATATATATATATAAAGATGTATAAAACAATTTCCAAATCTGCTGAAACGCCGAGTGGAAACAAAGAGAGAGTGCTTACTGCGGCGGATTCACGGCCCCGTGACGGCATCGGAGATGACAGCGGAGGAGGGTTTCCTCAATTCGCTTTGATCTCTTCCACTTACTCACCAGCTTTTTCATAATTAAATCCCTTTAAGTTGAAGCTGAACCAACATTTCACAGGAGAGCGTGAAGAGGTGAATAATAGTGCTTCTTTTTCTCATTTGGATTGGTAAAAAACTAATGAGCGCACGAGGAGGGCTTCTCATTTCAACATGTGCAAATCTTTTGAGTTTCCTTTGTTGTCTCACCGCTTCGTACAACAGTCTCCTCTGTGATTTGTCCTGATGAGTCCTCTCCTGGCTGATGTCATAACTCGGGAAGATGCGTTCGATCATACTTGACGTGCGCCAAGTCTTTTCTTTTTGGTAGTTCCTGGAGAAGTTCCTGTTGAGAAATATTTTTGCAAATCGGTTCTGAGCGGAGAGCAGCCTCAATGTTGATGCTGCAAGTGTGCGTACAAAGTTACCGGAGAGTCCTGCCGTCTGCGGAGGCAAAGCTGCCTTTTGTGCTGCTCGCCGGTGCCACGTGCTATCCCCTCTGTCTAAAAAGCCATCTTTCATTTCTCTTTTTTCCCGTGCAAGGCGGATGGAATCTGCCGCGGAGACAGTTATTGTCAAATACCAAGCAAAGTATAGCAGCGGCGAACTGTGTGGCAATAGGTGTGTTCCGAAATGTCTTATCTTATCATACAAGCGCTGTCCTCTGCTTCTGTAACAGCTGAGGGAGGTTGTCTTGTTGTTGTCTTGTTGTTGTCTTGTTGTTGTCTTGTTGTTGTCTTGTTGAAGGAGTCGGTTTCCAGAGCGCTAGAGAAAGTGAGGAGCGGCGCAGTCATCGTGTGGGTTCGCGGGTTGCTTTTGTGCAAACGCAGCAAATGGGACAACAGCTAAGCCGCATAATGGGATTCATTGCAATTAACCGTACATGGGAATTGCACACAATCGGGCCGGCCTTGTGTTAGACATTAAAAAAAATGCCTCTGCAAGCCATACAGGCGAGAGGTTCACGGTACCTTTGAAATTACAATAGCTTATATAACAATTTAATGAGTGGCCTAGCATGAAATTAGATCCTACTCAAGCCCTAAAAAGGCATTATTGGATTTCATCTGTGCAATGGTGTCTCTCGCACCGCCCCTAATGCCAGAGCTGGGCCAGATGTGATAGCAGTGTAAGCGATACGCTCCGGGGCGGCGGGCAGAGATTAACAAATTTAATCTTGATAATCAAATAACATAAGGGGGGAAGAATAACAAAAGCGGCGCGGTTGCGATGGGTGAGTTGATGACTGGCGAACGGACGAGCCCCGCCCGCTCACCTTTAACTCCCCCCATCTCAATAGCTCACCCCCGGGTTGTCTGGAATGCAGAGTCATGCCCTCCTCCCGTCTGCCGTAACATCCCTGCTTTGAACGGGGCCGAGCGCTGAGCGTATTTGCCCACGCAAATGCTCACTTTGCTGTTGTTTGAGGCGACGGCAAGGCGGCTGGCACCGCCGCGGAGGGTACCGGCTACAGATTGTTACACAATGAAGCAGTGCATTATGCTAACTAACTGCAACAGCTCCTTTCATATGTTCGGCGGAATAAATTGTGGCCGGCGCTAATGGCTAAATTTTTCATGCGTTAATGTTCCGTCCATTCGATTGGAAACACACGCAGTTCATTTGTTTAACGCTCAAACGCAGGCGAGCGAGGGGCTCGCTGGCGCAACCAACAGCCTGTCTGGTGGCAGTGCATTATGGGGCGGGACGCCGGCGTCGTCATTTGGTTATGAGAAATCAGCCTCCCATGATAATTGTTGTCGTAACGGGCAGATGTTTGGCCTTGTGGATTTATATATTTTTTTTAAATGCCATCGTTGCCTGAGCTTCTGTCCCTGGATGTGTTTCAGTCGTGTGCCACAAAGACAGAAGGCGGCAGACGGCGGCATTAAAACATCAAGAAATCAATTTTTTTATCGATCTTATTTAGGAGAAACTCGTTTTTTTCCTTGTGTGATTTTCAGCTTGCTTTTTTGGCTTTGTCGAGTGAAGACATCCAAATAATAGATAATGGCCCTGCTCTGTCCGGCACACAAACCACACTGCAAAAAGAGGATCATGTCTTGACAGAATCCTTATTTCACCTCACATTTTTTATGTTTTGTTTTTTTTGTTCTCTGCTAGCAAGCCTCGTCTGTGTTTACCCAATCTCTCTCATTTGCCAGCACTCCGTCTCTCTTAATGTTGGTTCTCACTCCTTTCATGTTAATATAATGAAAGCCGCTGCTGTCCACCATCTGCTGCCTTCACAACAGCAGCAAGCAAACACGTCCGTATCAAAGAATGAGAACTATTCCGGAACTATTCCCCTCTCACGCACAATGGTGGAACCTGAGCCACTAAAGACACGAGGAGAGGTGAACTCTGGTCAGGTGCTCATGTGAGATATATAGACACTGGGATAGAATTAAAATACAGCACAAGTCACTTTAAAGACCTGCCTGTTATGTTCTCGTTGCTTTCTTTGGTTTGTTTGGTTGTGTTTGTTTGTTGTTTTTTTTCGAGTTGGCAGCAGCTTACAACCTCGTGGCTGTCGCTCTTGGTTTAGATGTGTTCGCTGTGTTGTGACACTCATCCATCATCAATCATTCTTCAGTGGCACCGAGGACCTGGCCCACGGTTTGTCAAATCAGAAAGGCACTGCAGGGACGGAGCCCATCTTTCACAGGCACTTCACGGACTGCATGGATTGTGCTGTATTTATTTAATGAGACGGCGAGAGATAATAAGTTGTGTCAGACTGTCAATACCGTCAAACACGCCCTTAAATCCCTCCTACCACTAGGGGAGAGTCTGGCTACGTTTTAACAAAGGTCACAAGCTGCGCATCCTTTTAAACAACGGGCCCAACAAGTTCAACATCAAATCACTGTGGGGAACTTTCACAACACTGCCGTGTGTTTATTTAGCCGTCGACAAGAAAAATGGCCCATCCGTCCCCAGCTGTTCACAATATAACACATAAATATGCAGAAGCCGCCTCTAATTTGGACCTTAAGGTTGATTGGTTCATATGCTTTGCTTGCCAGATGATTTGATGCAGTAGCATTTGGTGTATTCTGACAAGAAAAGTCAAGACATTTCATTCTGGCACCTCGGTGCCCTTTTGAAAGCACTGCATCTGCTGCCTTCCGTTGCTTTTCATGTCTTCCAACTTTACTTATTCTTTTTTTTTTTTTTTTTTTTGCCGGCAGTATTACCTCGCAGTCAGAACCCAATGTCTCTCCCGCTGACGTTCGGCACCGCCCAAGCAGATAACTCATCCTGAATGTTAAACAGATATGACACGGAGGTCTGATTGTAAATAATTTGGCTCAAGCTTTAGGGGTCAGCCAGGCGGAGAGCCTCCACTCGCTCTTCATATCAAGGCCGTCTGTTCCTCCAGCTGCCGAGCTGCCTGTGTCTGAGACAGGTGTCAGCGTACAGCTATACGTGAAACACCTCCACTCCACTTGATGCTATTATCACCCGACCGGCTCGGTAACTCAACCTACAGGATGGATCTCGCAGCTTCCAGGAATACTCGCCGCCTGTGCCTGCCGTTCTTTGACATGAGTGATTATGTGTGTGTGTATGTGTGTGTGTGTGTGTGTGTGTGTGCGTGCCTGTGTGCGTGCGTGTGTGTGTGTGTGTGTGTGTGTGTGTGCGTGCCTGTGTGCGTGCGTGTGTGTGTGTGTGTGTGTGCGGAGCTGACCCGCTGTAATGTGGTTCCCTTTTGAAAAGAACACTGCCGAGCGGAACCTCCACTGTTATAAATCAGTGTGTTAAACAGACTCATATCTCATTGCAAGGGGAAGGGGGGGGTGGTTGGGGGGTTGCATCCACCTTGGAAGTTGCAGAGGCTTTTTTTATATATAAAAATGAGTATACTCTCAAGAAGAATAAATACATCCATCTTAAAGCAGGAGAGGAAGGCCCGGGACGTTTGTGAAGCTGCCACGAGCTGATGCACTTGGGCTGATGCAGTGGTCAGTCCACTTGGTTCCTTCCCTGCAGACTGATGAGAACATGTGTTTTTCTGTTAATTAAAATCACCAGTGGCGGCGGCGGCGGCAGCGGCCTTGCATGATTAATTACCTCGTACATCGCTGCTGCCTGCAAACATCGACGAGCGAGGCACTCGCGCCTCGCCGGTAAGACGCGCGCCATCCATCAGCCCGCTGTAAGGTCAAATCCTGGACCTGCAAGTGTGTTCTGTAATTACAAGTCGCCGGTTCCTTTCCGTGTTTCCCCCAGCGCCGGCTTTTTGATTTTGACAAAATACGCTCTTGACTTCGCCCCTTGTCGGAATGCCGATTAGCTTGCCAATTAGAGCTCGCTGTGTGCGCGCGGCGCAGGACATCATGTCAGACGCTAATCAAGCAAATGTCCTCTCAGCACCGCCGCTCTGCCGTCATGTCGCAGGAAATCAGGAGATTCTCGGGTATCTCCGAGTGACGCGGCTCGGATGTGCACCAGAGAGACGACGAACCAGAGCCCTTCCTCTCTTCTCTCCGTCAGAACCAGAGCCTCTCCTCTCTTCTCTCCAACAGAACCAGAGCCTCTCCTCTCTTCTCTCCAGCAGAACCAGAGCCTCTCCTCTCTTCTCTCCGACAGAACCAGAGGCCCCTCCTCTCTTCTCTCCGACAGAACCAGAGCCTCTCCTCTCTTCTCTCCGACAGAACCAGAGTCCCTCCTCTCTTCTCTCCAGCAGAACCAGAGCCCCTCCTCTCTTCTCTCCGACAGAACCAGAGCCTCTCCTCTCTTCTCTCCAGCAGAACCAGAGCCTCTCCTCTCTTCTCTCCGACAGAACCAGAGCCTCTCCTCTCTTCTCTCCAGCAGAACCAGAGCCTCTCCTCTCTTCTCACCAGCAGAACCAGAGCCTCTCCTCTCTTCTCTCCGACAGAACCAGAGGCCCCTCCTCTCTTCTCTCCGACAGAACCAGAGCCTCTCCTCTCTTCTCTCCGACAGAACCAGAGGCCCTCCTCTCTTCTCTCCGTCAGAACCAGAGTCCCTCCTCTCTTCTCTCCGACAGAACCAGAGGCCCCTCCTCTCTTCTCTCCGACAGAACCAGAGGCCCCTCCTCTCTTCTCTCCAGCAGAACCAGAGCCCCTCCTCTCTTCTCTCCGACAGGGGAAGAGCATCGCATACCTCCGTGGCTTTGGAGAATGCCATCCGGCAAACGTGTCTCTCTTGACACCGTGACTTAATGATCAGCCTGATTCCAGATAGGCAATGCATTTTGAGTCACTAGCGAAGCGTGACAATAACCTTTAACATTATCATTTACACGCATATTATACAGGGGGACAGATTGTCTATAGGTTGCCGCGCAGCAATAAGTCATTCGGCGCCGTCCTACATTCCTCCACCATAGGGTACGTGACTTTGAGGTGGCTGGCGGGCGCCCCGGAGTCGTCCATCTTGGGGAATTTCATTTTTGTCTTTTTCCAGAATGTGTCTCTCAAGGTGAAATATTGCGACATCGCCGCGGGCATAATGTTGGGGAGATTAAAAAGAGGGAAACATGCGGAGAAATGAAATAGAGTGAATCTTATCACGGAGCTTGTCAAACAACATTAGTTTATGCTGAGATTTGAATTACTGTGCGCCTGGTGGCTGCCAGGCAGGGGCAACGGTTTCCTGGCCGCCGCCGAGAGAGGAGATGAAATATTTCGGCGGAAATGCGGATTGACAGGCACCTCGAGAATCAAAGCTGCCGGAATGCGACAATTTGTTATGAATCATGCCAGGCAGCCGCTAATGGTGGCGCTCACTGATGTTGTCTGCTGTCTGTCATTTCTGCTGCGGCAGGCCGTCGTGACGGCACAGCAAATCTAATCAAAAGGACGCAGGGAATTAAAACGAGCTTTATTAATGAAATCAGACGTGTGGAATTTGCCTTGTAAATAGGGGATAAATAGAAGCCTTTGATCGTTATCGCTGTTTAATGCGGTTTACGGCATAATTGGTGCCAGCACCAACTGGGGTTTGCAGGATTTGTTCGTGGCACAAACATGAAAATCCTTTTTTTTTTTTTAAAGCCAACATGCTCTTCTTTTTCAGGCTTAATCAAAGTTGAGTTGAATAAAAATGCAAATATTATATATGTTGGGGATGCATAGGGAAAAGGATGCAATGGTAATCATGCATTTTTTCCTCTCTGTCTCAGTTATGAACCTGTCAAGACCAAAATGCATGCTTGCTTTGGTCTGAACCTGTGCACCAATCCAATAATCAGGGAAGGAAAAGCAAATACTTACATGTTAAACAATAGCATATTTTTCTGAGAGGGAAAGATTGTCTAAATACACACACACACACACACACACATACACACACACACACACACACAACCGGTGCCAATATTTTGTCAGCGCTATGTGGCCCATCTCTCCTCCTGGGTCCGCCAACCCATCACTGATAATCACCGACTGCTTGCACAGTCAACTCTGTCTGTTGCAGATGTACTTAATTAATCCCTCTCCATCCGACAAACGGGCTACAGGGAGACGAGTTAAAGGAGCTTTATTTTGTCTACAATTAAAAGATGCCCTTCCACTCAAACGTCCTCCTTAATCGATGGCGTGAGGCAAAGCTGACGCAACGCAGAGGAACCACCAAAAAAAGAGAAGGACTTCAGTAAGTCACACCATGACCTTGGGGAAGCTTGTTGGTTGTCACTCTCTTGGCCACTTTCTGTTCCACTTTGGTTTTTGAGATGTAGTGCATCAAAAAAAAAAAAAAAAAGAAAATGAAATGAAATAAAAACAAATGAAATAAAATGAAAACAAAATGAAGGACCTACTGGTAGGTGTAGGTGTTGCAGGTTCACCATTCTGATTTTTTGCAGGCTGTTGGGTGTAAGCCAGACCAAGGCAAATATATTGTCATGTCATTCATTTATTCATATGAGTCATTCAGTCGAGACATTTTGGGCAAAATTTGATTTATTTAGCTAATGGTGTTGCAAGCAAGTTGCAGGTGGAAGGATGAGTCATCACAGACACACACAGACACACATGCACAACCACGCAGCCGCACTTTGCTCAGGCTGCTCGCAGAATACATGAATGGACAGGAAGATGGTTACCGCAGCTTTATTCCCAGTTGTTTAATTCCTTCCTGTGATGGGATCTGCTGTGTATGTTTAAGAAGAAACCAACAACTCCTTTCAGTTAAAGTCAAATATGATCATTCCAAAACCACGATGTCAGGTGGAAGCCAATGCGATGCATGCACCTGGCTTCGGGTGAGAGGAGGTGATTGAATGCCGTGGGATGCTGAAAGGTGTTATATGCGGCTTCCTCTTTCCTTACACAGTGCTGCAGATGTTGCTCTGCCGTGTAAATAGCAGCTGAAAGAGAAACAACTGGGACGCCTCCAGCTCGCAGGGGCGCGCAGCTCTTGCAGAGAGCAGTGCCGTGTTAGGAACGGAGCAGAAGGAAGGGTGGCAGGGAACATTCACTCGCGCCACTATTTAGAGGAATAAATGCAGCAGCTGAATTGACAGAGGGTCAGCTGCAGTTAAATTATTCTGCACAAAGCTGCCTTTGACCAGTGAGCCAGGAACAAGTGACTGACCTGCACCAGTCGAAAAGAAACAAAAGCAACAACAAATGCACAAGAAACATTCCATTGCCTTAAGGGGTTTATTCAGGTCCAGTCCATGTTGAAAAAAAAAAAAAAAAAAAATGGTGTGAAGCATTTCGCAGCTGAGCCGCCGGCGGACTCGTACAGTGACCCGTGCCAGAAGGGTCAGTGCGGCTGGAAGGTTTAATAATTAGATAGACTGTTCTGGAATGGAAAGGCCACAAGTTTAAGTTTCCGTGAGACTATTTTTACATTCTCGCTGAGTGCATTTCAGCAGAATTCTGAATTTTTATTTATAGTGTCACATTGGTGTCAACTTGCAATTTCTAATCATCACTGCCAAGCGCAAATATAAGACTAAAATGGCAAAAAGGTTACCTGAGTAATATTCTTCAGGGCGTTCATGAAAATTTAACCTGATTCTAAGAAAGAATAATAATTCATTGCTCTGAAAGGAGACAACTTCTCACCAATGTTCTCATCTTGAGGTGATTTTGGGCAAGGCACAGCACACCTTTTAAATATTCTTCATCACTTATTACTCATCCTGACTCAAACTACTCATTAACACAGCAAATTAAAAAACAAAGTGGTCATTGCATGATTACTGCGGAACTTAACATTGCACGCCTCACATAAGTACACAGCAGGTACCAGTAACTGTCCTCCTTCATCCTGTCACGTCAGCATCACAGCATCCAAACAAGGACGGCCTACATATGGCCTTCTCCCCTTGTCTCTCTGACTGCTTTCTCGTTTGACCATGCAAATTCTAGAGGGAATGCCCCTTTAAACTGAGTTATTAAAATAAAAAAATAAAAAAATAAAATCAATTCGTTATGCATATTCGCATGGTTAGACTGAATTTCAGAGTTTCTATGACGTCGCAAAGTCCAGATATTTATAAGAAGATATAACCTCTGCCGCCCGCCTCCTGTAGGGGGCGGCAGAGGTCGACGGGAGAGCGCCGGCGGCGGGGGGAAAAAAAAGGGAAGCTATATAAGAGGGGGGAAAAAAGGGGGGAACGAGCCTGGAATACGTACGTGACTCATGTGCTTGCTTCACTTGGGAGAATGGGTCCACTTAAGGTGTGTACGAGGAGGAGGTAATATGTAGATATATGTAAAATATGTAAATAAAATAAGTGAATAAATACATAAACGAATGAGGAATGACAAAGCTGAATTAAGGCTCTAATTTTCTCTGAAAGGTGCCGACGAAAATGCTCCGTCACCATCGTCAAGGAGACGGCTCGTTAAAGCCGCAGAAGAAGAAGAAGAAGAAGAAGTAGAAGAAGAAGAAGGAAAAAAAAAAAAAAAAAAACCCTCTTCCCTTCCACCTCAACTGACCTGTGTGAGTTTGTATAAAATATATATACACACACAGACCTTATGTGGCGCTGTGGTTTCACTCCTTGAAGGCGAAAGAAGAAGAAGAAGAGGACCTGGAGCCTGGTATAGTTACAGAAGTAGCAGTTAAGCTAGCATAGCACGGTAAAGGCGGCAATGAACGCGCGCAAAAAGACGGTAAAGACGGTGCGGACAGACGACAAAGTTGAATTTCTGCTTCGAATTACTTGCTTACTATCGCCGCCATTTTTGCAGCGTATCCACAAAGGTTTTTGCCCCAAACATATGCAGGCGCAAAAACGACCTAGACCGTCAGATATTGGAACGTTGGTGCAAACGGGGGGGGGGGGGGGAATAAATAATAATAAAAAAAAAATCACCGGATGTTTAACTGCCAACGGAATATTTTATATTTTTATTGCTGTCATGAGCATTGGCTTTCTCCTCGAACTCACGCCAAGAAAGATACAGTTGCAAAAATCACCTTAGCCTCAGGGCTCCGTCACCTTCTTAAATAGGCAGTATGTTATTTGATGGCAATTGGGGCATGGTGGCTTCTTTGATAGTTAATGTTGCCGACCCCTGGTTTATATATAGCTTAAAGGCAATAATAATAATAATAATGATAAAAAGTTACATGCAGCATATTGTTTAATTTTAAATCTCAAAAAAGGTTTTGTGGCTCCCAGTGTGTTCTTTTCCTTGGGAAACGGGTCCAAATGGCTCTTTGAGTGGTAAAGGTTGCTGACCCGTGGCCCTGCGATGAACTGGCGACTTGTCCAGGGTGTCACCCTGCCTTCGCCCAATGACAGCTGGGATAGGCTCCAGCAGACCCCCGTGACCCTGAATAGGAATAAGTCGGTATAGAAGATGAATGATGAATGAATGAGGTTGCTGACCCCTGCCTTACAGGATGTACTTGTTTAAAAACTTAAAATAAATACAAAAAATAAAAAAATACGAATGAGGTCGACACTTTGAAAAGAGTTTCAAATGCGATTGATTGGACACATTCAAATGTTTATATATGTTACGTAATTCTTAATGTATAAATGTATACTGCATCTGATTAAAAAGTAACTGTAAGGTGCTCTGTGTGTTAGTGTGTGTGTGGTGATGGAAGCTGTTGTGATTCTGATTTTTCATGGTGGTTTCCTGGCTTGCAGCAGAAGCATCAATGGAATGCCGTTGAGCTCCGCAGACTCGATGGATGGCATGCAGATGTCCCATCCTGAGACCGTTGGCTGCAGACAATGAGACGCTACACTCATCCACCTCCTTGGTGCATCACTGGTAGCAGATCGGGGCAACCTTGCGGTGTTAACAACTGATCTGTTTGCTAGATAGAGGTCAGTTGTGACAATTGCCTCCACACAAACCTCTCCACCTTTCAGACGCATAGCAACGAGCTAAAATCAAGGAAAGGCACAGGCTGATTGTTGAAGCTGAAAGAGCCTTGGAATGATGATCCTTTCCCAAGTGAAAGACACCACGTTTTTTAATACGTTGCTCTGTTAACTGTGATTACGTGCCTTTATCTCCTCGGTCATGTTTCAAAGTCAACGCAAAGACGATCAAAGCCGGCAATCAGGTTGATGTTTGTGACTCTGTGTGTATGTGTGTCTATATTTTTACTTCTGCTTTGATTGGATTATATTGATGATCAAGTCACGTCGCCTGACATAAGTGCACTCCCCATGGAAGAAATTAGGGCGGCTAATCAACTTGGATGCCAGCGAGCCCAGATCACCTTCACGTAAAGGGCTAATTAATTATCATAATGGTTATGCTGGGCTCTCAAACAATGAATGCTCATTTGTCACTCATAGTTAGGAGATGTCTTTTTTTTTTCTGTTTTGGGCATTTGAAACTGCTAACTCCTCCTTTTTGCAGGTCTGTTTATTTTGCATTTATATTATCCTTTAACCAAGACTATTACTTTGATTATTTCATGTGGCGTGATGATGCTTAACCTCACAATGGAATTTGTTGACAGCAGCAGTGCATAAACACTCCCTAACTCTGCACTTTACCCAAGCTCTCATGTTTAATTACGAGGACCAATTAATTTCTTTTTGTGTACATTGGGCGCATCCTCTCCGTCCAAAGTAAACATTACTGTGGGCTTCAGACGTAAATTGTCTGTAGTGCCGTACGTCTACTGGAATGCGGTCATGGGTGAAATTTGTTATAGCCTTTGAGCCATTTTGTTCAAAGTAAGCAAGCGGATAATAAACTTGACGTATAGTGGGTAATCTTAAATCTGTCTCCATTTTCATTGCCTGTAGCCGTGCCCGTCTTCCCCAGTAATAAAATGATTCTGTCGCGCAGCCAAATTAACGTGACCTGCGGATTGCAGAATTGATTGTAGCAGAACAGATTTAAAAAAACAAACAAACAAACAATACAGTCAATGACGTTTCTTGGGGCACACTTCAGTGTAAACCTGGCGGCTTCTGCGCTTCAATTAAATGCTTCAAAAAAGAAGATCATGTGAGGGCGTTAATTATTTCTCTATTTAGTGCTGCAAACTTACAAATTCAATAAACTCCGATGCTAATATCTTGTTTCACCAGAATCTATTTCTTCATTAGGCTGTGTATCGGTGTTCCAGCGCCGTGTGTGTTATAAAATAAAGACATAAAGGGAGTCTTCGAAGCGTACCCCTTTTAGTGGCCCCATTTGTTAGCTGCTAATAAAAATGAATGATTCTTCCATGGTTGGCAGTCCTCTGGAGACTTCATATCTTTACGTCAGTGGGTTCAGGATGGAGGAGCTGGAGTCCTCTAAGAGCCTTTCATTACTTTAATTGCTGTATCTGTCCATCACATGGGCACTACTCAAAGAACATTATCTCTCTTTTACAACTATGAGCCCTAATGTGGAGGAATATGCACAATTTGCATTATGCTGACAAGTCACTTGGCAGAAATTTAACATACTGTTACGGTAATGGTTCATCTGAAGAAAACCTTTTTATCTAATTTTTTTTAGTTTAAATGCACTGGCATGAGACTTGTCTTCTCATAGTAATAACATCTTCTTTTATTTATTTATTTATTTATTTATTTATTTTTACAGTTTTTACCATTTGCCACTGCACATTTTGATACAGTATGTGTGGAATTGTTTTGATAAAAACTAACCACATCCTGTGCGTTCGGTTGTATTGTAATTGTCATTGAACTGTTGTCTTATCAGTTGGTGGTGCTAGCAATCAGTAGTTAGTCTTGTAAGTCCAGCTGTCAGCTAAGGTTGATATTAGCTTTTCATCATCTAAACATCTTCTTACTGTTTTAATGGCTAAATATTGTGCTTGCATGCGTTGCAGAACCTCTAATTTGCCAAGATTGAATTCTCCATTTCTCTGACGAGGGAAAGAGCCGACCAACGGCTTTTAATTTCCTGGGTGTGGCGTCCAGAGACACTTTGGCGGCTCTCCACCTCAGCGGCATGCATTAACCGCAAATAACAGCAGACCGCTTGAGTTTACCGTTAAAAAATAAAATAATAATAAAAACAAAAAAAACAGTCGCAATGACCCAAGTTCGCCCTCTTGTGCCTTAGAGCTGTGAATACAGCCTATGTCTCTCTCAAGAACAGGATTTCTAGATTTCAAAATAAAAGTACAAGTACAAAAAGAACCCAGAAGTCAGCGGAGTGTGTTATGAATATCTAGTTCCCCACATTATTTCTCCATCCGCTGACTGCAATGCCCTTTCAGTGTGGATCTCTCTCTCTCTTGCAATTTAGCTGCCTTGCAAGATTAAACCTTTCCACTCGTTGGTCAATTATGCAGGGAAATCATGTTCCCCCCTGCAGCTGTTCTGACAGGCCTAAATGTCTTTTTCTTAATTGAAGCACATTCTGTGTCAACCTGTTAGAAGTGTTTAAAGCAGTTGCTTATTGTGACAAGACAGTCTGTGCATCTGTGACTCACATGTTAAAAGCATGGCCCATGTTGATGATTACATGACAACGTTAGACCTCGGTGTCAGTCAGTTTCATTAGAGTTGCTGGTGTGTCTTTGAAATAAGAAGTTGAAGAGAAAAGTGCAAAACACATGAAGACTCTGGTGGTTCCGCTCATGGAGTGCCTCTGCTGAGGCTCAGAGGTTCACAGAAGTAATTTGTGTTTGTGTATCTTCTTACTGAGTCATCAGAAGGATCCGAACAATAAACTGCTTGCAGACGAGCAGGAATATAGACATATAAATAACAGGAAGTAACGGGAAAACGGTTGCCAAAGTCAGCTAAAAGTAATGATTCATTACGAGCTTATCATCTTCACCCTTTCAGATATACGGTGTGTGGTGCGTCGCGGCTTTGGCTCCAAGGTTGTCAAACGCCGACAGACAGACAGACACATTTAGAAAGTGTCAGCGTTTTACGAGCTGGGGAATGAGATTAATCGTATCGCTTGCACAACACGGAACCCTGTGATACTTAAAGCGTCGTACAGGCTGCTGGAAGTAATTGATAAATGACTCTGTCGGTGAGATGATATTACCCAGGAACACGCTCGTGAATCCCTAGTGTGGTTCTTCTGAATCCAACACAGACATGGTGTCACCGCTTGCAATGTTTACGACTTGGCTTGGACATTTTGATGCCTTAAAAAAAAAAAAAAAAAGTTCAGAATTTGTTCTTTCTTATCTAAAGTTTAATAGGGTTAAGTTTTATTGGGATAAAACAGTGATGTCTTTGTTATTTTCCACCATAACTGCTCATTGGAATTAGTTGTGAAGTGCATATCAACCAAAACACAGAAACAAGAATAAACAAAAACCAACACTGGAGTGCTCTGAGCCAGTTTTACACACAGGGATGTCAGTGGAGAGCGGCACTTTCCTCCTTGATGGGCCAGACTAATTAATGGCGAGGATAATTAACCGAGTCCCATTTCATTGGGCACAAAGTGCAAGGCAGCAGCCCCATTATCCTGCTGATAACTGGAGTGTCCTTCCTTTCATCTCCACCCTTAATGCCATCAAATGCCATTACTGATTGTCCAATTCTGCCCGCGCTCTGGGATCGTGCTGCTTGTTGAATCAAGGAAGTGCATCGTAAATAGGAGTTGAACACTTGGCGAGGCTCAATCAGTGGTGGGGATCGCATTGCACATGAGAAATGTTACACCTTGTCTCACGCTACTCTGGGGTCCTGATGCGGGGGGAAATCCAGTGCACAATCTCATATCTGACGCCCGCCTGGAATGTGTCACACCTGACAGGGCAGTATGTGGGAGTGAGTTTATCGGAGATTAGCTCTGCTGGGATTCACCACCATTAAATTATTCAGTGTCCAACACGAACTGGCGCAGCTTCCTTAAGAAAGCTATTTTAGCTGGATGGCAGGTGAGGCAATATCCCAAGCACGAGAGATAGGAGAAATGGCGGTCAGAGTTCAGTAACCTCGGCTGGTGGGTAAGTGAGCCAGGATTGAGCGTCACCTGATGGGTACTGATAACATATGTGCATCGTGGACTTCCGTCTCCTTGGCAAATGTTGATTAACCGTTGCGTTTCCCGAAAGCAGTTTCCTGTTGCAGAGATCTACTTTTTGCGACATGTGTATCCATGTGTACAATTTCAAACTAAAACCTGGTTTGAGCTTGAACACAAGTCAACGCTCCCATTGTTAACAGATTTTTTTTTTTTTTTTTTTTTGGACAACCTTGAGTGTCGTGAAAGGTGCCCTAACAAATAAAATGTATTATCATTATTATCATTATTAATATTGTTATTATTATTATTTTCTTTCAATAGCCTTTCACATCTTCATTACAATTTTATTGCATGCATGTCAGCAAAATTTTATAACAAGTTTTCTCAACATCAGTGGCCAAAAACGGCACAATAAATATTATGCATCCTCCCCCCCCCAAACACAGCTGCAAGGAAAACACATTTGCTAACTTTACTAGGATTTAGAAAAAAAAGCAAGAAAAGAATCGGTGGTGCCGCGAGGCTGACTATAAAAAGCATTTGCGATACCATTTGTTGTAAATAAAAAGGGAAAAAAAAATAAGCAAATGAAAGAAAGGTGATAAGTACTAAAAAAAAGCTTCTGTGTTGATGAAACACTACTGACAGTTGTGGAAGCATTAGCAAGGTGGCTTTATGTTCTTTGGGGATTATGAGGAATCACAACAGCTGCAGCAAAGGTAGTGCTAACACAAGCAGATGGGATTTGTTTTAATACATTGCGGGTGTTTGTGATGGTGCAGGAGGCACTGCTGCAGGGCTTTTCCCTCACATTGTTGTTCTGCACTGCAGCTCCATCTCTAATAGCACACCTGCGTGGAAAACTGCATTCCAGTGGGGCCAAAGTGTTCATTTGCATAGATTATAGGTGAAACCTTTTGTTTTCTTGACTCTCTCTCCATTGTTTTTGCGATTGCATCCAGACACATTTAATTACCAGAGCAACCTTCCCTGGAGTAACGCAGTGGTGCTGAATCGTATATGCTTCAGAGAAGACCTGTGGTTGCTGCCCTCCCAACTTTTGTGGTAGTAGCAAGATTTGGCCAAGTTTTTTTTTTTTTTTTGCTCTCCAGAATATCCTCATTAAAAAGCAGTCTTCTGTCCATTTTCTTGTTTGATCGAGTGTGTATTCCTCCCTGCCGCTCAGACAAGCTCAAGGTCAAAATGCTTTTTAAATTGACTGCAGCACAGGAAAACCCTGAGAGCAGCGGGCAGGACATTAACATCCATTATCAGTCAATGTGTATGTGTCTGCTCAGATGAATTCACTGGGCTCGCGTGGAAACATCTCATCCTCCCAGCAATATTAAAGTGAACGGGCAGCGATTACTTAAAGGAGATAGCGTGCGCATTAAGGCGACATAAGCTGCAAACTTAACCAAGGTGAAGCTTCAAAGGTACACCTCTAAGACGGGGCTGTGCGTAATATCTCAGCAGCAACTTAATGTGGTCAGAGATAAGCGTGACATGATGTATAGCACACGCCAGGCTGCATCACCTGAGTTATTGGCTTCACAACCTGTTATATCAGGCTTGGAATAAATCTTAAACACAGGTGACACCCCAAGCCTTAAATGTCCAACCTCTTGAAGGAGACAGTAGCTTGGTTTCTATCTTGGTGTAGAGGGGAGAGGAGATGAGTTACGTTAGTGTTGATGGCTGGAAGAGAATCCAAACTGGAAGCAAAACTCTCCCTGGGAATGTACGTGTACTAAAACTAGGCTCATGTGGAAAACAATGTGTGAATATGTCAAGGAATCGTTTTTTGGTATGGTGTCTTAACAAATCAAATTTGTTGTTTGTCATTATTACGCTGTGTGGACACCAGAGGGAGCTATAAACCATCAGCAGCCATCACGTGACTATATTGTTTGCTTTGTCGCATCTTAATTGGTAGATATGTTTCTGTCTGGCAGCATGCAAGTTTCCTGTTTCTTACAAATCCAAAACACTTCCAAATCATTTCCGCCACTTCTTTCTGCGGTACTCCGTGGATTTACTCGCCTCATAGTGTCTCGTCTGGGATGGCGATCGTCCTTCCTGCTGCAGTGATTTCCTACACGGGGTGCCGTGCCGTATTTTCTCATTTATTTATTTATTTTCAAAAAGAAAAGTGCTGATCTGAACGTGATATTGACAGGAGCTGAGCCAGGCGAGGCCTTTGGCTGTGACACCTTAAGGTCATATTTCTTCCCACTGCGGCCTCTCCGCCTCCCTGGCTGGGCTGAGTGCTAAAGATAGCGCACTGGGGCCGGTACCCGAACCCAACTGTTACAATGTCGGCCATTAAAAATTCATGGCTCTGTAATGTTAAACATGGCAAAGGACAATGAGACAACACAGGCCATGGATGTGAAAGGAGTGCAGGGCACCACTTGTGAAGCTGATATATTGAAAAATACCTTTCATTGTAAATGCTACAGTGTATGACTAAATACCTCATTTATTTCCTTTTTCTTTTTTTTTTGATTATCCTTGCCTGGTTGATGTGAATCAGTGCAGTAAGCCCTGTGGAATCGACCACTCACCCTACTGGAGTGTCGAAGCACCATTCAATATATTGTCCCGGCAGCATCAATAATGCAACGCAGCCTCTTAGGGGCGAAACAGAGATGGGCTATGGGTGTAAATATGAAAGATATGAGTTGCATTGACCGGGCCCAGCCAAGCTGGCACCCGTCATCAGCAGAGAAGCCGGAGAGTGAAACAACAGACAAATGTCCTTTATCGTTGGCGACCTTCACCCAACCTGTGTACAAACCACGCGAAGGTTAAAATCTGCCCAGATGACTTAACGTCACGCCAAGCTTTGTACAGATCTTTTTTTATTTTTTAGTGGCAGTGTGAGTGATGGACCTCATGTTTCTCTATAATGGCCATCACAGACGCCCCTCAGCAATAAAATGTGTGGATTCTCTGGACACGTCACATCTCGTGCATCTATTTTTAGTCTGGTAAACAGCCGCAGTGCCTTGAATATAAGTCTGTTGTCTTGGCTTCTCCTGAAGACACGAGGAAGAGACGCAAAGTGCATCTTTTTGGAGAGGGGGAATCTATATTTTTAAATGTGGAGAAGGGTAAAGATTATTTTATTAGAAGGAGCTGCTGTCAAGAGCTAGTCGTTAGCTGGATCGATGATCTCTCACTCCTCGGACCAAATGATTCCTGGAAGGCTGCATTTGCTACACTCAAAGGGCAACAGATTCTGGAGACAGATTGTGATCCACAAACTGAGCATCGATAAGAGAAAGTAGTGACTTAAAGTCATGTCATATTCACAAAGAAAACCTAATTCATGGTTATACTGTATGTGAGATGAAGTTGGTATTTTTGCAAACCTGAAGGATGGTCCACAATTAACAAGGAGGATTTCAGGGCCGATTGTTGGTTAGCAATGAAACCATTTTCACATTTCAAACTAAACTTTGCCCACGTGCTAACCGCTACTGTTTTCCTTATTCATCAGCCAGCATTCAGGTATTTTCCTCATCTTCTCCACTTTTTTGAGAGACAGAGGATGCATGCGAGGAACATTGTTTTCAAAAAAAGACCAAAAAAGTAACTACAGCAAGAAAAGGAAAAAAGGGAAAAAGTCTTCAGGCTACAACTTTGTTGCCAAGCTTTGGTTCCCTGGAAACTTGTCTTCACACCTGGGCAGTTGAGAAGAATGTTCTGTTTTTCTTTCTATTTTTCCTTTCTTTCTTTCTTTCTTTTTTGCAGCTTGCTTGCACTGCTGCTGGACAATGATGGTTAGCAGCAGAAGAGAGGAGCTCCAATGTATCTTTAGGATGTCTGCTGAGCTACAGGCTACACGCTGAGCTTTTTATCTGGCCATGCAACCTGGCCGGATGGCATTCTGACTGTTGGCGTGCCATCCATGTGACCAGCCACTTTGGCTCGTGGCCCAGGGATATTTGGCCGGCTGTGCATAGTGGAGTCACCCGATCGCTCTAATTCCCCTCTCGACTTCCTTCCCTCCCTCTCTCTTTCTGCATCTCTCTCTCCACTGGCCACATGCCTCAGGACAACTGCAGTGCTTTGTGTGGCCCGCCATGTCTCCTGCTATTGGCTTCACGGCGGTGGGGCTGCTGGGAGGAATGTGGCACTGCGGTCGCCACAGACAACCCCACAATTACCCAACACAGCCGGTGCTCTCTGTGAGCTGGCTCTTTGTGATGCAGGAGGCCCTATCAGCTGCGACTTAGCAAGACGCCGGTGTAATTCAATTGTGCGGACGGCCTTGGGTGGTGCAGGATCCGGGGATGGACCGTGCGCTTGGTGGCTGCCTATTATATCCACCTCTCTGTGACTGTCGATCAACTTGATAGCTCACTCTGGCCGGCATCTCATTGACATTGTGTTGAATGTCCTGTGTCTGCCGTGCTTAATTGAACACAGAATTACCCTATTTGGACACGCTTAGCAGAACGGTGCTTAACGATCACGGAAAATAGGGGATGGGATTGGGCGTTGACCTCTGGAACACACTTTAGGTGGCGAGATGAAGCTGCCAGGGAGTGAAGACTTTGTAATCCTCCAGTGCTGACACTGGTAACTAAACTGAGAGGAAAAGGAGAAACATCTACAAATATACATTATGTCCTATATACACACACATCTATATAGGAACCAATTTAATCTGTTCAGGAATTTGTTCAACAGTTTGATGAGATGGATTTTGGTTTGCAGTCAGTCAAATCATCGCTGAAGGATTGCAGAAGTGTAACTGGTTTCTCAACACAACTCCACTACACACAATGACCACAAATGGAAGCTGACACATGCTCACGGTCACACGTGGTTAACACTCATTTCTGCCTGTGGAACCAAGGACAGCCTTATGGATGTGGCAGCCCGTCGTTCCCGTATTAACCCTGATAACTTCAACCCTGAAAGGCAAACGGTGACAGTAATTTTTTTACCACCTTATGTGTTGTGGGCAGCGCTTCATCACTAACTGGATTATTCTCTCGAATGGAGTGTGAATTGAGAGAGGGTGCAGGTTACTTGGCAGCCAGGTGCACACAGAGACTTCGTAATTGGCACTAATTTTGAAAAAGAAAAATTGTGCAGGATCGCTCACCCAGGGACGAAATTGAGAACTTTTGGAAACACGGTAGACTGTCTCTAAATAAATGAATCTACGTCTATGTTAAGGATTGCCAAAGTCCAGCTCAGAAGTTGGGGGAAGACTGTGATGACATGGTAGATGGTTCTACATGCTGGAACCATTAGAAACTGGAAAGAATTCAACGCCCCGTTTCTTGACACACACTCACAGGTCTCTGCTGCCCTCTGGTGGCAGTAATGGATTTCAAACGAAGTCATCCACGAATGTCTGCAACAGCTCATCGTAACAAGACCTCTGTTTCTAGCCAGCTGCCAACTGAAGCTTGATTGGACGTTCCATATGTTTGGATGAGTGCAAAAAAGGCAGGTGTTGGAGAAAGGAGGGAACCTGGAAGAGATTATCAGTGTCCCTAGTGATGTCACCCAGTGGTTATTTTTGGACTGTGTACACATAGTACACACTTTGTGGAAAGTGGAGGGGGAAGAAGAAATAACGGATGGACTGTTGTCATTTCTGAGGAGTTCACCAACAGGATAGAAACGCAGAACGCTTTGCAAGGAATGTGGCATAATTTGAGGGGAAGCCAGGGGAAAATAAGGATGGACAGTGTTTGGCCTATATGTCTTTTACCATACAGTCTCCATACTGGGCATTTCATCATCCAAGAACAGTTGCTAAGCCTAAAAAGACTGAGGAATTTGGAGATGGATTTCATTGAAAACCCTGCATGCATGTTGTTCCCCCAGATGACCAGAGGATGGAAGCAAATACCAACTTTTGGACTCCAAGCGCTGGCTCAGCCCATCAAGATGGGAGTAGGAGGACTGGAAAAGCATCAAAGCCGCTGTTGAACGAGGGAAAAAAAGATGAACATTTACATTTTCCTTTCAAGCTGCTCCTAGAACTGAACTGTATGTATGTCAACCGACTGACTTCTGATATCTTGATCCACGCCCTCACTGCACATATGCACTTACTTTACATGCAGCCTGCCAGCACGGCAGTCCATATTGTGGCAACGTCAGTGCTTCATTTGGCTGCTGTTAATGTGTTTATGTGCGCATATGCGCGCCTACACTCTCCGCAACAAAGATAGTATGAGCCATTTCTGAACAGCAATTACAGTTCCCCTAAGAAAATTATCCAGATGGGTTTGAAATATGCAACAATTTGTTTGGTCATTAAGAAGCCCATTCAGAGCTGCCTTTGCTTGTAATTATAACAGAATAGGCAGCGTGCCATGCTACTGACGCATTCTCTTTATGCTCGCAAGTAATTTTCTTTTCCTAAGGGGATGGGGAAAAAGCTGCGTCCTGCTTTTTTTTTTTTTTTTTTTAATGTTCAGCCCACGTTCATATATTCAACAGCGGAGAACCAAAATCACTGAAACCTGGAGGAGCGGCTCCAAGACTGCAAGACCTGCAAAAAAGAGAAAATTGCTGGATTTTATTTATTTATTTGTGTACGAGGGAAAAGTTAATTCCTGATTAATTAAAGATGTTTTAAGTCAAGCACCGTTTCAAATGTCTGCTAAGTGCTGAGGACGCTACGTTTTAAGAGAGTCTCAAGTACTGAAGTTAACTCTGCACATCGAGCCTTTAGACTCGTCCTTCTCTCAGAAGTGCCCTCCAGATACACTGCAAATTATATATTTTTCTCCGCAGTGCCATAAATCGCTTTTAAGGTCCCATATCCTTCCCATTGTCATGTCAAGCCATGCCACTGTCTCTCCTTTTAATTCTGCACTCCAGTGGAGCAGCCTGCTTTGTACAGTATCCAAGGAAACCAAAGCTTTGTTGGAACAGCTACATATTTGGAGGATGATGACAACGCATTTGCATGTTGTCGGCAAACAACTGCCCATATGACGTATTTGTCATCAAATGTGAATGTTGTTTTTGCTATTTGTACAGTCTCTCATAAACATTGTCACTTTCGCATTTCGTGAGCATGTGACATATAAAGTTCTTGAATTTTGAATCCAATCTGCTCATACGTTTTAATTTATGAAACCCTCCTGGATTCAATTGGGCGCACTCGCAACAAACCAGATCCACTGAACGTTCCTGCTGTCTATTGAGTGACAAGCGGGTTCTCAGCGTCTCCAAACAAATGCTGTCCTTGTCAATACCAATAACGTTCTCCGTCCAAAGATTACACGCAACTGTTCGTCATATCTGCAGGGACTCACTAACAGATTCTGGCGTCCAGCATCATCAGAATTGCAAGTGACGCGTGTGACTCTTCAAATGAGTGACAGTTACCACATCAGAGATCCTAAAGCTCCCTCTTTGTTTTAGAAAGGACTGTCGTCATGTGTTGTTTCTGTTATGTCTTCGATGGATAAAAAGCAGAATCTCTTCCTCTTTGGCAGATGAAGCGCACGAGTTCAAGGGAGATTCCGACAGTGTGTGAAGCCTGTTCTTGCAGAAGGCTCGTTATAGAAGGCGGCCGAGACAGAACAGGTGTCGCCGCATGTCAAGATCCCAGGGATTGGCCTAAGCCGCTCGCTCTTCTGTTCTCCTCGCCGGGCCATACTGTGACATGTCTGGCTCGCAAACATGTGACATTCTGTCCTGAGGTGTACAACCTGGCCGAAAGTGGCCGAGCCAAACACAGTTGGACCTGCCATTATAAAGAAACCTGGAATAGGAGCCCCTGACATTCTGCAGTGATGGAAAATGAAAAACACGAATGCCCCTTTTACAGGTATTTTTCCTTATAAAATCAAGCTGTGTAAATAACAATTCTCTTTCATGTTCCAGCAGCAGAACAGATTTATTTTTTTTACGTTGCGACACATTATAGCGCCAAGGTTGTTGTTTTTTTTTCTTTCCCCCCCCTCAAGTTTCTAAAGGTCAGATAATGGAGAAATCAATTCCCACACTCAAGCTGTGCAAGCCAGGCTTCCACAAGTTACCAAATGGACAGTTACGCGATCGATATTGTTAAAAATAAACAGCCTTCCAGTTACCTTTCAGCAGCATTCAGCCGGGAGATGGCTGATAACTCTGGATCTTGTGTCTAGTTTGGGGGGAAATGTTGTTCTTGAAAGGTCTATTTTCTGCAGTCCAGGCACAGGCCAGGAATAAAAGCCCCAGTTGGCCCGCCGGTGCTGTCACATCTTGTCTGCATACCAATATTTCACCTGCATTATTGATTGCTGCACTTTGCATCTTTTAGTCTTTTCCAGCTACAATAGACCCATATGAAACATCATGCATTATGAATCTTGACAGAGGGCTTTTTTAACTTTTTTTTATATATATTTTTTTAACCCCTTTTCCTTTTTTAATAGGCTGACAGGGCGGCACAAAAAACACCCCCCAAAAAGTCTGCAGCTATGACATTCACCTGCTGTTCCTCTTCTCTGGGACAATTTTAGCACAGCTGGAAAAATCGGGAAAGAGGGTTCTGTAAATTCTTGCACCAGCAGAAGAATCATTTGCTCTGACTTGCTGATCACTGACAAAACACAACCATTACAAAGGCCCAGTCTATGCCCAAAGGCTAGATTTGCTCTGCATTTCTTACACGCGTATTTCTGAACACATCCTGCAAGCTGATGGAAACGGCTGGAAAACCAGAGGACCAATGAATGTTGACAAAAAGTACACACGGCAACAACGAGCCAAAAGGTTTCTGACAGAATATGTTAAAGGTTGGTGAGAAATTCTGATCATTGTGATATTCTGGAAAGAGTTACAGGAGTCATATCAAAAGCTTTCTGAACAGGTGAACCTTCGGACTGGTTTATTGATGTTAAGTCTGAATCTGACTAGACAAGGCAGACACAGGTCCCCTTCCACCTGGATCCATTTTGAAGAAGTTCTGAACCCTTCCTCTGGGAAACTACTCGTGCTGGAAAGTGCTATATATTTCTGTATAGCTTTGTCAATTTTTTGCTCGGTGGATTAACCTGACGTGTTGGACTGCAGATCACGTGGGTCTTTGACACAATTTGTCGTTCATGATTTTTGGGTTTTGGGCTCAGCAGCACTAATTGGATGTGCAGTGTATCTTTAAAAAGGGAGGTGAGTCACGATCCGACCGTCACTGGAGCGAAGTAGAGTCGGGATGTCTGAGCGACACGATAGATGGAGTCTTTCATGTCTCGCTCGTGCAGGAGGATGTGGTCAGTGACACTTTTGACCTTTAAAACCCATTGATTTCATTTTAGCCTTGAAAAGGCGTCCCGCCGTGTTCAAAAATCAATGAAAAATAACAAACAAGCAATAAACAACCTGCTATATGTCGGCTGGCTGGAGATTGTGGCCGTCCTTCGCCTCTCATGGACATCAGCTGAGCCATTAAAGGCTGCGGAGGCCCGAAAGACGTTTTAATCATCAGGGCTTTAGACGTCATGTATAATTCCCTGTGACATGCAAATACTTTCCTTACATCAAATGGGAAAATGTTCCACTTTTCAGGCTTTAATCGTGCAGTCACATGACTTATTGGATTGGAGGAAATTTCTTTTGCTTCTCTGCTGGAGGCCCACAGAGACCAGAGGAGGACGACTGTAGATGGACTTGTCATGTCATCTCCTCTCTCACAAGAAGTCACTGGCAAGTCACTGATTTTTTTTTTTTTTGGGTCACAAGACATAAAACAATATTAAGGATGAAAGTATTTTTGAAATGATCGTCACAAACTGGGAAGAAGAAAATCTCACGCGAATAAATCAATACAAAACATCCTGGATGCATTTCTTTTGTGCCTAGCATCGCCAAGTCACATGACACAAGGCACTAGACCTCAACTTGACAGTGATTGATATCTGAAAACTGAAACTTTTATTTGTGCAGATTTAAACCAAAGATTAAAAACAGCCTTGACCAAAGGTTGATGCTGCAGTTTTAAATCTTTCCACTGGTACTGGTGATTTTTTTCACTCTTCCTCCTCGGCAACTGAACACTGAGAGCTGCCAGCTGTGGCAGGTGACAGAACACAGGAGAGTCACTGGGGTGTGACATGAAGAATCTGTGGGCTGCGCCGCTGTGAATCCAGCTAAAGACATTTAGATTTTTTTTCTTCTATTTTTGCAGAACTGCTGCCTCCTTTGTCCTTCCTCTCTTCCTCTCTCTAACTTTCTGATTGTCGCACAGTAGCAGAAAACATCTCATGCAGCACTTAAGGAGGCCTGAGACAATTTACAGATGATCTGGATGTTATTGCAGGATGCAGGTGGTGCACACATTAAAAAAAAGAAAAGAAAACCATTACCATTACCATTGTGAGCTTGTTGTTTGCCTTGGTGGAAACCACATCTTTTAAATAAAAATAGCCGGATTACATTTTTTTCAGTTTATTTTGCATTTAGAGTCTGAATGAGGCTGAGAGAGAGATGCTTTTAATCTTCTTTAAAAGCACAAATTATAGTTCATCCACATCTGCAAGTTTACTACAACCGTTTGATGTTGAGTACGTGGAGCACTCCAACAATTCCTGCTTTTTACTTTGAAGGTAATATTGAAGTAAACACTGACAAAACCATGGTCTTCAGCTAGCAATGGTCTCGTTTGTTGTGTAATTTGACCATTAAACACGAGACGATTTGAACACATCAACCATTCTGCCTACAAAAAGTAATGAATGGCACACCCAGTGATTTACCTCCTCACTGAGGAGCTGAAACTGATGGGTTGCCTTTTTTCCAGATATTATTTGGAGGCTCTTTTGCGGAACAGTTGCATCTCATCTGCAGGCTTACTAGCCCAGCCCATTGGCTGTAATTTGAAAATTGTTGTCTTTGAGATTGCCCGTTTTCATAATTTCTAATCATGTTGGTCCAGTAATATCCCGTCTGTTCTCCACAACTGTTGTGTTGTGTTGTGTTTGTTTGTGTTGTTTGTTCGCAAAAGCTAACTCCTTCCTTTTTCCAAAGCAAGATCATTTGCATTCTATGTGAAAATACAGATGCTCAAGTCCACTGCACCGGTGGAGAGAGGGCTATGTCGTGGCCAAAAGCGTCCGTCTGTTTTTCTCTCCTTTGCCACTGTTGCGCTTTCACCGGCACTCGACCTATTGACAGGGGAATGTCTGGAACCGTCGGCTTAGATGACAAACGAAAAAGGCACATAACTTATTCATATCAGACAGCAGATTTATTTTCCACACAGTAGAGAGGCCTGACTCTGAGCTCCGAATGCATGGGCTTCATTTCCCCTCCTGCTTATACATTCGAGTCATGTATTCTGTCCCACATAGGACAGAAAAATGAAAAAGAAAAAATAAATCAGTATTTGGTCACTTTTCAAGGCAGCTTTATAGACCCAAAGTGTGGAGATGACTTGTCCCTGTGCTGCTGGTCTTATTCCCGGTTTGGAGCTGAGCCGCCATCATGAAATTTGTATTTGATTACGGTGCTCCAATGAGTAGGTCTTGGGGGAAAAAAAAGACGCTTAGCGACAGATACAGGCAAGAGCAGAGTGGAAAACGAGTTGCATCTCTGTCTCTGTCTCTCTCTCTCTCTCTCTCTCTCTCTCTCTCTCTCTCTCTCTCTTTTTGCTCCCCCCACGTAATTTTTATTACAAAAATAAGTATAAAAATATAAATATAAAACAATATGACTCAGCATTCAGACGGCGTGAAGTCAGTGTATGACAGATTTGCCCTACAACATACACTTTTGCGGTACATATTACACCTATATAATGGGATGAATTCACAGTTTGACAAATAAACTGCACCAACCACTCACATGAACATTGCTTGTCAAACGAAGATAGCAAATAGTATATAGGATGTCCATAGTTGTTTTTTTCCTTTTGTTTTTTAAAAACACTTTGTACAGTTACAGTATTGAATGGAGGTGGCTGGAAAAACCACTGAACTCCTTTCCTACCCGCCCTACCCAACAAAAACTTGCTCCAGTGCCATTAAACATTGATAGTATACAATACTACTATCTCTCAAGTCACTTACAAAACACGTAATCCACACCATTGTTCACAAAAAATCCTAAGATTCAAAGGCATCTTTACTGATTATGACAAAAAAAAAAACAATCAAACTTTTTGATTTGTTCTGAAGGTTCATTAATAATAAGAGGAAAAAAATCCAGCCGAGTTCAAACTTTTGGCATCCACGAGAGGATTCTATACTTTTTTTTTTAATTATACAGTGTGTGTGTGTGTGTGTGTGTGTGTGTGTGTGTGTGTGTGAGAAAGAATCAAACAAACCCTTTGTTTGACTTGCCAGCAACGTATAGCTAGAAAACTAGACGGATAAACAGATAGCTTGGTAGTTCAGGCGGACAGACACTCAACTAGCTGGCCAGCTAACTAACGAGACAAAAAACAGCTGCCCGGCTAGCTAGTTTAGCAATCGAAACAGACAGAAGAGAAAGAAAAAAAAAAAACGGAAACCCAAGTAGGAGAAAAGCAGCTAGCAAGTCTAGGTTTCTCTGTCGGGGCTCTTCCCCAGGTACATCTCCGCCAGCTTCTTAAACTGTGGTCCCCAGTTGCTGAGGTAATCGTAATCGTGGTCACCCTCAGTGGCGGCTGACTCCAGCGAGCTGAGGGACTCCGCCAGCGACCCGCTGCCCTCATAAGCGTACGTGGCCAAGGAGTCGTAAGGTGGCGCGGTGGGGTCCGAGTCGTTCTCCTGCAGCCTCCCGTTAATGAAGTCCCTGACGTCCGTGTTATCCTTTATGGGTGAGGTCCTCCGAAAGGGAAACAGCATTTCAGGTATGATGTCCCGCCGCAGCTTGTTGGCGTCCATCACCTCCGGGTTGCGCAGCGTGCCGATATCAAAGGCCTGCGTGTCCTCCTCTCCACCCCCCTCATCGTTGTAGCTGACAACGTTGTCTCTCACGTCCTCTTTGGAGATGATCAGAGGCTCCTTCTTCCTCTGTCTCCGCAGGGCAGCGAACAGCACCACGATCACTGCACACGGGGAAACAGTTGGAGAATGTGGACGAGGGGAGTGAGGGGAGTCGGAGGAGGGAGGGCGAGAGCTCAGCGAAAGATGTGCACTTGCTAACATGTGTCATGCATTAAAAAGAAGTGCCGGGGAAGCGGGAAGTGCAGAGTGGGGACACATTTGCTACCAGTGATAAATCCCCAACACTGCCTCAGGCATTCACCTCCTATTATTAAAGATTCAGTCAAAAAGCCCCCTTTTCCTCCCTTTTTTTCTGCGCTGAACGGTACATCCGTTGCATAAAATGCACAGTAGCTGGGATTTCTCTCCCCCGCCCTGCCCCGCACCGCACCGCACCGCCTGCTCCCAGTTTGCCACACTTTCATATCTCATCTTCAGTTGTGTCAGTTCTGTCTCAGCAGCAGAGAGCTTTGCAGTTTGCAGAATGATTGTGTTTCCAGTGGGAGCCACTGTGTGTCTGCCATGTTTCCAAGACCATTTCGTGTCCAGTTTGGCCTTGTCTACCAACGCAAGCATATTTTTTGGTGACTGAAACTTTTAACTTGTTTTACTCTTTGCATCTATGCTGGAAACATTTAATGTGAAACGCGCATGTATAACCTCATTCCCTAAAGCTATTGCAGAGGTCACACCTGTCATGGTAAATATACAGTATACTGAGATGTAAATGGACATAGCTTGTTGGCTGTGATGATGATCCCAGAAGAGAAAAGGCCAGAGGAAAAGATGATAATGTTGTATTTTTCCAAGCTTCTGATTGGCCAACGTGTTGCTTACTCGCAGAGGTTATAGTTCCGAGCCCCGTTGGCGTGACATGCTATATCATTAAAACATGCACAGACTGTGTTGTACCTGTGCACCTTTTCTCCTCCCTGCCTCCCTTTTTCTGTCCCACCAGCAGCTCCCTGACTTGTCTACTTGCCTCCCGCCTGAGTGTTAATTACAATGCCGTGAACACGGCTTGGCTGGGGAGCCAAGGTTGCTGTTTATATCCCGCCTTTATGAGCGTTTGTGACTGACTTGTGCCATTTTTTTTTCTTCTTCCCCTCACTGCGCGGAGGGATGCGGTGAAGAAAGAGCAGATTAGGGGCGAGCCGCCGAGCTGTTGCAGCTCGGCACCCGCCTGCCTGTCGAAGTCAAGCGGAGGTGAATGAGACAGTCTGTCAGGGGGGCTTCGGGCGCGAGAAGGTGTCAGATAATGAGCAGATGTCACTTCTTTTTTTTGCTTGAGAGGAGCGCGTGCAGTTTAACCTTCACTGCACTCAGAATCCGAGAGACGAAGCTGGCAGACGGCAAATTTAAAAGCCACCAGATGGAATTAAAAGCCAGTTAACTCTAATTTGCTTGAGTCAACAGTTGATTCTTGGGTTTAAATCAAATTATTTCAGATGTTCACGATATGTGTTTCCAAAATGTGCACTACTCATAATAATAATAATAATAATAATAATAATAATGATAATAATAATAATAATAATAATAATAATAATGATAATAATGATAATAATAGTAATAATAAAAATAATAATAATAATGATAATAATAATAATACATTTTATTTAAAAGTGATGAGACTGTGGACTAGGATAGCAGTGGTGTGAGGGGTGAGAGAGGGCGGAGATGATGTATGTTCCAAAGATGAAAGTAAGCAGAGCGGGTTGCATTGTTGATGTGTGACTGGAAAGACAGTTTGTTATCGAGGATGACACCCATACTCTTAACCTGAGGGGAGGGAGGGGAACACTGTGGAGCTGTCAATAGTAAGGGAGAAACTGTTGGCTTTGGATAAAGTGGATTTCGTACCGACGAGGAGAAGTTCTGATTTTTCACTGTTTAAGGAAATTCGAACAGTGAAAATGAACACCAAATCCTTGGAAAATATTGCCGAGTGGGAGGAGGTGGATAATGAAGGGGGGGACAGAATAATGATATTGTTGGAGCTTGGACTGTGAGTCCTTTTCCCCAGAAAATCAGGTCAACCTTCCTTCAACTTTGACACTTCAGAATTATGTTGGGTGACTGTTTAACATTTGCCTGGAAAATCCAGCTCTTTTTGACAGCTTGCTTTCAAAACTCCAGTTGTCACTTTCTCTTGACATCACTTGAATAGAAAATTAAAGACTGTCTTGATTGCCCACTAATGCTATGTGATTTGTGACACACCTTTAGAGTCACTACCAAGTCAAGTGAAGAGATTCAGGCTGTGGATTTGATTTCATGGATGGTAAAAGAAAAACACGATTTGCTTTGAATGCTGCAAATAAAGGTCACCAAAACTGAGCAGGAGAACTGAAGTCACACCAATTCCAAGCAGAGAAAGTGGAACAGCAAGTTTTGGCCGGACTTGGCACACGAATGCGACTTACTGAGGAGGATGATGACACAGAGCAGTATGGCCACCAGGGCTCCAGTGGTGAGGCCATCTGAGAAGGGCAGGACCTCGGGGCTGCAGGACTGCATGTTGCCGCGGCTGTCGCAGGCACAGACGCGCACGATGAGCGTGCTGGTGCTACTCTGGATGGGGTAGTCGTTGTCTGAGATAACCACGGGCAGGAAATACATGCTCATCTCGCGGCGGCTGAAGCCTCCTCTCCGTGTCAAGATATTGGCAGTGTTGTCTGGGGAGTGAGTCAGCAGAGGAATCAACTGCAGAGACAACTTGCACCAACGTAGAACGGCCTATGTTTTTATTTTTACCAAATCAACCAAAGGATTAAAAACAGACTGAAACATTGTCAGCGTCATCTTACCTTCCCTGTCCACAATGGTGAAGTTGGGGTTGGTGGTACTGATAGTGAAGACAAACTTGTGGCCCACTAGCGGCTCGTCTGTGTCTACCGCACTTATTGTCTGAATCAGCTGCAGACAGGAAAAAAATGCCAGGGAGTTCAACACATCTCATTTTCAAAGAATGAGACAGAGGCATTGCTTTGCTCTTTTATGGATTTCCTTTTTCCTTTTTAGCAGTAAATAAAAATGACACCGACTAAGAATAAAGGATCCTCAGTTAAAAGCTGTCTTGGCACCAAAACACATCTATCACCTGACATGCTGCCGTTTACACCGCAGGCTCGGACTCTGACTGTTCTTTAATTACGACCAGTGTTTGGCTCATTGCCTGACAGAATGTCTGAAAGCCACGGCTCCTCCAAGACCATGTCTTACATGCCTTGTCTCACTTCACATTAATCCACTGATATAATAATATTTTTTTATTCAAAAGCAGGGATATGTAAGTACTAATGTCCACATTGACAAAATCCCTCTGGACTGACATCTGGCTATTTCTGCTCACTTTTTCGCTTTGACTAACACATTTAACAGCTGCGCAAATGGTGAAAGTGCTAATTTTAGCATTTTGCTCAGCGAGGTTCAAGCACCTGTCCTGCTTTGACGTTCTCGCACACAAATGTGTCGTAGGACATGGCAAACTCTGGTGCATTGTCGTTGACGTCCAGCACCTTGATGAAGACTGGCACTCGAGTTGTCTGACGCGGGTTATCTGAAGAAAGAAGAGAATGGATCTACAGTTAAATGCCCAACATCTGTTAAAGGCCAAGGATGATGATTATCTTTGTTTTTCTTTGAACACAGCAGTTGTTGGAAGAAAAATGAAATTACTTATTTCAGTGGCCACCACGGAGATGTTGTGCCATTTGGACATTTCCCTGTCCAGGGCCTTTAGTGTGGTAATAGTGCCGTTCACTGAATCAATGTTAAACAGCCTCTCGAGATCAGTGTGGCGATCAATGGAGTACCTGCAAGAGCAAAAGGGGGATTTAATCGTTTTGGAGGGAAAAGGGAAAAAGGCGACTGATTTGATCGTCAGAAAACGAGCGTGCTCGCACATACACACAGTGTGTTTCTAGTCACCTTGAAATGTTCAAAGTGAAGTTAGAAGTGGGAAATACGCCAAATGGAATAGCATCAGTTTTGGAAAAGAATTCCCAAGGATCAAAAAACAAAAAAAAACAGAACAGCAGTAGGAACATTTTTTTTGCTGTCACAGTTCACAAAATGTGCGCCAAGGACTCAGCAGATTGCACGGCCTCGTAAGAGGAAGGAGAAAGAGGCTTTGATATGTCAAAGTGTTTTAACAGATAAAAAATGAGATCACTGTTACATTAGATTGGAAATGTCAGAGGAATTCCTCTCTTGTTCCAGTGAAAATGAGGAAAAAGGATTTTCCAGAAGCCAAATGGCAACTGCAAATCTAACAGGGGATCAAATGGAGGGAAAGTGCTGATAGTTGCAGTGGATATTAACCTGAGGAGGATTTAGAACTTCAACAGCCTCTATGCCTCATGGAATGACTTCACACCAGAGAAGAAAATATTTTTTGTTATTGTGCGACGTCACTTGCGATTGGTAACTTGCGTGTCTCAATCTGAAAAATGTCAGATCTCCAGTGTCAACCCAACCCTGACCTCTTGAAAAAATGTTTAACGCTGCACATCACAGGATGCTCTTCCAAAAATACAAAAACATGTTATTCACACGGATTGTCGAAACAAAGGCTAACATTTTTTCTCTCTTATGCCTGCTCATTTGTCATTGTCGACTTTCATACGCGACTGAAATTTGAATAGGCAACTCGATGCACCATGTGGCACGCGCCAGGAGTGGCATTTCAGCATGTCAGCGGCAGGCAGGCGCCATATGTTGCAGAGCGGCAGCACTGAGCTGCGTGAATCGATACCGCAAGTTTTGACTTTGGGCCACGCCACAAAGGGCTTACATAATTCTGGGAAATAAACAGTGTCTGTTTTCACTTCAAGCAACGGCGACGGTGGCATCCTCCTCTGGGAAATGACCAGGAGGGAAGCGTGAATAATATCCTCTGCTTCCACTCTGACACATGGCAGCACTGACAGATTAGATTTAGCCAAGTGGGCACATTTCCATATTCCCAAGATAATAAGAGGAGACTTTCTATCAGGATCTTGTCCCGCCTGCTAAAACTGAAAGAATAAATTAAATGACTTAATTGCTGAGGAAATCTTCCACCAAACTGGCCATTGAATAAAAACATTTGCAAGGGATTCTAAGGAGGGCAAATTTCTTGTCAAGAGCCAGTAATGGGATTTGGCTGCGACTATCTGCACTGAGTTCCAAACACTCCATACTTGACTGCCTTGTTGTCAGCATCAGGGTCCCGGGCCGACACCACGCCAACGAAGCTGCCGGCGGCCGTGTCCTCGTGCACCTCAATGATGTAAGGGTTCCTGGTGAAGACTGGCGACTCGTCCACATCCTCCACCGTCACCCTGACGGTGGCGTAGTCTTTGAACTGCAGGCCGTGAATGAAGCGGGCATCCAAGTAGGTGTTCCGCACCTCCACTCTGAACTCGTAGTCTCTCTTGCCTTCATAATCCAGCGTCTGCAGATGAAAGAGCATCAAGAGTCAGAGCCGTAGACTTTTCTCTGTGAAATCAGTCCGTCTTCAGGATTTTCTGATAGGCAACTCATTGCCTTTCATTTGTCTGTCTTTATCTTATCCTCGCTACTAAATTCCAAGTTACAAATCCAAGCGGGGGAATATTGATCTGGGAGATCCTGAGGCAGAGGCTGGAAAGACTTTTCAGCAAAAGACTGTTTTATATTATTCATTTCAAGGGCTTAGAGAACCTGATCCAACACTCTGCTTCAAAAATAATTCTGTCGCACGCCTCTCTCGTATGGATAAACCTTATCGTACCTTAAACCGGCTTCTGAGCTGAATGGCGCCGTTGTGTCTTATAATTGAAGCTAAACGCACATAATAAGACAGGTGGAGAAAAAAAGGCCAGGCTTTAAACATGTGCTTTGTGTTAAAAGAAGTTTTCACTTCAGCAGAAATTTCCAAAAGTTAAAGTTTCTTTTCCAGAAATATGTCGATCAACCAGGGTGAGAAGAGCAAAGAAGTGAGAAGTTCACTTGACATCAACTGGAGATTCTTATGTCTTATAAAACAACTACAATTTTCAACACTCTGTACAAAAAGCACAAAAATGTCAGAAACCTTTTTGATTACGATGACTCCCTCCTGTGTGGTTTGGTCCGTGACGATGTTGAACATGTCGTGACCGCCAACAATGCTGTACTCCATCTCTGCATTGCGTCCGACGTCTGGGTCCTCCGCCTTGATTCGACCAATGGCGCCTCCAACCTCTACGGACTCCAGAGATGTCACGCGGAACGAATCTAAACAGGGGGGTGGGGAGGGTGGGGTGTAGGCACTTTAAAACAGACATGTTCGGGTGAAATGATGGGTTAGCAGGACCAGAGACAGGAACTGTAACTTACGGTTGGCGAAGCGTGGCGGACTGTCGTTGACGTCAGAGAGGGTAATGCTGACAGTGGTGGTCCCTGAAAGCCCACCCATCTGTCCAGCCATGTCTTTGGCCTGGATTACCACCTGGTAGTTCTCCTTGACCTCCCTGTCCATGCCTGGCAACGCAGTCTTAATGGTGCCTGGAAACCACATATACCAACATGGAATTCACCATTTTAGTGGATCTAACTTCTTCACTTCTTTTCCTCTTTCTATGTGGTGGCGCCTCACTGATTGAAGATCCTTTTGATTGGGCCAAATTAGGGAGGTCTGACGGTGTCTCAGGAAACATGCTGACCCACTTAAGTGTGATCACGTGGTCTGGCAGCCTGTCTGTTCATCTGGCTGGCATACTGGATTATCAACTGATTGGCAGGCAGGAAGATGCTCCGTCTGATGCAGAACTTGAACTCACTAGAGGGCTGGCTGCCGGTGGGATTATAGACCTTTCACACCAAATTCAATACCTGTACCTGAAGGGGAAACATATCTTGTAAATTGATCAGGGAGTACTTGATTCTTTTGGTTTCTTTCTGCTGCTTCACTTGCACTACATTTGGGAACCATTTTGTTGGTTTTTCCCTCTTCTGATGTGGAAGCTTCCAGGTGTTAAGCCTCCAAAAATCAATACCCATTAATTCATCATGGCCACTGCTACGTTGTCCTCTCCAGCATTTACTTGCCAGCATTATGGTCTCAAATTTTGCATTATTCATTTGTCACAAGACTATGTATGTCAAAATTCCCCAGCAACTACAAGGTACGCTCTGGACTTATTTTCCTTTGTTTCCTGGAGATTTTTGCATGATAACCCTGATGAGGCTGCTGCCCTGGATTCCTAGCTGTAAAATAAGTGTCTATACAGGATGACACAAAGAGTTATTATTATTATTATTATTATTGAAGCTCACAGATGGATCCAATCAAATTGAAGGAAAATTACCCAAACATGCTCACTGGAGGGACTAAAGACCACTTAGGACGAAAGGACATTAATCGAAGGCATCGGCAAAGTCAAGTAAAAATACAAGACAAACTGCATGACGAACTGAATCCCAGCAGCCCTGCAGGGTTGTAGCTCACCGTTCTCAGAGTCCACAGAGAAGTAAGGCTGTCCCTGCAGGATGCTATACACCAGCTTGGCACTGTTACCGTAAGTCTGATCGTCTGCGTCACTGGCAGTGATGGTGACAACAGATGTACCTGCAAACAGAACATCGGGTCAGGATCAGGACCGCTACAGTACTGGCCAACTGCTCCATCACCTACCCACCACTCTGAACTACCAAATGACAGTAGTTGTTCTGCAAACAGGAGAGGATTGGACTTGTGTTGTTGTTTGACTCTGACACAGACGCGGCATGCATCAAAATTCCTTTCAGCTCCATTAATCTCCTGAAATCATCTGGGCCACTCCAGTGTGTTCTTTGGACTGCGTGAAGGGGTCCGTTGTGCTCATTTCAAAAATGTTTCCTATTTAAACCCAGACCAAGGATCAGTTCCTCCTTCATATTCTGCCACTGAGTCGCTCCCACATTAAGTCCCGCATAATCCACCCGAGTGCTTGCCGCAAATACTGTCCTTGGCATTCAGAGGACCTCTGCAGTGCCCTGTTTGGGTCTGACTGTCTCCGTGCATACTAATGAAGCCTTGAACATCTGTCCCACTTAGTCTGGCCACTGACGGCATAAAAAGAGAGCTGCTTATTTTTTCATGGTTGGTTGGCTTGATTAACCACTGTGTTCAGTCCTGACATAGAGGGTGGCTGTGAGTGTTGTTGACCCCTGACACACCTTTTGCCAGAAGGATATCTAAGCAGAGTGCACTGCGAGTCAGGGACAGTCCGTTGTTATTCGTCCCTCCACAGACAGTCTATTCTGATGTATCCATGATTGCTTCAGTGCATGAATTAGCACTGGCCTAATTGAGGATTGATTTCAAATTGCATGCATTATGAGTTGTTGTCTGTTTGTTGTTTTCATGAGCTCTTTTTGTTTATGAGTGACGCTAATTTGTTTGTTTCTATCATTTGAATGGAATGAAGTGGAGTGCAACGAAGCACATCCTTAATTGGAAAGAGTGTGACGATCTAAACTTTCAATATTTCTGCTGCCTATTAAAAAATGGCAAATGGCATTACTTGGCATGAATGCCCAATGAGTCCAGGCCAAACAAATACTAATCACAAACAAAGAGTGTGCACTCAGCACAGCTGAGTGGCTTTGGAATTGTGCTGCAAATTACGCCAAACTTTACTCTGTCTTTTCTACTTCCTTGTTATTGCCCTGCAACCATTTGGACCAAAATGTGGCTTGTGTGTCATTACTGAGCTGCACTTCACAATTAACTTGAAATATTTTGTATTCACTTGTCAAACAATTCATTGACGTTGGTCGCATCTTCAAGTTTCGAGCTGTCTTTTTTTGTAAACACAAAGTACAAATATTGCTAATATTGAGATATTCTGTGAAAGATGGAAAGTTCACAAAGGCTAATGGGGCCTGTCGTATTGAAGGTTTGAAATATCACAAAGAATAAATCAGCTGTCAAAATAAGGGGCAATTTTTCATTCAGATCAATTTTTCATGCTGGCCAATTTGTTCTGAGTTGAGGCTAAAAAACCTGCCATCACTTACCAACTTCGGACATTTCTGGGACACTGGCAAAGTAGATCTCCTTGGCAAACTTTGGTGCATTGTCATTGATGTCATGAATTTTGATGTTGAACTCTGTGTCAGGCTCCAGCTCCTCATTGGTGTTGCGATCCAGCACCTTTGCGTTGAGCGTGTACATGGCCTTCTCCTCCCGGTCCAGCCTCTTGGTGGCATGAATATCCCCAGACTTCTCGTCGATCAGGAACAGAGTGCCCGCCCCCTCTCCTGTCAGAACATATTTCACATTGCCCTCACCTTTGTCCATGTTGGAGTGCAGCTAAAAAAACAAAAAAAAAAACAAAGAAAAAACAGGGAGATCAGGTCAAGTCTTCAGATGACATCATGTTGGCGTGTTCAGGAGCAGTTTCTGTTCAAGTATCGACAGTCGGCCAGTCAGTGGCACAGCCAGGGCTGAGACTCCGTCAGTCACACTGGGACGTGACGCACAGACATGTTTACACACTGCAAGACAACACCAGAATACACAAGAGAAAGCAGTAACTAAACCCGGGATCTTTAGCTGCGAGGCAGTTTTCCTTATGCGTTTGTCTTTGCTGTTGGTCATTTCAGCAAATCTTTCAGCCTTGCATGCGATCAACGCTGACAGAACTATACATAAATAGAGGCACGGCACATTAGGCTGTCAGAATCCACAAATTGGCTTTTAATGTTTGCTGTCGCTACATTAGAAACGTTTGAAAAAAATATTTTAAAATCCCTTTGAAAATGGTATCCGTGTGACTCCCTGAACAGGCCGTCGCCTTTGCAACCCACGGTGTCAAACGCGACACACTCCATTAGTTCAGATCAAATTAGTCTGCAATTTTTCTTCCAAATTGCGCCTTTTGACAAATGAGCACAGAAAGAAAGAAAAAAAACCTGACCTCCAGCAATTATTGCTAAAATTAGTCACCTCTGACCTATCCATCACCTTGAAGCTGCTGCTACTGAGCGCCACGGAGGAGTAATGGTGGCGCACCGTGACAGACACTTGATTCAAGCTCATTACGGTAGTGCTTTCTGTCAGCAGATATATTTAGAGCTCTGTCTCACAGGCGCACGCATAAAATCGACATGTAGTTAAGGACGATGAATGCACGTTGGTGACTTATTAATATTAATATCTGCATGCTGTGAGAAAACTAATTAGTGGTTGGGGCTTTTTTTCCACAGCAGTTAGATGACTGATGTCAACAGTGCAACTTTGCATGGAAATCAGAAATGTTGTGCCAGCGTGAGATTTGGCAGTTCAAAAGAAAATAAATTAATAAATTGATTTGGAAGAATAATGGCAAGAAGCAGGGATGCATGTTAAACGAGACGCTGTCAAGTTCAAATAACTAATAGACAAGCGCACTTTAGCTCTACCTGAAGTCCACTGAGGACAGATGCCTCTAGGATCCAGTTTTCACATACAAACTCATTGTAAATCTATATTTTAAATACAACCGATATATTAATATGTTTCGGGGAATTTTCTTTTTTTAACCTTTACAGTTTATTGATTAGTATCATCTATTGTAAGCGTGGCACCAAATCCCAAGTCCGGGCAAGCCATGTGAGGAACCAGTGAGGAAGATGAGCCTAGATAGTCCTCATTAAAGCTAACGCTGCATAGTCTGGGAGAACATCATCCCAATAAAAATGAAATAGAGAATATAAATTATTATGGAATTTTGAGGAAGAAAATAAAGCAGATTTGACAGGGCCGCAACTCTCTGTGGCAACTTCTTATTACTGGAGTCACTGCACACTCTTCCTACTTCTGCACTCCTTGTCTAATAATTAGGACAGTGCAGTTTCAGGCGGTGTCAGACCACACGAGCCGCTGTTTTTCTTTTTCCCAAATCTTTTGATTATATCCTCCAGTGGATTTTCTTCTGATTATAACCATATTTACTGTCCTGATTGTAAACAGCGTAAGAGGGAATCCTGACGGGAGCAACAACAAACAATAAGCCCTGGAGGTATTTTACACATTTTCCTATGTAGGAGTGAGACTAACCTACTTCTCCCTCCTCTTGCTCTCTCTCTCTCTCTCTTTTTTTTTTTTTTTTTTTACTAATTATGGCCTGTCTATATAGCGCTGCTAATCACATGGGTACACAGATCATCTCCCTATGGTTCCATAGGTTTCCCCCTGGGTGGATGTGCAAACAAGGATATATCTTACAGATGAATGGAGCTTTTTACCGGGCCATTGCGTAGATGACGACTCAACTGTATGTTGCTAAAAAAGAAATACAGCCAGAGGCAGTAGAGGAATGTTATTTGATTTGACATAGAGTCATACAGGTTTGACAGTAGTCATAACCATCCTTTTTACATTGCTATAATGACTTCGAGGTCATAAGTATATGGTTAAGTGCGTCATTAAGTGTTTACAAAAAAGCAAATTAAGACATATTTATATTTTTTCTGAAGGAGAATATTAACTGGATTATTCTCTGCTCGTAAATGGCATGTTCACGTCAGCCGTATCAGGTTTCATGAACCAGTGGACACAACTGCGAATATACTGTATGCGTAATCCACAACTGTGGTTATTTTTTTATTTTTACTTTTCACTTCAAACTTTTGCTGCTCCAGCTTGGTTAGACTTGCAGATGACAGTAGTACGCCAGGAGCCAAACCGTGTATGAAAGCAACCTTGGTAAAAAATGTTTTCTTGTAATATTCTTGCTTTCCTTGCAAGGATCCTGAACCGTCAAAACCACACCGTACCGATGGTCCATCTGCATAACGGGTGTGCTCCAGCATACATACGAGGCAACTTCAAAATGAGACACACAGTGCAAAAAAGAAAAAGAAAGAAATCTGCTCCTGTGCGATATAAACGGTAAAATGTGACTCGCGCTGTCGCATTTTTATTGACATGTTGCAGACAATCTTCTGAGTCTACAAGGCAGGCAGGGAAAAGCCAGTGCGTGTTGAGAAGAGCAAATACGAAACGGTGGCATTGATACTCCTGACAAGTGTGGCACAGAGTGTCTCCACGGAGCCTTTCACAAAATCAAATGTTAGCACGACTGCGCCGCAGTTCGCGGGGATTTGGAGGCTCTCCTTTCAAGGCCTCGCAGCACAAACACAGCCCTTTTCAAGGCCTTACAACACAAGCACAGAGGAGAGCCTTGATGAGTTAAATCGCTTTGCACAAACACTGAGGAATTGTCAGTAAAGCAGCAAAATCATTGGCAATTCTTGTCAGGTCTCGGCTAAGCATTGCTCGCCGCTGCAAAGAGGAGATAGTGAAACAGAGTGCAAATGGATACAGAGTAATTACTCTTCCTCCCTCTCTCCCGCTGTCTCTTTAGACGGACCAAAAAAAAAAAAAAAAAATCTTCAGCGTGCTGAACCAGTTGTACCCAAACCTTTTTATACTATGCAGGTTAGACCCACTGTATGTTGAGCTCGCCGGCTGCATTTCCACGGCAGGTGCAGGTTCTGCGGTATTCATGCTGAAAATTGATCCAGCAAGGTTCTTACAAGAATCTCAAGGATACATGCCGACAACATATTAACACAACAAAGCCAATTACCTTGAATATTCAAATTCAGGGCACAGCATTCCTACCCACCCTCCCCATCCCGTGCAAGACAATGCAGTGTGGCGGGATTTTAATGGGATTTTGTTCACTTCAAACACGCCACTCAACCACTCCACAAGCACAAAAGTTTGCCGTCGTATTGCTCAGCATTGCAAGTGCTCGCACTTTGACAGCCCTTTGCTTAAGAAGTAGGGCACAGCACCACAGCTGCACGCGGCAAACGCTCACAACTCATTAATGGCCCCCGTGAAAGTCAGTTAAAACCAGATTTGAGGCTCCCCCCCCCGCCCCCCCCGACCCGCTCCGCTCCGCTTTTGATGCGTGCGCAGCTCCGCCGCAGCGCATTCACGGTCATAAAATACAGCGATGCGCCCTCACAGCGGCTTCTAATTGTTGTAGCGTGCGAGTGCTCTCAGTTCCTCTACTGCCGTGACTTTTCTTATCTCTCCACCAGCTCTCAGTCAGCACTACTCAGTGTGTAAGCTTCAAAGCAATGTGTCTTTTTTTTGAACACCTGGATAAGCAGCACTTGCTGCTGCGTTTGCATCGCGCTTGCTGTTGCCACGGTTGCACTGCTGCAGCCGCGCCTCTACTGCTGCCTCCTTTCATGCGAGCGAGCATGGTGAAGGGAGTGCGGCGGCGGTGTTGGTGGTGATGTAACCGCGTGTCTGTTCTTTACATCAAATGTGATTGCCTTAATCACGAAATCAAGCTCAAGTGACAGCCGGCGAGTCTGTGTGGGCTGATTGGAGGGCCTTGATTGAATGCGAAATAAACAAGGTCTCCCGCCGACGCTGTGCACTGCAAAGGCCATTAAACGATCTTTATGATGAAGACCATCAAGGCTTTGATGGCCTTGTGCCAGGAGGGGCGAAAGTGCTTCATGCATTTTGTTGTGGTTCCCCCGTCTTTTCTCTCGGTCTGTGTCTCAGCCGCGGGCTCGGCTCTTTAATCTGTTTGTCAATGGGTTTTACAATCGACCCATTGAGCTAGCTAGCCTTGCTTTTCACCCCTCTGCCTGAAATATATAATAACATACTGGCTGTTGCTACCTTACACTTAATATTCATTAAAAAAGAGAAGAGTATTGTGAGCAACGAGCTAAGAAAAGAGTGTTTTCTGGCAAAAAGAAGTGACTCAACAGTCATTCGCCACAAACTCTCAGCTGCCTCGTATGTTTGTCTGTAAGGCAGCTTTTTCTCTCTGTCAGATCACAGTCCATTTCTTAAGGCTGATGGAATCACAGACACGGATCACCAGCTTTTTCTTTTTTTCAATGAGCAGTTTCTTCAAGCTCTTACATTTGTGTGACACTTTAATGGTGACTCACATTGTGAACACGGGCAGAGTGGTAAGCTGCCGAACGAGTTGCCATCACTGCTTCAGAAGGCTGCTGTCAGAAAGCATCAAAAGAGCAGAGAAGAAAGGCACATGGAGCCCGCTGTTGACATACCAGCACCTCTCATGACTAGCATGTGCTTTGCTGCTCCGTCATATATACAAAAAGGTGAATTTCACCGGCTGCAGTTTGATTGATATGTTTTCTCCCCTCCATTCCATCTCTCACTTTTACACCCCTCTCCCATCTGCTTTTTCTTCACCGTGCCATATCAAGATGATGTTCTTTGCAAAAAAAAAAAAAAAAATGTCATATCCCCCTACTCAACCTCACACGCGACTCTTGTTTACTCGGGGGAATGAGGTGGTGTGATGAAAGCCAGCTTCCTCAGAGAAAATTGGCTGTCGACAGGCACCTCATTTCCCTCCCCGGGGCTGATAACTGTGGCGTTTCCCCATCACACCTGTCTTTAAAGCGCTCGCACGGGTGAGCTGACAGGAACCTCTCAACCTAGTGGGAGGAGCGGGGGAGTCAATTGTCCTCAAACTCGCTTCTCTTTGGCACTTTGAGGCAGAAAAGTTTTTTTTCCCTTTTTTTTTTATTAAAGCGTGCACCATTTTGAAGGCCGTCATCTGAACTCCCCCAACCTGATTGTTTAGGGAATATCTCTCTTATCTGCATCAGACTTGTTTACTGCATAAAGAAAAAAAGCTGTTACAAATGCATTGGAATACAGACTTCACATCGCACTCGTGAGCACCCTGATAGGGTGTGCATGACCAGGGTTTCTTTCACTTTGATATCCCCGTGTGCATTATGTGCACTGGCTTGGTTTTTTCACTGCACATTGCAATACATGCGCACCCTTGGAGCGATGCTGAAACAAACGTGGAGCTTCATTCAACACCACTCTTTTATTTGTGTAGCATCTCGGGCAAGCTGAACCGCCAACCCAGTCAATTGTTATTGATTCCACGACTACGGACCTTGTTTTGCTGGTAGTTACAGCTGCAGTTGTGAGCCAGTAACACAATGCATTGAATCATTGATTTACCTTCTGTGTGTATAGTGCAACAAGATTGAATACAGATGCTGTCGTCAATGGATTTGACCCTTCCTCTTACCTGAGAGCAGCATATTTTCAAGTGTTTTGTAAATTGGGGCCTTAGTACGGTTATATGGATAAAAAAATGTTCTTTTACATTTCACATTGTTGTGATTTGGCTGACACACCGGTTGGAATCTGTGAGCCAGTCTGTGTAATTAACAACCTCAAGCACAGGAGATTTTGGGCAAAACTGGAGAAACCTTCATTTGGCGTCATCCGTCATAGTAGTTGTAGTAGTAATAGTAGTAGTAGTAGTAGTAGTAGTAGTAGCAGTAGTTACTGCATAGCCTCTATTGCATTGGCTTTGGGTTTGCCAACAGCTCAATGAGCTGCTTGTTGACTGGTCAGAGCAATTAAAAAGTTCTTTTGGTGAAAACATTCTCATGCTAGCTGTCCTTTGAAACCTGTGCTTATATATATATATATATATATTTACATATATGTTTAGAGGGGGAGCCATTGTTATCACCAAACAATGGCACCTGCCCAACAGCAAATCAATGCAGCTGTGACTGCGATACAATAGCGTGATTTTCACTGAACAAACGGAGTGATGAAACAGTCAAAAGAACAGCGTAGGCCTGTAAACAAAGAGCGCACTCTGCGTGCACTTCCTCTGGATGCCATCCAGTCAGTTTCCTGGCAGCTCGTCGCATCAGAAACTCTCAATTGCGCTCCTAGAATTACTCTGTGCATCAGGTGCCAGGGACACATTACCTTGCCCACATATTGGTGGTCATTTCCTGTGTACTCCTCCAGCAGAAAGAACTGATTCCACATCCATCCACGCTTGGAGCGCTGCAGAACCCTCCCTCCGTCGCTGTCCGGCATCCCAAACAGTTTCCCAATATTCCCAGGCGCGATAGGCATGGCGGTGCTGGGCCACAGCATGGAGAGCGCCAAGAGAAGCAGCAGCTGATTGGCTATCATTGTATCCAATCAGTTGCAAAATGTCCCGAATGACTTGTGAATTATGGTAATAGGCTTCTGATTGGATGAACACTGGAAGGCAGTGTCATCAGAACAGACATTGTATTCCTCTGCGTGTGATGTCGTGCAGATACCTGCAGGGGGGGAGATAAAAGATAAATGTTTAGTCCAGCAGAATGTCGGACACTTTTACGTCGTTTAACCTCACTTGAACGGTCACGTGAATCGAAGAGAATTGTAACAAAAACATTGTTTTTTTTTATCTGCAGCTAAACTAGATTAAAGCTTACCAAACACAATCTGAGCAGACATGCAAATTTGTATTTGTAATTCTTTTTTTTTTATGTCATATTAGAATTAATGTGACAGGATTAGATCGCGGCTCCAATGTTTATGCAGTGGATGTTCAAGGACAGGGCGTGCATTTCATGCACTGAGCTTTTGATAGCAATAAATCATTGTGACGTGCATTTGGGTCATTGTCAACTATAAACCTCCGACCTGCGGAGGACAGCGCCACGCCTAATAGCAGCCATGCTGCGAAAAATGCTTGTATCCAGGCCATGGCTAACCTTAATTCCCCTCCTCTCATGCCTCAATGGCTTCATAGTTCTTATTTTCATTTTTTCCTGATTGACGTGTTGAAGCATTTTGAAGCATTTTTAGTACAATCAGGGGATTATTCTGATTGTATGGACGCCACCTCTGCTGTAAAGTTTGAAAATAACAAATCCCACCTTTTATACGTTAAAATCCCATACTATTTTCCCTGGGGCATAAACCAAACCAGAGGACACTAATCATCAGAGAGAAAAGAAGAAGAGGGAAATCCCTGCTCTTACACTTTCCTGTCATGTTCCCCAAAGTCAAGAAGTGAGCATCACTTCTCTAATTACCACAGTCACGTCCCTGATGACGCGCAAACATTTGTCTGCCGCGGCAGAGTGGGCGTTTGTGTGTTTAAATGTTGCAATGTTGCCCATTTCCCGGATCCCTCCGACAGCAGCAGAGGAAAAACTCTTTGCATCTGCTTTACATCTGCAGCACTAATGAGCATCCTGCGCCGGCGCAGGCGGCCTCGGATTGTCTCGCCAACGAGCCTCTCAGCGTCATTGCTGTGTATATATTAGTGTAATCCCACCCCAAAGGTGTCACAAGGTGGCGTGTGATGAGTTCCCTAAAACCCTCAGATCCCTGCTGCAGGTATATACACCGTCTCACACACTCTGCGCCAAGGAGGTTTTGTCCCCACCTGGACTGATCCTGATAGGTAATTTGGGCATGCATGAATAATTTATGGCCCTGTGGACGTTAATCCCAGTAAATCTGGCCTCTCTCTCTTCCTAATGAAGCCCATTTAGACAGTTTTCCTGCGTGCGGACGAGGCTATCAGAGTTGGCGACGGCTGCGAGGCACCGGCCGAGCGGGTTTCTGCTGCTTTTTTATGCGCCGCTCTCGGTTGAGAACGATGATGTTCGTGCACAGCATCCGTTGTGAGAAAAGAAATAAAAAAATATCAAGGCTGCTCCATTGATGAAACTGAAGTGGTGCAAAAAAATAAATGAATGTAATTTTCTTTGAATAGGAAAATCAAATAAGTGAGCTAACAAGATCTCAGCATAAAAGATTCCTCATCCGGCTCCTCACTCTTACAGTTTAACTGAATTTCATCATCCATTATTTCAGAGTAAAATCCAACTTTATCTTTTTTTCTTCTTCTTCTTTTTTTCCCTGTCATAGCATATAAGAGTTGGCGAGTAAATTAGACTGGCCACCACAGCGGAGTGAGTCCAAAGGAAAGTCTCAACATGCTCAACCTGATAATGCAAATAGGGATTTTCTTGCAGTTTTAATTTAGCTGATTTAATAGGAGCAGTGAAAAAAAATACAGACAGTGCTAAATTGCATGTCAATACATTTTTTTTAAATGTTATTTTTCCTCTGCATTGCTGCCGATGTGGCGTGAGCGTGACACCAGCCTCTCCTGAATCAGGAGACGCTGCCTCCCAATTAATCTAGTCTGATGCTTGTGATTGCATTTTCTAATTATCATCGCAGCCCGTCCTTGAGTTTTAATAGCATTCTGGATGTTAATCTTTGATGTGGCGCGCCTATTAAGCATTAGGGCCAGTGTGTCTTTTTCACAATTCCTCCAAACACGCCGCTAAGAGCCAGAGTGTGAGGCGCTGAATCCCTGCCAAGATCCCTCCGACTCCAGATGAGGATCCCTAACTCTGAACCCAGCCTATTAAAAACAAGGCTTTACTTGGGGTGCGGAGGGGGATAAAAGCTTGTTTATGATGAGATGAAGTTGCGTACAGCTCATATGGCTGCAAATGAAATGGGAAAAAGTGGCAGCATGAAGACACAAAATTGTTAAATATGCTTTTAAAGTCAGGTTGTTATTCTTCATGCCAGTAAAAACCGACTCTGGCGGCAGCAGCAGCAGCACTCCCAATATGTATTTTGTAAAATGACACATTCTTGTTTTGCTGAATAAGAATATCTTTGTTGCTTATCGGGATATGACTCCCCAGGAAAGGAAAAGTGTAATAGTGAAATAGTGCAGTTTCGCCAATGTGAATTTGAATGCACGAGACAACAAGGCGCTTTGAATAGCCTTCTGTGACTTTAGCCGGACAATAATTGGAGGTGCAATGGGCAGCAGTGGTCTGGCCGCTAAAGCTCTTTCAGAAGTCTTGCATGCGTAATAAAGTGGCCATCATGGAAACATTAAGACATGCTTCAGCTACTGCGACCTTTGACCGGGTTTTCATCAACAAACGGATAAAAAACAATAATGAATTGAAATGACCGACCGCCTTCTGCAAGAATGTAAAAATACTTGATCCGGACATACCCAGGTGTAATTATTTCCTCTATTAAAACAGAGCAAGAGACTTGCTCTGACGGTGGAAAAAAAGAAGAGACAGATATGGAACGAGGGCACCGGGAGGAGAGCAAGGTCATGATGCTGCTGTCAAGATCACTCCTGATCTCTTGTACCTGCATCCTCAAACCGTGTTGTAAGGCGAGTTTTCCTCTGGTGTGAAAGCGCTGCGTGTCTGACAGGAGTGGCAGAAGAAAGAGTGCTCTGTGATTGGCACTTTGAGTATCGTCGGTGATTGCCCGCTTCGCGCTGACAGGCCGGCAGTCAGAGTGTAAATCCGGCAGTAGAAGGGCGTTGATGCGCATGCAAGAAAGGCATGTAGGCGCGCACGCACGCACGCCACTGACCACTTGGTGGAGCCCTAGACCTTCCCCAAGCGTCTGCCTTGGCTGGCTGCAGCCCTGGCCAAACCTCTGCAAGCTTTACTTATTATGTTTTGAAATCCTTTAAGCAATTTTGTGATACAGTGTGCACTTTCTTGTTGAAAAGCTACGACAAAAGAGGGAGGGCCCCTCTCTTTTTTCCGATTTGGAATGGAGGATGTTTAGCCCTGAAACCAAACATATTAGTCACTCTGTTGCTCTCAAAAATCCACCTCTCATCTTCAGATGCTTTCAGGAAGCTGGACGCATAATAATCATCTTATCATTTAGCACTGAACAATAGTGGAGAAACATGTTTTCAACATTAAGGAATATTTACCTTAGAAATATTCTACAATATCAAAAATGGTTGCGTAAACTGCACGTACACCTCTGATTCCCTGCACTGTATGTATTATTGATAATGTATGCATACAAACACTCACTATGCCTTGTGCCATATATATATATATATATATATAAATATTCATCCCTGTTCCTTAATCCCAAACCAGCAGTGCTAAAAGCCCGTGAGAGCCTCAGCGTGAGCGATCATATTCCCACCTCTTTTTCATCGCCACCGAAAGGTCACTCCATATCCCACAATAATTCAGGGAGCGTGTTCGCGGATAATTTGCCTTAAACAATAACGCTGTTATGTGGCGGGTGACCCCGGCTCGCACTAATACAGCCATAAATTATCACGCCGAGGCTGCACACTGAGGAGCAGGCGGTTAGCGAGGGCGCGGAGGCGGGGGGGGGGTGGTGGGTGGTGGTGGTGGTGGTGGTGGTGGTGGTGGCGAAGGGGTTTGGGGGGCAGAGACGGTAAAAGGAAAGGCAAGAAGCGTGAGAGGTGGATTAAGTTTTGTGTGCTGTGGAGGATATGCACATGTTAGGGACCCGGCAAACTCTGCTGGCTGCTCCTCTGCAGTGATAAACACCTCTGTGCATTTTCCAGAGATATGAACGCTACACTGGATCTCCATTGCATCTTCCCCGGAGCGTATCACCAGCGTGACTGGCCCCGGCAGCTTCTCAACAGACCGCGGGCAGGCAGGCAGGCAGGCAGGCAGGCAGGCAGGCAGGCAGGCAGGCAGGCAGACAGATGACAGACAGACAGACAGGCAGTCATGCACAGAGAGTAGGTAGAAGATAAAGGTAGGCAGGGAAAGGTGGAAGAGTTGACATGTGTGCAACAGAGAGGACGTCTCTGCAGAGAGCAAAGCCTCTCTGGAACAAAGTAACACTCAACCTTAAAGTTGCACAACAATTATTGTTTTTGTTTTTTTGTTTTTTTTGGGGGGGGGTGTTAGGTTTGATTTTGACAGATGTCAGGAGTTAAATACGCTTTTGCCAACATTTCAAACTTGTGTTTCAAACAATGTTTAATTCTTTTTAAATGGAGCTTAATTTAATATTTTGCTATAGAAGAAATATGTTTCTGTCTATTTCATTGATTTGTTTATTTTATGTTTTTTTGTTTTATTTGCACATGAGTGCGTAAATGCATCAGCACTGAAGTCTGAGACATATTTGCTCAGGGGGATAATAAAGTGCATCGTATTGGAACCGAATCGTATCGCACCCAAAGTTGAAATCACCCTGTTCTGTTCTTCTGAGACGCACACACACACACTCTCACACACACAGACAGATACACATAGACACACACTCCCTCTCTCTCTCTCTCTCTCTCTCTCTCACACACACACACACACACACGCGCACACACACGCACACACACACACACACACACACACACACACACAGGTCCATTCAGCCATTTATTTCTCCAGGACAACTTGTACGTAAGTCAACATCGGAAACAAATTCACATCCAGTTGTGCAACGTCAGTAAAATACAATTCCTGCATCAGCCGGCGCAGACGGTCATGCCGTGATCGAGCTGCTCCGGGAGTTGTACCACTTTTTATTTATTTCCCCTTTAATTTGCCGACCGTCCACACCAGTCTGCCAGTCTTTTTTTGTCACAGCGCAAGATGCAGATTAATCCTCTGCGCAGTTTGGAGGAGCACTGAGTAGAAGTGATTTAAAAAAAAAAACCTAAACAAATTGGAGGAGCAGCTCTCACCTTGTGGTTTTGCGCAGCACCGCATCCGTCGATGTCACTCAGCAGCGGCTGCAGCTCCTACTCCTTAGCGGTGCTTAGCGATGGAGAGTCTGACTCCTCGCGGCAGTGCTTACATTCCAAGACTGACAACGGCACAGCTGGTGCACGGCGGCGTGTGTGCGAGAGAGAGAGAGAGAGACGGAGAGAGAGCGTGAGCTAGAGCTAGAGAGAGAGAGAGAGAGAGAGAGAGAGAGTGAGTGTGTGTCTTCCTGCCTCCCTCCCTTCCTCTCTGCCCTCCCCTCTCTGCCGTTGCTGCTCTTCCTCCTCTCCACTTTTCTCCCGTCTCTCTCCCTCTCTCTCTCTCTCCCTCCCTCCCCATCTTCCCCCTCCTCCTCTTTCTCGAGCAGTGCATCACTTCTGGCGCTGGATGTCACAGAGGCTGAAGCCGAGGCGACTCTGCTTGCTGATTGGCTGCCATTCACTAGTTGGCGATAAAGGAGGTGGGGGAGGTGGGGGTTAAAAAGAAAAGGGAGGATGTTTGGTTGAGTGGGTGGTGGGGAGAAAAAAATAGTTGCCCCTTACGTCCCAGTGAGCACGGGCTGACTGTGGAACGGAGAAACTGGAGGAGGCTGGACGGCGAGACAGTGCACACACACACACACACACACACACACTCGCACACACACACTGTTTTCCTTTTTTTTTTTTTCTTCTTCCTCTTCTTCCGCCGTCCACGTACTTCCTGTGAACGATGCCAGAATGCTGTGCTCTGCGTTAGGCAGGCAGGCTGCGCTGCGCCGGGAAAGCTTTTGACGGATCGACTCTATGATGTCTGATGTCAAAAGCAATGGCCGTCCCCGGCAACCCTCTCACATCTAATCTCTTTTTCAATGACAGTGGAATGAAGGAGAAAAAGGCCATAACTTGTAAATCAGCCACACAGCCTGGAGGGGTAAGAAGGTGGGGGGTGAATCATATTGGGAGAGAGGGAGCCTGCTCTCTCTCTCTCTCTCTCCTCTCTCTCTCTCTTCATCCGCTCCTCTGGACGACTTGGCTGCCAGTGTGTGGCAGGTGCGCACGGCGTCTCTGTCATCTCGTCTCATTACACGCCCCGTGTAGGATGCATATCAATACGTCTCCATACAGTCTGCGCTGCCGAGAGTGCTATAGCATTTTAATCCAGCAGAGGGGAACGGATGGAGGGCAGCGATACGTCTCAGAGGTGTTTGATGTCCAACTCTGTTGCCAGACTACATGTGGCTGTGGGCGTGCTCTCCATCTAAACTGTGTGGTTGTGTTGACACGCATACGCGTGTTCAAACTTGACTGTGTTTTTTTTTTTTGGTTTGTTTGTTTAGTTGAGTTTTTTTTTTGCTGCCATGTTTCTTTTCTCAGAGATTCAGAAATTCATATGAAAGGAGCTGCTGAAGTCAAGTGAAATCATCTGAGCAGTGCCAGAGGACATGTTGTCTATTTAATGTGTGTGTGTGTGTGTGTGTGTGTATATATATATATATATATATATATATATATATTTGTATATGTATATACACAGTATGTATACACACACGCACACACACACACACAATACTGTTTCTATTCTGCAAAGCCAAACTGTTTTGTATGATTCTTTTCCAATATACAAGTCTATGGATTATCCCATAATCATCTTGCATGTCTGACAGCGCTCACAATGTTGAAACGAGCTCACTGCACAGTAAATAATTATCCTGCTCTGAGGTAAGTGTGCTCCAGGAAGAATGGGAGGCGGCTCTTCTTTTGTTTTCAAATAGCTGGACGTATACGTCGCCTTCTCTTCCTATACTTTCATCCTACACTATACAACAAAACCAGGGTTCAACATTTTAGTGATGCAAAGGCATCCGCCTACGTGTTGTCTGGGCCTGATACGTGCTCTCCTATTTTTGAAGGAACCGGTACCTCTGAGAGGGTTGAGATTGGGGTTGAACGGAGGGTCACACACTCAGCACTGGAGATATCCAGACACCCACCGCAGGGATCGCAAGTCGTGTCAGTTTTGAGAGCAAACAGTGGCGATTGTTTCCTGAAGCAAGTGAAATGAATTTTGTGCCAAAACACGAGTGAATGAATGAAGACCTCCTTGGGGCAAAGAAGCGCTGGGCGCAAAAGTGTTTGCATGTTGGCCCGGCGCGATAGAAGAGAAGCGTCTCGTAGTCATGACCCCTTGAAAATGCCTGCTTAAGTTGCTACGGAATCTTAAAAGCAGCGAAACTCAGAACTGCGTTTGTTGTTGATGCCTGTGCTCGATGGCCTTCAGACCAACATGAGCCGGCTGCATGGAGACAGTGCCAGTTAGGAAATCCTGGAGCAAGTGCAGTTTCCTGCTTCTGTGTCGTATGAGTAATGCAAACAGTTTCCGACCTACTCGCAGCTTCACCTCGAGCAGATAAACGGCCGATTGAAGTGGGTTTTTGCGAGACGCTCTCACTCCCAAGCTGTGCCATCCATGAATCATTAAAGAAAAGCATCGTTTTACTGCTGGCCAACCTCATCCTGGCTCAAGTTTTATCTCCCAATATCAGTGTGAATAGATTATCAGCTCAAAACTCCCCGTGCCAGATAAATAAAAATGCAAACAGGCCAAACTAATTAACATCAGAAGGCGCGGCGAGGTCGCCTGCGTCTCATTGCGAGCCAAGTCCTCACAGTTCATAATTCAGTCCTCGGTTGTGTTTGTGGCGCTGGGAGATTAAAAAGTAGGTGTTTGTGTTTGTTCATGTGTGCATACGATGGCGTGTTTGTGTGTGGAGCTGCGGGAAGAAAGGAGTAGTGTGTTTACTTATACCCGCGCGTGTGTGTGTGTCTCTGGGAGTTTCCTCAGCGCGCTAGTGTGTGTGTGTGTGTGTTTCCCGCTAACAAGCCACGGGGATAAAAAGCAGGCTAATTTGTACATCTCTGCATAGAATTAGTTTTAATTTACCAGCTATCTACGCCCCTGGGACGTTAATAACGCTGTTGTTACAGAAGCCAAACAACTCTGTGCAAACATCAGAGAACACGCGCCAGTATTGTACACAACCGTTTCCGGGAAATATAGACACAAGCTCTCAGAGCAGCACAAAAATGCCCATCTGCTGGTTTTAACAGTCCTCTCTGTGCTAGCGAGCAAATCCCAGACACCCATTCTATCCCTCCTTCCCCACTGATTAGGACTCCATTACGTTGAATCAAAGTTTTCCCGGCCGATGAAACGTCTCCCGTTAAGCGAGAGTGTCTCCCGATCCTCTCCCAATTCCCAGTGTCAGCTCCCATCAGCGTCAGCAGCCTGTTGCACTGGCGCTCACCTCCGCAGTGCTAGCTGCTGCTGCTGCTGATTACTTCTCTGATCCTCCCCCTCCCTGCCTTCCCAAAGGAACGCACAAGTGGGGATGCGTGCCGCCTGTTTGCAGCGCTAGCATAACAGCTGCAGACGCTGATAGCTTTCCAGCAAGTCCCCGCCCCCCCGTGGCAGTCACTTAAATGTCCAATGTGTAATATTTGGCTTTATTTATGATTTTCAAATTGAGGAAAGCTTAATATACTGCCCATAGATGTATTAAGAAAAGTCTTCATGTAATACATTTTTCTTCTGGCATGCATTTAATATGCCTTTCGTTAACCAGGACTTTTCCTGGTTACCAGGAAGTTTGTGAGTCACGAGTTTCTTCACCAGAGGACAATTTTCACCCCACAGAGCCATTGTTATAGATAAAAGTGTTTTACAGGCTTTGTCCACATCATCAACGTAGACTTTGTTCCAGGCTTGTTGAATCAAATAATATTTAAAAGAATCAATCACCTTTTCAGTTTTTTTTTGCCTTATTACCCTGCATCTTCTCCCCTCTTTGTTTGTTCCTGTGCTCGAGTGTTGCGGCAGACTAGTAGTAACTCCTCAGCACCCATGTCTTTAACCATCGTATCAGGTGCAGCCTCCAAGCTGGAGCCGCGTGTCAGATGGCTCCTGGTCACATTCTCAAACCCACCTACACGATCAATGATCAGAGATTCAGGACCATGGACAGTTCCAATAGTGCACCTCCTCCTGATGACTGTTTAGAGAGTCATCACTTCTTGAAAGGTGGTGCACCGCCGCCACTGTTTCCTCCCTCAGCACTGTTACATTTTAAAGTTGTGCTTTTGAAAAATTCATTGTTGTTTCCTTTCCTTTTTCTTTTTTTCCCCAAAATTCTTGGAAGCCTCCAGGGTCCTCCCAAGACGCTATTCTTTTCCTTTCAAACAACTTTTACAGACTTTCAGGTCATAAGTTGAACTTCCCCTTCTGTATGCTTTCAGTCAAGTCTCAGTTTCACTTCACAAAAGCAGCTCTGGTACGACAAATTAAAAGTCAGTCTTCAGAGTCAGGCATGTCTGCTCCGTCTCTCTCTTCAAATCTGTGGTCTGCATCTTCAAGTGCGTTTTATTGTGAGCTTAATTCAAATTAAAGCCCTGATTTTCTTTTTGCTGTGTCAAATTAATATTAATACTATTTTTAAGTGGATAATGAAATGATCTACATATTTTGTTCAGTTTTCTTCTGTATGTGGCTGCCAAAAAGTCTCTGTTCAGCGTTTCAAAAGATTGAAACCGGCAAAGAAAAAAAAAAAAAAAAAAAAAACACACACAAAAAGTCCTCCGTCAAATTCCAAAGCAACTTGGCTGCCAGGTGTGCAGCTGTGTATTGTGTATTGTGCTTTGTGCGGCTGTCATCTCTGACAGCATTGTTTGCTGCAAGAAAGTAAGGGAAAGTCTGTAAGAAGAAAAGTGTAAAGTAAATCCACAAAAACTAACAAATATAAAGAACCCCTGGTGCTGTCGCGCTCACCGTTGAGCCAGCGAGGTCACCGCTCTTTTCTGAAATGCAGCTGTGTACGATTCAAAGCAGTCTTGCATGTTTTTCTTCCAGAGGATTTTGTCGGCTTCAGGAGCATCGCCTATAACGACAGAGCAAAAAAAAATCTCTTTGACTCCTCATTGTTTTCTGAGGATTTCACAGCGACGGCTTGTTATTACGCAAATGCCAGACACTTTCTCCGTCATTACAAACACACTCCGCGGCACAAAATGTGACAACTCGCTTCGTCTCGTTTCATCATCCAAAGTTGATTGCTCCGTAATTTTTCCCAATCAAGGCGAGAAACGGGCGATCCGGAGTGGATAGCCTCGCCGCAATGGAAGGTGCGTTTGACTCGAGCATCAATCTGGCTCTGAGCTGGAAATAAGCAGTTAGCTCACGTTAGCTGGGAGGAAATGAGGCATCTGCCACTACTTTAGCCATCTCCTTCAGAGGGTTTATTTTATAATTACGCTCCCAGCATTTTTTTTTCTTTCTTCCCGTTCTCAATTGGTTGGAGCGACCCTGCTCATAACAACTCACTTTCATTTTCATACATTACACAGAGTCATGCGAACTAATAATTGCCATTTCCCAGGCCTGGCGGTTGAGACGTATAGAGATGCATTTACAGTTTAGCTGCTTGTTGCAAATAGCCTTAGAAACAGCCCGAAGAGTCAAACTGGGCCCGGTCTAACTGAACTGTGTTCAAACCTGTTCCCGTCTGTGTCGTGTTAATTATTTTCAACAAATGTCCGTTCCTTCAGATGTAACACATGGTGAGACTAATGTTCATTGTTTCTGCACTTCTTTGTGTTTTTAGGGATTTTTGGGGAGGGTTTGGGTTTGCAACTTCCTGTGGTACCAAGGACCAGAACTGCTTAACCGCCATATGATCTTTCTGCTATGTGCCATGTGGAATAAATCACTCTTGTATGATTAAACTGGCCCTCTGTGTGAAGAAATCTTTTTAACAGAAGATGCAAAGTGAGATCTCAAAGCGCTCCCCGTTCAATAAATCCTACCTTAAATCAAAGTTTATTCAAACCACGGATGGTAATTAGCGTGTAGTTATGCAGCCCGTCTCTGATTCCGAGTTGAATTTGAAATTTAGAATGTGAGCGTTCCGTCGTTTTCCATGCCTCTTTTTTTTTCCCCAGCAAAAGTGTTTTCCTGTGATGTCTGGAGGATATATAATGAGAGGAGATGCATTTGCATATCTTTCTAGTCAGTGGATCTTTATCTTCTGCATTAAGAAAGAGAAACTATTTTGGCACAGACTGTAGCCACTCGGCCGCAGACTCGGCCACTGAGTTCCCAACGTCTTATCTACACGCTGATTGCACTTTTAAGCGGCGCCGGGCCCTGTATAAACACAATAAACTCAACTCTGCTCAACTCTGGGCCTTAATTGCATTTTCACAAAAGCCGACGCACAGCATTTTCCTGTATTGTTCTTTCTTCTTATTGCCAACCTTCTGATGTATTTCAAAGCGTAGTGTTGGTTTTATTTCTGTTGGCTTTAAGGAAAATGCCTCACAATTGTAAACAGCTGCAGCAATTTGCTTCTGCAGTAAACAAAGAACCAAACATAAGCAGTGCAGCATCCTCTAATTGTGACTGAATCACGCTGTGCGAGAAAATATTCAATTTCAAGTTTCCACATTTCTGTGGGAGGGGACACAAAAAAACACATTTGTGGTGAATTGCTGAACGGATTTTCTTTAAACCGTCCTGAAAACATGCCATGGCCATGTGAGCAAAGAAAAAAGAAAAAGAAATGGCCTGAATGAAATAACCGAAGGTCGCTTTGCAGTCACAAAGTGAGAGCGTTGCATCAACGGCGAGTGAACAGCCAAGATGCTGCCACTCAGATGTCAAGGATTAGTGTGATTCACAAGCTTGCTCTTTGTGGAACATGAGGTCATCTTTTGTCCCCAGATGAGTGGCTCTTACGTACAGCGGACACACGAGGAGATCACGTGAAAGAATTCCCAGAACACGTTCAAATGGAAGGAGAGAGACATTAGCGTAGATATTCACGTTATTCATGTTGTTTTGCTAAAACCCCACACCGTCAACATCTGGAACAGCGTGGGACGCTAGCGTTTGCAGCGTTACATCAGAGCTCTTCAGTGCACTCTGAACTGCCAGCAGCCCTCTCGTCACGTCTTGCAGAGAGAGCCAGCTTCCATTGAAGACTAACAGTCAAATTGGCTCAATTTGGCTCTGTCTGTCTGACCTGCTGTTTAGCTCCCTGCTGGCCAGATCTGTCAAAGAACACTTTGTCCTCGGCGGTTCCAGGTCTGCCGTATCCTTTCTGTGCTTTTACACCTCAAATCCCTCTGACATATAATAATAATGATAATAGTAAATGCAGGCAAACACATTTCTATTATTTTAGCTTCTCCAGAAGGAGAATATCTTATTGATCCCCCGGAGAAATCCCTTCCCTTTTGTGTCACAGGCTCCATAAGCATATGGAAGACTGGCATGTTTTTCTATGTGACAGAAATGGGCTTTAACATTTTTAAATGTAAGTGTTTGTCATTTTTACCTTGCATTTTGAATGAATATTAGTGAGGCTGTGCATAATTATCGCTGTTAGAACACTTATATATATATACCCATATATGTTGTTCTCTCTCCCTTTGCGAAATTGTGACGTTGAACTTTTTTTTTTTTTTTTTTTGAGAAATGGTTTCACACAGCTATTGATCCTCTCCATCCATCCACTTCCTGAGGCTTATCTTGGACTTTGCTGTTTCTCTCCTCAAGCTGCATCCCAGAGCCCTTCTCTTGGATCCTGGTCCATCCCTCAGCGAGACGGGATGAGAAATATAATCCATCCAATCTGTTTGGGGCTTGTTGGTGCACCTTACATGCCTGGAAACTCAGGACACGCGTTGTCCCACATTGCAGCCTAACTAGCGCAAGTGACTTCCGACGTACTGCACGCATGAATGAATACCTACACAACGGAGGGGTGGATATGTAGACCCACTCATTGATTAACGAGACGGCCCTTGGATCTCTTTCGTCTACATTTAGCAGCGTCCCACTAATGTAAGAGCCATTAACATGGAATGCTACTGGGTGGTGAGGCAACAAGAGTCATCTTATGACTCACAGGCAGCAAACATAAAACAGTGCAACACACGTCACTCTCTCTACCACCTTCAGCAGCACTAGAGGCGTTTTTCCAGGGACAGTTCAGCCCTCAGGCGTCTCTGTCATTGGACTGTATGTGGGTTTTTATTTTCTTCTGTTTTTTTTTTGCTTTTTGGGCCTTAAACTGACAACAATCTGGCTTTTTTTTTTTTTTCCACAGCCAAATGAAACATAAAGATCCTAACCTAGAACCTTAGCCTCTCAGAAGCCTCATGGATGGACCTGGAAAAGCTCAACCTAACAGGTGTAGTTGTGACCAAAGCAAGACGTAACTAAATTGATCAAGCACATGTAGGATTGAGGGAAAAATACAGAAAAAGGACTGAAAGTTTCAATGCTGATGCAATTAAATTGGGTTCTCACCAGTTGGTTATCACTTGAATCACCAACGTATTGCTTTGTTTGGTGCAATTAAATGTATGTGAAATTGATGGACAACATGTAATAGACTGCCCCCTGGTGGTTTGCTGTGGTTCAGGTCATAAACTCTTCCCTTGCATATATCGCAAAATGGGCCGTACAAAAATAGCTAGTCTGCGCTGTCAGCTAGCATGCTAGGGAAAGGACCAGTGTGTTGCCAGTGTGGGTCTTTTTCAGGATGTGACTGTGTTACTCACGCTGCACTTTATGCACTTACACGTATGAAATGCTTGGTATGCAGCACGTAAAGTGTGCAATCTTCTGAAATGCAACTGCACCTCATTACATATGTATCATTGAAAGATGAGTGTGTTAAAGCGATCAATTGCATTGTTTGGTTTTTTTTGCGCTCATTGCTCGTCTCTGATTCAACCCGCTAGTTATCCAAAGAGAGTAGAGCGCCGTGGTCTTCAGCAGTTATTTTGCTGTTGCCTTGTTCCGGTTTGGATGAATAATGTCGAGGGCATGTGAGTGCTCCCTGGTCCTTTTTCTTTTATGTGGCTGCTGACCCACATATCGTTTCTGTTTGTTATTATTCATCTGAAGTGTGTGTGTGTTTTCTTTTTTTTTTCTTTTAAAGCTTTATGTAACTGCAACACTGTACCGCAAGAATTGGACGGTCTGAATGCAGAATACATCAGGGGATATTTTATAAATAAAGAGCCCTTATCTTTTTGGTCGCCCCCTCTCTCCTTCCCCAACTAACAATTATTTGTTTTCAAGAAGTCGCTGTGCATCTCTTCAGCTTTGAAAGCACCCCTGCGGCTGTTGTCCCTTTTGTTTTGCACTGTGCAACTGTGATCCTACAGACTTTTAATGACGCAGACGGCCACTTGGCCACCGTCATGAGACGGACATTTCTCACTCTCCAGGTTATTCATTTTCTAATGAATTCCTGCAGCTAATGCAGTGGTTAGCCAGCGTTTGCCAGGCGCAGCACACTGATACGCCAGTCCAATGCAACTTCAATCCAATCCGACTTTATGTACAAAGAATGCATTAAGACAAGAAGTGTCTGTCTGACATGACAGTATATAAAACATGTTTTTATTCATGTTTTTCTCTCCTATTATCTCCCACCCCACATAAACACACACACACACTCTCTCTCTCTCTCTCTGGGATTACATGGAAACTGTTGCCATGGCACAATTTAAAGAGGTTACAGGACATGAAATGAAATGATTATGGATTCCCAGGGCTTATTCCTTTGTTGTTTTTGCAGATAAAAAAAACAAAAGAAATGCACAGTGTAGAAAAACAGCACTGTTTGTATTTTATTCCACCGCCTGCTTTCCAGAAACAGTTCAGCACTGGCAGATTGATGCAAGAGAAATGTTGACACTTTGACTGTTTATTCTCAGCCTCTTGAGTGCCTGAAATACGGCATCGATGGTTAGAAAATGAATTTGGCTTTGTGCCTTTTTGCGAAATTTGTGTTTTGCTTTTGTAATTGGTTACTTACCAAACCCTCATCCCACAGATTTGCACGCACACACGCACACACACACACACACATATACAGCCACATACAAATTCTCCTAGAGGGACGAGGGAAATTAACAATTTATTTTTTAATAACTACAGACCGTGACGACTTAAGACGATTGGAGAAATAGCTCGAGGCCTTCTAAAGACGAGGTGCAACTAGCGACAAACAATTTATGCACAATGATAAAATGTCCAATCAAGATATTGGATGGTTGTTTGTTTCAGCGAGTTGACCTGCAGGATAACATAATCGTCATTATCAGTTCATTTCTTTTGGAAGACCAGGTAAAGAGAGTGTGTGTTGGAAGAGCTTTCATTTGTCTCTGAGAGAAAGTTTGCAGATGACTGCACACAGGCTGAGGTTGTGCTGACAATTTACACTTTAACTCCAACAGGGATGGAGAATAAATGGACATAAATATTTCTTTGTTTTTTCAGCGTGCTGCATCACTTGTTAGCCCGACCGCTGAGCCCAGTTGGTGTTTCTGTCATTTTGTTAGATCCAACAAATGGTTCAGGATTGCAGTTTGTAACTGCATTTTTCTGCGGCCCTACCTTTGTTTTGTGACCTCACAGAACAGACGACAGACAGTTGCTCTGCCAAGTCCTCAGGCCGTATCTATATGCTACAGGTGGGAGGCGCCCTTCAGAAATAATTGATACCAGCCCGACACCCCACCATGGCCCAGTTTTCCCTCTTCATCAGCGGCTGCCGACCAGCAGTCTGCATCTTTCATTGAGCCCCGAGCTTTCCTCCGACGGCTGGCACAGGCTTCCGTGTAAAACTACTTTCCCAGCAGCTCCGGCTCCACACTACACCTCCACTTCTCTGCTTGACGAATGGTGACACAGCAACTGTCGATCTTTCCGCTTCCATTAAGGGGGAGGTTTTCACATTTCTGCCGGCTCTCTCCAGCCTGCCAACGCTCGCGCCAGTCTGCGCGCTCTCCCTTTGAAAGTTGCCGGAGACTCAGAGAAATCAAATTGTGACGTATTGAACAGCGGCAGCTCTCAAATAGTGACTCGTCTGACAATACGCCGAGACAGCTTTGGATGTCAGTTACGTTCTATTGTTACATGGGGGAACCAGCTGCTATATCATAAAGGAAAACAGCAAAACAGTCACTCAGGCTGGTGGTGTTTTGAATATATTCAGCCTTCTGTGCTGCTTCCAGACTCCTGGTTATTTTTTATACAGTTTTAAACAAATGTTGACAGCGACCAGAGGGGAGATCTTTAGATTTCTAAATTGCAGCGCTTTATGAAGGGCTTTCAGGCAGCAGAAAGTGTCCCTGTGAAGATGAAAACTGATATAAAACAGCAAGAAACAGACACACTGAGCCGTAGGACGTCAGTTTGTGTTTTAATTTGCAAATGTGAGGGAGATTAGTTTTTAATTAGGAGGTTTTTAATTTACTGAAATTTAATTATCAACATACTCTTTTATGATTCATCTCAACATGTTCTACAACTATGCTCTGTTTCTCTAGCATGTCACTAAGCTCCACTGTTTACTTCTTTTCCTGCACTACTTTTAAGGAAAGGTGTAAACTAAACTCTAGCGCTGTGGCCACTGCTAAAAATGCCTTCTGATTTCTGTTCTGTAGAGTTTTGCTGCAGATCTGAAATCAGAAGATTTATCTCAAAACAGGAATCGGCAACCTTTTTGCTTTTTCCTTGTGCGATTCAATCATATTTTTACACTACGTCCAAAAAATCAATCAATCAATCAATCAATCGACCACACTTATTTCCTTTTACTTTCACTCCTCCAACCTGCAGTAGGACGGAAAAAGCGGCTGAATGTGAGGTTTTGGGAACTATAACTGGCAGTAGCTTCAGATGGATTTAAGTCCTCTGCCAGATCTTTTTCTTGCCTCAGGGTTTTTTGCGGCAAAGATTCTTGGGGGTCACACTCGTGTTGTTGCATCAGTTGATTTTTCCCTTTCCTGTGCAGGACGAGGCTAACTCAGTCTCAAGGGCTGTGCTGAGGCCATGCGTTAGCACCATTTATCATAACTGGCATTATGTCATTGTCCAGAACCTTTTGACCTCAACACATTTATCAAATAATGTTAAATGTATTCTGTTTATGCTGCCAAGGAAACTAATGGCAGAAAGATAAACCGCTAGCTGGATAACATTGAATTCATTCAATTGGATTCTGTTTTTTCCTTTCAAAAAGATAGAATGTTGATTAAAAACCATAGAAACCCACCAGTCAGATGCTCAGAGCGATGTGAATTATAAACACATGGACCGTGTTCACACAGCCATGGTGGTCAGAGCAGCTGGTAAATGGGAATCACAATGCATAATGATGTTAAAAACCTGAGATAAACACATCCTGGCAGGACAATACCGCCTCGTTCATTTGCTGCTCAGGCGCCAACGGGGAGGTGAAATTGTCCGGTGTTGTTGGACCAGCTGCTTATTTCCGCTGCAAGTGACCCATATTTGTTTGTTCAAGATAATCTGCCTCAGTTATTCAATTTCAAGAAAAATAAATAAATAAAGGATAATTGAGCGGTTTTTACTGGCTTCGGATGAGCTGGCTGCTTTGATTCTAAATGTGTAGAAATGACTAAATAAGAAGCACAAAACAGACAAAAAAACAAAACCCACAGACAACTTTTGTCTCAGTCTACAAAGTTCCACTGTAGATTTTGTTGTCATTTGTCGTGGATCTGTTTCCTAATGTGTCTCGACCTGTCACCCATACAACAGTGTGCATACGTGGCTTCAGTCTGTCTGCCCTTAGCGCTCGTGGCTGATATCGACCCGAACCGACTTCTGCAATGAACTTCGTCCTTTCTGAACTTGTGCAGGGCTACAACTTTTTCCGCATGGCCGCTTGCTTTCCTAAAATACATTTCTAAATGAAGAGAGTTTATCAGTTGCAAACTTACCAACTGAACTCTGTAGAGCTCTGAAGCTCTTTGTGAAATATTCAATTCAAACATGTGCCTTGACCTCGCTCAATCTTGCTGCACATGCACACGCCCCATTTCATTCCTGAGTCCTGTGCCCAAGCTTCTCTACAACGTTGGCTGTAATGGCAATGTGCCAGTCTGTTGCTTTCAATTCTTAATGGACCTTTGATTTTTGTTTGGCTTTCAAGAGCGAACAAACATTACATCCTACAAACTGCTCCAGAAGACAGAGATTCATGAGTTGCACAACGGCTGTGTGGGATAGTTTGACTGGGGGGTTTAGTTTCATAAGGGAATATTCACAGTCAACCAAGAACCAAGGTGAGGGTCGGGACTGACCTGCTGTGTTGGTGTGGGCTCAGAACCCACTGCATCTAACCACGGAACCCCAGGGACTGCCAAACTGGGTTGAGGAACTGATTGTTTCACAGAGCCGTTGCATGGAAGAAAAACAAAGCACTCTCGTCAAAATGTGGCTTGGCGCCTGAGAACTTGAGTTATGTGGGGATCCGAGGCTCGCTGGCTGATGAGTTTGTCAGCGTGCGTTGTAAATTCTCTGTGCAACGGAGCAATTGCAGTGTATTGGCTGGAGCGGCTACGCCCACTGTGCAGCTTCCTGTGACTTCTCCTTGTCATATACAGTCAGCCATAAAAAAGGAAAAAAAAAAACATAATGAGTTTGTTGGCCCAAATACATATTTTTAACCAAAAATAACACAGACACAGTTTGTCCATACGTCGCAGTCTTGGGATTTCTGTATTTCTGGATCTGTTGTTTATTCAGGATATGAACTGCGTGAAGAGTTATGGGAAGTAGACATTTAAGCTGCATGTCAATTTCATTGTGTCACCATGAAATTGTACAGGATGTCAATAGCAAGACAAGTGAGGATGTGGGAAAACTCAAAGGACGCGCTGTGGACACAAACCGTGGCGTAAGGAACACAATTTACAGGTATATTGGAGACACAACGGCGATGAAGTGAATTTGGGGCAAATGTGCATCATGACAGCCAGTCAACATTGATCGCTTGATGAGATCCAAGACTTTGTTGATGCCAAAAGAAGTGAGGACATACAGTTGGTGGCGATGTCAAGTCACCCTGAGATAAAAGAGCAAAAACTATTGCAGGAAGGAACCAAGGTCGTACAAACCCACTTTCTCAATTTATCTATAAAGAAATGATAAACTTGTTGTATAGAAACATTGCTGAATAGACTCAGAAATAGACTAATCAGTCTAACAGACCTCAGCTGAGCACAAAAGCACTTTCGGTAAATGCAAAGCAACTTTTGTGCACCAGAGACAGAGCTTGCACAAAACAGAGACTTCAGGTTCGTCATTTCCCTGATTAGACTGTTTTAAATGTTGGCTCTGTTCCCCAAAAGGAAGTCTGGAAGCCTTGAGGCTCAGTGAGTCACTGGAACAGTTCCAGAAATGGCGTTTGAATTACAAAAACACACATATATATATATATTTATATGTATTTTATTTATTTATTTATTTTTGTTAGGCAAAGTGACAAACATGAGATGCTCTCAACATTTTAAGTGAGTTTTTTTTGTTTTGTTTTCTTACCAAAAAGCTTTCAGTCAGTAGGTTATTGGCTATTTATTGAATAAAATGCCCTGCAGTAGAGACGTGTAAATAGTGAGAAATCTGAAAACCAAGGATGATCACAAAGCCGTCGCGCTCGCAGAGATGGTATGAAGCTACGACAGGACGTGATGTAACATCCATAGGAGTGCAAGTGGCAACGTGACAGGGGAGTCAGTGCACTTCTGACTCCTGTCTTACATTAATAGAAACAACAAGCACTTCTGAAGGCAGCAAGATGTCCGATTTTTGGGACATTTGATGGCTTTTTTTTTTTTCTTTTAAACAAAAGTACTAAGTTGCCTCCTCAGGGAGAAAAACTACAAATCTTGTTCTCTTGCATTTCTGATGACACCTTCACAGCTGCTCTTGTCTCGTGACCTTTGACAGCCAAACTCTTGACAGCTTTTTGAAGCCTTTCTGTTATTTTCACTGAGCTGCGATCAGAGTTCAGGTTGCACCCGTGCTTTGAGTGACGCACACGTGATTAAAGGAAGCGGCGGAAAACAAACGGAGCGGGCTTTGTCGTTTTCAAAGTCCTCTACCTCACCTCCTGTCTTGGTTTCGTTAGCAGCTGCAGATTTAGCCCTCTGTTTACAGCACCCAGCCAAAGAACTGGGTTTGAGTTGGACCGTCCTCGTTTTTGGAAGTGGGGGGGGGGAAAGCAAGGCGGTCTTAGAGGGCAGAGCCAACACCTGGCTGCAGTTGGTAGTTTGACTTGTCAATTTTTGAAAAGGGAATTTTGAACAATAGAGCACCTTTAACAGCTAAAACGGCTGGGTTGTGTAATGTAGTTGATAATAATAAGAACTAGTGCTGGAGGATGGAGGTGGATTCTGGGACGGTTTTCCATCTGCTTAAGCAATCAGCAGTGTCGGGGATGAACATCAGATAGGCCGACACTCCATTGATGGTGAAAAAATGGAAGAAAAATAGTGCTGATTTTAGGTCATCCTGCCCTTTGACAAGAAAATTCTGACAGCCGTCACTTTTGAAGCAGTTGCGTTCGAACCGGAGTCACAGTTCAGGTTGTAGGTTTGAACGTCGTGCGTGAGATTAAAGGGGAAGAAAAGCTTGTCATTTCCCTTTGAAAGTCCTCTGCCTCGGCTGACATTAATCTCAGCACTTTGGCTCTTTTATTTTTACATCAGCCTCACACTGCCTCCACTCCTGTGCCGCTGCCCTGCCAGACAGCAGCGCTGACAACACCTACATCTTTGATTATTACTGCGACTAATAAGAGCGCAACAACGCATGACGGGAACATACTGCACTTGACTCTCCTGCCTCTTGTTGTAGTTTTTCAAGGCAAACCCAGAAAAGTTGGGGTGGGGGGGGCAGGAGGGGTTACCTGGGTGTCTTCTCCACCTAAATCACTTGTGTCATATTTATTGATAAACAATGAATGCATTGTTGTGCTAAATTGTGTAGACTGTCTACCTGCTTGAATGGTGAATGAGTTCAGAGGGACAGAGTCACAACTTAATTCAATGAAGAGATGGAATTAGAATATGATTTTTTTTTAGGCCACTGCAGTGACTCATTTGCATATTATGCCTGAGATTATTTCAGTTCTGAAAAAACTGAATGTCACTGAGGGCAAGAAGCATTAAGGATTTATATTAGTAACTCTCCCTGCTCTCCCTGTCGTCCGACAGGGCCTGCAACAATATTGTTTCATGGGTCTGAAGAGTCTGATTTTGCTGGACAGATGGAATCTAATGTTGCTGGATATTTAGACACGCTGGGTTGTGTCGTCCTCTGTATCTGCATTCGTCTGATCGTTGACTTAACGGCTTATCACATCTCACTGAAACTCCAGCAACAGCAGGAGTACATAACGGTGCACCGCTTTCAAAAGACGTTGCAATCTACCAAGAACACATTAAATGAATGAATATTTGAGTCAGTGATTAGAAATGATGTACTTCTCGGAAGTAGAAGCACAGTCTTTCTTCTCTTCCTCCGTTTGGAAACAACAATGTGTATTTTTAGACTTGTGGTTCTGTTTGTAGCAACTGTATCCTGTTATATCACACTATCTGGGAATGTTTCGCTCTCCTCAAGCAATCAGATGCTTAGACCTCAGGCTGGACAAAAAGAAATCAGAAATTAATTGCAGCAACAACTGCAGAGGACTGATTGTCTTGGCTAATGACTGAAAAATAATAATTATTTTGCTACAAAGGAAGTCCTGGAATAATAAATTGCCACCATGCTGGCCATTGTTGTTTCCAGTTGAAACGTACAGTAGTCGTCCCAGTAGCCCAAACCTGCAATTATCAGCCTCTTACAGATTGTTCTGCCTTTATGTGTAATTTTCTACACATGCAGCTCTTATTTTAGGTGCCAAAGTCACACAGGGTCCTATTTATTCAAGGCAAGTAATAGTTTCTTTTCTTTTTATAACATTTCTACGGAAGGCTGTGACACAAATCTCTATTTCGCTGCGCTCCACGTCTGGATCACGCCTTTAAAAAAAAAAGAAAAAGTCCAAAACAAAATAACGCCTGTTTGAAGACATTGTCTCCAAAAACTTAAAAGCCTCGCGTCGCTTAATCCACATTTGCAGTGGCACTTCCCAACAATGTTTTTAACAAGCACAGTGGGATATTAAAAGTATCAATGGGTTGCTTCTGATTAGCTGCCACTGAACTTGGCGGCCATAATCCCATAAGCTGGGCGTCGCAGCGTGAACCCGGAACAAGCAGGCTGATACCGCTAACTGCAGCGGAGTTGTCCTTCTAACTAGTTCTTTTAATCCGTCATATGTGGCTTATCGCTCATAACCTTGGACAGCACAGGGGCGAGTGGAATTAAAATCTCTTGTAAAGCTTTTTTTTTTTTTTTGTCCTCTGATGGTTGTTGCGAATCCTTTGCAGCAGTTATGACAATGTCCATCAGTGGCTGGGAAATTGAAAGTTAAGAGAGTAGTAAGAATGCAAGCATCAGGTGAACACAACTGCTCTATTTCACAATACAATGGGCATTATTGTTGCAGAGTCTAGACCTGCCAGCATTCAGCTGTTGCTAAGTGAAAATCTATGAACTGGGAGAAAACACAAATGACAAGTAAAAAAAAAAACACAAGCCAACTGTGTAAAAACATATTTAGATATAAACAGCAAGGCATCACGCAGGAAGATTTTACAAAGGATAAAAGATAAATCTCTTCACTGTTAATCTACTTTTTTCATCTGCCCTAATATGTGATCTAAACCAATTTTGCCTCATACTGTAATGCTGCAAACGGAACCTTCTCATTATGATATTTTCAGATAAAGCAGCTGAGAAAACATGTTTATGTTGTGCTGTATTTTTGAAGGATCCTTTCAGTAATTCAATCACATCTTTGATAATGAAAAAACAAAAATGTGGTGTTATGGATGGAGTGTATTTTGCAGTGTGAGGTTGCTTCGGCTTGGTTTGACCCCTCCGGTCCATTTTTCTCCTCTGGAGGATGGAGAAATGACAGTCATCAATCACTGCGAGTCAGTGTGTCTTGATTGGCACATCTATCCTCATTCACGGTGTCGGTAGCTATTATCACCCTGCCCATTCATAGGGCGGCTGATATGTTGTGCGGCTGATGATTTTATTTCCCTCTACCATTAAGGTGCTTATTAGCTAAATTTGACTTTTTATTATTATTATTTATTTTTTTTTGAACTGTCAATACTGCTTAATGACAAAACTTTGGAATTAAGGGCCATATATTTAATGGAGTGGTACAATTTGTTGTTGGTCTTCCATCCTGCAAAGTCCACTCAGGAACAATTTGAGGCCTTTAAGTCAGAGCGACTGCTTCCTGTGGCAGCTCGCCATGTGATTGAACCTTTAAGCCGCCCTAGTGGTGAGCGGCCGAAGCAACCCAGGCAATTAATGGCCAAGCCCCTTGTCTCATAAAGAATTCAGTTTGTAAACTACTCATTTGAAACGCAGGTATGTTATGAGGAAAGCGTAATGCGAGGCGACATATTTAATGACCAAAGCTGTTAAGGCTCAATATTCCTGCCTGAAGAGTCAAATGTGGCCTCTATTGCACCCATACGCCTTAATTAATATTATTAAAAAGGGCAACACAAGGAGGGGAAAGGGACCAAAATGCTCTCAGATGTAGGATGATAGATTGTACTCTCTGGCAACCTTACAGGAAAGAGATTGTTATAAAGCGACTCGTGGGGACTGGCGTAATGGAGGAGGCATGATGGAAGTGCCAGGCAGGCTGATTTACATGCTGCAGTGCTAGCCCTGCCTTAATTGAATTTTTATTGGTTGGAGTCACTTGTGCAGATTGTCAGTATGGCGTTGTGTCCACACTGGCCAGTCAGACTTGACTGCATTTTGCGAGCGTGTCATGTGAAGTCACTTGCTGGAGTGGACGTTGCCCAGCCTTTTCCGTCCAAGCTTTGTATTTACGCACATATCATCAGTCGGTGTCATTTACTGCTCTTCATGAATTATTGATAAACTGACCATAAACCTACCTAATGTGTCAGATACCTCACAGTAAAATCTGCTGGTGGCTGCATGCTGGTTTTGTGCATGAGGTCTCCGGAGTGGAGCAATATGCCTTTCTTTTCTTAAGCATGTCAGTCTCCGCGTTGGTTTGACTTTATAGGTAATTTAATTATCAGCCTCAAGATGATCATGTGGTCCTTTTCTTTTATTCAATTGCAACCATGAAGACAGGACTGAGGTTGGGAAAGAGCACAGGTCAGTGCCTCGTGGTGATTGCATGATGGATGGTTTGAAAAAAATAAAATAAAATCCCAGTCTTAGCAGTATTTGTTTTTTAGACCTTTGCACATTTTGAGTGACTGTGCAAGGTAAGGCATGCAGTTGTTTAATTAAAATAATGAAATATGAAAATGCTGATGTTTTCACTGTTCCCTCAATAGTTTTTAAAACCTTGTATTTTTATAAGCCGCACGATCAAACTTCTTCGTCTTTTTTTAAGTGCAGCACCACGAAACTGTCGAATTTGTTTGTTTTTTTCCTTGTTGCCACTTGATGAACTCTGCTGTGTCGCTTCCTGTGGAAAAAAAAAACAAATAAGAAAAAGAAATGACAAGAGAATTAAGCGGTAAATTAAAAAAAAAATGAAGTACCGTCGTTGTCACCTCGTCATAACAAGCGTGTAATGAATATTGAGCCGACTGTATACTCCAAAAGAAAAGAAAGAAAAGAAAGAAAAGGTCTCTCTTCATAGAGACTTGTAAGAGTCTCTAAAAATAAAACATCTCATCAAGGTTGATTCATAATTAATGATTGGGCATTTTACATGAGGAGCGGAACTTACCAGTGCCGCTGCCCTGCCAATCAGTGGTGTCACGGCGGCAGCAGGTTGGCTTCACTTTGCCCTCTCAAGCTAACCCAACAGCAGGTCACTGATGAAGTGAAGGCTCTTGCGACACCGGGCTAATTTACTGCTGCTGCCGAAAAAGTTTGTGGTTAACATCGCAACATCAGCTGAGCTTTCTGTTTTACGGTTATCGGAAAGCTTTCTTTTGAATAGTTTGCCTCGGCCCTTGTCTAACAGCCACACAAAATGAACATGGCCTTTGCAGATGATGATTGTGTAGAGTTGTGCAACCACAGATTTGTACCTCAATGATTTATGCAGGCCGCTAATTTGAATGGGCGTGATTGTCCTGAACCACGAGGAGTTGTTTCGGCGCAAAATGAAACAGATTTTCCTGCAAAGTTTTCAGATGCCCCCCCCCCCGATGCAGCACGTCACAATGCTGCAGAATCCCTGCATTTGTATGAACACAAGGTGAACATTTTCACGGCAGGAACATAGTTATTGATTGACATGGCGATGACGTATAAGGACAGCCTCTTCAGGGCGTCTATCTCATTCTGCCTGTATCTACATCCTGTCAGAGCATTGAATTCAGATGGGAAATCGCTCCCTCAAGAACGAGCTGGGGATTGCTGACCACCCATATGTTCCCTGTCATCGAAAAACTTCAATAATCTAAAGACCATCTGTCAAAAAAAAATAATGCAGTCAGCAGGAGCCGTCCATTTCCATTTGTTGGCAACATAATGGCCCCAGTGTGCGAGCTGTTAGGCCGCAGGATACGATGCCTGAATAGGTGGAATTTATGAATCTTTAAGCGGATCTCGTCAACCATACTAATGAAGGGAGGATGTTGGTGGCAGGACCCAAAAGCAGACACATATACTGGGATGCAGGAACAAAAAGCTATTCATTTCAATCATCAAACACAGCAGAAAATGACCCAGTGGGTAGAAGCTAACGAGTTCAAGGCAACGTCGAAATAGAATCCAGGTTAAAGCGGTGTCGAAACCCCTCCGAGGGTCTTGAAGGAGGCCGGCGAAAGAGCGTAAAACCCTCCGGGACTTTTACAGGACCGCTGATGGAGCTGATATCAGCCGAGCCACTGGCTTGGGTCGTGGAGCTGGTGTTGGGCGGAACGCTGACAGGACTGCTGTCAGCCGAATCGTGAACTGGAAATGTGTATCGGGAGTCGGATAGACCACCGGCAGTGTCAGTCGAGTTGCTGACTAGAATGGTGGAGCTGGTGTCTGCTCTTACACTTCCGGGCTGCCGAAAGGGAATGTAGACTGGGAGTCGACCTGGTCACCGATGGAGCTGATGTCATCTGAACCGACAAATTGATCCTGTTGATCCTGGTCTGCTGAGCCCATAATGAGGTCTGGTGGTTCTGACAAGGGACAGTGTTGGTGGCAGTGCTGTGTCAAAAAGAATCAAAACAAAATGTAGCTTCAATACAATAAGACATGTACACATTCAGCTCAGCAGCTTAAAGCATCACACCATTGGTTTTATCAAATAAAAATTGATTGATTGATTGATTGATTGATTGATTGAAATATTTGTAGGCAGATGTCTGCTCTGGTGCTTTTGTCTAACACAGTGGGGAAAGTTTCAAACGATGCAGGGCAATTATCCTTTATAGATTAATTAAACTTGCCAGCCCTTTTGTAATCTAAATCTAATTGACTCATTAGAAAATAAATTGCATAAATTAATGGAGTGAGGAACGCATAGACAAAAATAAAACATTGTTTTATGCCGGCAACAGAGGAGCTTTCGGCATCAACGCAGAATGAATTATAGAGGGGGAAATTTATGGAGAAATATGTGGCAATAATGTGATGTAAATAAGCCACAGCCGGTTTTAATGTTTGAGGTATTTCAGCCTTTTTTTTTTATTAATAATAAACTGTCCTTTCATGTTGGTTTTTTTTTATATAACAGGCACTTTCTGAGCATACCAGCCTTGTTAATTTCCCAAAAAGCATTCAGCAAAATTTTATTTACTAATCCTCAGATAATTGCCCCCATTTAAACCACATTTTATCCAGCAGAAAACATGCTCACGCGCGCCGTATATTTCTTTCTGAACATGTTGCTGTCAGGCTACTTTTAGACGTGCCGGAATAAAATAGCCCTAATTGATTTTTGTCGAAGTGCCTGTTAATGAAAGCCAGCAAAATAATTGACAATGTGCTTTCAGCAGCGGCAGAGGCAACATCGTTCTCACTCATGTATCCCCGCTCTGAAAGATCCTCAATATTTAAATAAACATAAACGAGGGGCTTCTAACGGGAAAATCGACAGCACACCTCTTAAAATATGGCCATGTATCATCCGCTCGGCCAAATGCAAACGCTACGGAGCACCGTCGCTTGGCCGCCATTAACGGCACATCATTATGGAAACAAGCTGATCAGCACTTTTAAAGGTGTCATTTCCAGGAGAGACAGATTGCCGGCTGGATCCATTATGGCTTGCGTTGTGAGGTCTGCGGTCCAAAAAATAATGCTCTGAAAGACTCGGTATATCCAACCCAAATGTAGTTTTCTGACCTTCCGATCTCTGTATTTATTAATTAATTAATTAATTAATTAATTAATTTATTTATTCATTCATTCATTTATTTATTTATTTATTTATTTTCAATTTTCCTCATAAATTGCTAAATCACATCCAGAGGCGTCTTTGCAAGAGAAACCGACTGATCCCTCCAGAACAAGCTGTTCGGCTGTTCTGTCTTCCCGGACCCATCACTAGTCAGCTCATGCCATCTTCCGCCACTTTATGTGAGTTATGACCTTGCACACTGCCACTGTAAACAAGCTACCCAGGACGCCACTGAATCCTTGCGATGATGCAGCGTGGCAAGATGATTTCAGCAATCGGTTAGCGAGGAGACTGGGATGTTTTCTCAGCCATACTACACTGTTCAAAGGTGCCAGATTACCTTAAAGGTGTGTGCTCGTAAACATTTGAGACTCTTTATGCCATTGGCATTTGAACGTTGAACATGTATATTTACCAGCTCCCTCGATGTTCATCATTTCCCTGGCGCTCGGTTCCACTAAAAACATAGTTCACGCTGCTTGAATAAACATGAACTCCTGTATGGAAACCCTTTTCAAACACACACACCCCATAATCATACCACAATTGCATGCAGGAATCCCATGCAAAATGACATTATTTACATAAGAGCTGTAATACTTTTCCCTGACACCTGCGGTTCTGCTGTGATCACCCCGAGGTCTTCGCGCTGATAACAGCCGCCTCTGTTCAACACTCCTGCAATGTCACTTATTGTTTCGCAGCGGATTCACGCAAAAACTCCATTTTGCCATCCACTCGACAGCCAAGCCGTGTGCAAGCTGCTGAAATGTTGCCACTTGATGTTGCTGGAGTGTTCAAATCTCATAGGGCGTCTTTCTGTGGGCGCGCCTCTGCTTGGCTCTCCCCAGTTTGTAGTCGTTTCCACTGGCGCCAACATGGTTCCAACCATCACCATTGTGGTCCCTGTTCCTTTGGGATTCCCAGCGGGGACCAAAGTGGTGATGTAAGCACAGAGGAGGGCAGTGCTGGGTAAGAAGTTTTGAGGAAAGGTGTGTGTGAGACTTACCACAAAAAAACAATCCGACATTAAAAAAAAAAAGAAAAATGTGGAAGCGAGGGAGTGTTCCAGGTGTTCAATTAAACAATGGCACAGAAGGTTCTTCCGTGGACTAACTCTGAAGTCCAGAGTCCTTTTTCCTGAAGCACGTGGAAGTCATTTTCAATGTTTGATGTGAATGTTGTGCAGAATGAAAACACAAACAGAATTTGTGACAAAAACAAACCAATGAAATGTACAGAATTTGTATGCTCCCATGTGAAGCTGCAAAAGCAGCTATCACACGGATCCAGAGACAGCAATGTTAGGAGGAATGCAAAGACCAATTCATTTATTCCAAGACCAAAAAAATGTATGAAATCCCTTCAAACGTATGAAAACGCCAAATTTTTTTCCTGCCTTATCTTCACCCTTCTGTTCAGTGTCTTTTCCAACCCCTCTCACACAACTGTATCTCGGCTCCTCCCCTGCCGTTTCGTCCCTGCTAAATTAGATTGAGAGATCACCATAGATCACCAGAGACTTGACAATAATTTATATGCAAATCGGATGCCATCTATTAGCCTTTCGCAGAATCAGTTTAGATTACGGGAGAAAACAGAGCAAACGCCTGCACCTGGTCTCCTTTCCACCGCCTCCCCAGAGTGGGATTCTGTTGTTGTAAAAGCCTTTTTCTTCGGAGACACCTGTTGGGATGTTTAAAGAGATTTAGCCACACTTGAAATTCAACCTGATATCAGGCCTCTGCTCCCCAGGGCACATTTGATGGATGCCTGGGAATGTCGAGGATGGAATTAAAGACTAAGGCAGAGAGCAAGCGCGCGCTAAATCGTTTTTGAAGGAAGGCAAATAAATGTGTCCTACTGTATCACGACAAGGCACAGAAAACGTGTTTGGCTTAAATCAATAACATCAGTTTCCCTTTTAATGATGCAGCCTGGTGGCTCCCTGAAGAGCGTCATGATAATGTGGACTCTGCTCAATGAGAATGCACAAGGCATACCAAAGGAGTGCCAAACGTCTTTGACGTTTTTCCCCGCACTGATGCATTTGGCTCCTCGTTTTTTTGTGCCTGGTGATGATATTTGGTGGAAGGCACCAGTGAATAATGGGCCATTCCGCTGCATCCTTGCTAATTAAGCGACAGCAAGAGAGCCGTTAATTTTTCAGAGGGCGACGTCCAACCGGGAGCGTCCTGTGTCAACCGTCAGCGTACATTACAGGTAGGCGAGCGGCGTTGGCAGACAGGTCCTCTAATGAAGGGCTGCAGCGGTGCAATGTTTTATCCATCGGCTGTCACTTCGCTTGGCCAAACACGTCAGAGTGCTGCGCCGCCGCTGCCGCTACTGCTGTCCACGCTGATGGCAGCTAGCTTCATCATCGCTTGTCACCACATAGTGTCGGCCTCTTTTCAATTATTTCTCCAATTACAACCACACAACACGCACCGTAAACTGCGCTCCACTTCTTTATCTTCTTCTTCTCCCCTTTTGAAGGCTTCTAAATCGAGAGTATCAGTAACCTGCCAGAAAGGAAAGAGAAGACTAGCGTAAGGGTTCAGTGTGCTGACATTGGCTTCATTAAGAGTGTTCAGGCTTTGTGTTTGTAGAGGCAAACACAATACATTCTGATTTCAAGTCCTCATTGTTTTAAAAGATTGTTTTTTTTGTTTGTGTGTTTGTTTTTGCAAGACACGTTCCCCTGGTTTTGGCTTTCTTAAAGCTGAACAAACTAAATCAACAGCGCTAATCATTTATGGACCCAATTTCTAAGATAATTCTGCCATCTGCATCTTCACAAGGGAAAAGAGGCAGCAGCCCTTGGTGAGGCTCTCTGGTTGGTGGCTTTAATGTCATGACACTGAAGGCCCAAACCCTTGATTACATTTAGCCGCAGCATATTGTGCACCAGCAAAGTGCTTGAAGGGGTATTGATCCCGCACCCCACCGCCCTGCTTTGTACAGCTCACTAAAACAACATTAGTTTGCCCAAAGTATCACCATCACACACTCACACACAGACACTGCTTAAAATAGTCCTTGAGGTTCACATCAGCCACTTTCCTCTGCATAATGTGAAAACTCCATGAGGCAAAAGCGTTTCCATCCTGATTGGGCAGCAAACACCGGGGTTATTTTTCAACTGTGAATCATCTGCGCTGCCGGTGCACACCGAGGTGGCAATAATTTAGTTTAAGAATTCAATTCTGCAGCTCAAACACTATCCGAGTGTAATTGGCCCGGGAATATTAAGCATTGCCAAATTAAAACTATCCATAACACTGATTAAAAGCACCGCTCCGAAGACACACACATATGCACGCCACACACTATTTTTCTACTTTTTATTTTAACGCGAAAGAGCCCGCCAACGTTTCTATTGTGCGGCGCTACCATCCCTATTTTTTAATAATGGAGGATTCACAAAGCAGGAGCCATCAGAGAGACGACCGTCAGGGGAGGTACTTAGCTCCACATTCACGCTCGGGTATGTATTGGTAATGGCCAGTTACGCTGGAAACGCCACTTGTTTATTGCTCCCTCGTCATTCCTGGTGTCCCTCTGCAAATGTTTTCCTAAAGACACTAATCTCTTTGACCCGCAGCTATATCGCTGATGCTTTTCTCTTAAGTGTGACACACTGAAGCTGTTTAAAGTCAGCAAAGACTCCATGCATGAAATAAGTAACCTTTAATCTCTGCACAAGTGTGTGTGTGTGTGTGTGTGTGTGTGTCTGCGTGTGTGTGTGTCTTTTTTTCTCCCCTCTTCCCTGTGAGGACTGTTTTGCTTTGTGAGAGCAGACCGGGGAGTGGGAGAAAAAAAAAGGAGAGTCGGGGACACTTAATTATCAGCTCACATTTTTAGCTCCCAGCTTATTCACAAGAAGGCAAAGTCACAGCGATGCTGCAGTCAGTCGAGAGTTGTTTTTCTCACATTTTTTTGTCGTTGTCGTGGGGAGAGGAGCAAACCTGACACGCCAGATTGAATGTTTCACAAATCAGGAGGGATTTCTTTATTAACATGTCTTACTAGGTGTTGTTCTTCATTGTTTAATTGTGCACAGCTCTTCTTTCTGTCATCACAATTAAAAGTGTTTCATTGTTGCCCTGCGTCTTGTTTTCAGTCAAAACTAGACCCTGGCTGTAGTGTTAAGTTTTGTATTTCCGAACCTGTTGCCTGACTGAAAACCACATCTTTGTAATTCAGCTGTTTAAAGGAGCCTTTGAGAAAATCATGTGCAACAGTGTGAATTTTCTTATTCATGTTTGATTTGAGAAGCGGGCGAGCTTGCCAGCCTCCTTTTCAGACACACGTGCTAGCTAAATGAGTCTAATGTGGTGAAAACATTGTGTTATGTGAGTGGGAGGGGTTAAAAGCTGTGAGACACTATTTGTCTCCAAAGTGTGAGCAGTGAAACGTTTAGCGCTATAAACAGTGTGGACGTAACCCTCGCGCCCTGCAATCGCGCTATCTGTCCAAATGTGTCCAAATGCATTTCCAAGAGTGTGCAGTTGTCAGTGGAAGCGAGGAATAAATGACCGGCGAGCACGGCTCATTGGACATATCCTCGCCGACTTGTTCATCTTCCTTTTTTTTTTTCCGAAACCCTTCCGGCTTGCTGACGGTGTCCAATTTCTGGCACCGCTCCGTCTCTGACCGATGCCTCATTGATACGCCGCGCCGCTGCCATACGGACGATGATGCGCGTGTGATGTCAAGCGTCAGCGCTGGGAGTCGAGCAGAGGCAGGCAAATAAAAAACAAAACAAAGCCGCTGTGCTCTGTTCTGGTGTGTTCTGTTAATCGCGTCTGCCTCATTTTTTTTTCTCTCCTCTTGTAGAGGATGCATTGTTAATTACTGGTGGCGTTTTCTTCTGAAAATGCGGCAACCCCAGCGGCAACTTGCTCTGCTTCTGTTGTCGACATCACATGATGAGGCAGCAGCCAGTTACTCGTTGCTCATTGTTCTTTATCTTCTTCTTCTTCTTCTTCTTCTTCTTCTTCTTCTTCAGCCTCTTGTTCTCCCTCAAAGATCTTGCCTCTTCTTCAATTCCTTCTGTTTTCACTTCCTTACGCCCCCCCCCCCCATGTTTCCTAATCGCCCTCCTTGTTCAGCCTCTTTGTCTTCCCGCTCTCCAACTTTCTTTGTCTTTCTCTCTTTTCTCATCTGGCGCCCCCATACCCACCCGTGACATTACCCTTTCTTTTGTCAACCTTTCCTTTTCTCCTCCCTTTTACTGTCTAATTGTGATGTCAGAAGCTGTAAATTCTAACTTTAGGTTAAGCAAAACCTTTTCTCTGTGAGGGATCTTTCTTTCTCTGAATAAACAACTTCAGTTACATGGCAATAATAATTGTATTATTGAGCGTCCAATGGTAATTATGAATCATCTAAGATTATTTTTTTTTTCTGTCATCTCTCTTGGTTGAGCCTTAGAGACATATTTCCATTTTTTTTTTAATCTACGAGCATGAAACAGCAGCCATTTTACTAACATACGCCAGTTCATGAATCTGCTCAAGGTTTGGGGATTTAATCCTGACATCACGACTGCTTTGGGAGAGATATGACATCCGGAAACGGATGAACATTAACATTGATTGCAGTACACTTTGTGGCCATTAGTTGCTGCTAAATCTTCCATGATGATGATGATGATGATGATGATGATGATGAGGATGGTGATGAGAAAAGGTCATGTACAGGGTACCGCCAGGAAGCTGAAAGTTAAGAAAACCCTTGTGTCGTGCCAGCAGCATTTTGAAGGACACTGGAATCTATTAAGGCTCATTGGGTTGCGGATCAAATCGACTCGACTCTGCGCCAAACGCGCCGTCGCCCCTCCTCCCTTTTCGCCTCAGATGGAGCGGCGGCCGATCCGTATTTGCAGTGCATCCATCACGCTGTTTTAAGGTTAATGGTTCAGAGGATGGAGGCCAATTACGGTGAGCTTGATCAGACGTGCTGCGCTGCTCTGCACGCCTGACCACACGGCTTGTTAAGGCACAACCTCGCTGCCGAGACCTCCTTTTTTCCCCCATTTTTTTATTTTTTTATTTTTTTATCTATCTGTGTAACAAGTTGAACCCGACTCCCTCGTCACAGGAGGCTGTAATCTTAATTAAACAGGACGGTGGATCTGGATGATGAGTTATCCGTCCATCTCTATGTACCGTCTAGTTGGATGTCCACGATACACTTTAACAGACCTTACATTGGGCCTGATGACTTGAAAAAACATCAAGGCCTCTTCCGCACCGCACCCGTAAATCAGCGCAGACGACTGTGTTCATGCCAGTGTATGAATAAATGATGGAACCCTCCAGCTATCAAAAGACCACCAGATTGGATGCGGAATGACATTCACTTTGCATGCAAGTCAATAACTGTACATTGATGTAATATTTGAGAAGGGCAATTTAAAAGGGAAGGATTTTTCAAGCCTCGGCTCTCTCTGTCTCTCTTTTGCTCTCTCTCGCTGTCTCCTCTGTTTATTTATAAAATTAGATTTTTTTTTTGCCTCATTTCACAGTATCTAGGTTAGCAAATAGAATTCATCACAAAAGCTTGCACGCTGAATAATTGAGCGCTCTTCATCCTTGATTTTTCCAACATGAAACAGAAAAGGCTGCACGTGGAGAGCAGCTCGGTTGACCCCTGTACCTCTCTAGGAAGAACCCTGTGGCTCCACTGCACCGAGATCTGTGCCAGCCACCCCCGACCCCCCCCCCATCCTCCCACCCCACTCTTCCAGAGTGAGATGTGTGCTGCGTGCTGAGAACCACTGAAGCCTTGACATTAAGTAATGCCTCTGTGGGCACAGGTGTGCGTGCATGTATCAGAAGGAGGCAAGAGGCTTTGTGTCAATTTTGTTAGCATGTCAAGTATCCATCTCTATTTTTTATCCTTTGTGTAAGACACGTATGGTATTAAAGTCGAGTGTCTCTCGAAGTGTCCAAACAAGCGTGCACCCCGAGTGCACATAGTGCTGAGATAGAATATGGATGGATGGCTGTCAATCAGGTCCAGTTGTTCAGAAGGCTATTTGAGGAGTCTCTGTCACAATAGCGAGTAATATCCTCAAGTTATGTATTATTATTTTTCTAAACTAAAATTGTGTTTTGAACTTGCTCTACTTGTTCCTCCACACTCATGGTTCCTCAGCCCACCTGAAGTGCACGCGGTGAGACACTTGATTAGTGTGTGAAACATATCAGCTCTACAGACTTTACTTTGGACTTGTCGGCAGTCCTAATTTAAAAAAAAAAAAATGTTTTGTTTTCCTCTTGACTTATTCATTTATCCAGAGTCATCCTTGTGCATTGGGTGCCCTCGGCAGGTTTAGCAGCAAGACAAGGCTGGCTGAAACACAAGAAGCTTTTCACACACACAGATAATATCATACCTGCTGAATATTTTTTTGAAAAAGGCAAGTGTCGAGCTGTGAGAAAACAAGGCTGTTCTTAGATCTTCTTAGAAGATCACTCCTGCTATTTTCAATGCAAGGCAGCAGCTGTGTGCCACAGCTTACAAGCAGCCTGCCTATGGCGCCATCCAACCGCTTTGCAGCCCACTTGTTTGGCCCCAGTTCATTGGAAACGCTCCAGTATACATTATCTCATTTCGCCTGAGATCACAACTTTTCATTGCATTTAACGGAAACACGACTCCCAGTGATTATATGTACCCTATATTTGGGGCATTTTGCTTCCTTTTTGGTTCCTTGCTATTCCACAGCTCAGCCAATGTTTCAGGGACAACAACCAAAAATGGAGCCAAAAAAAACCCCAAAAGGAACAATGTGCAGAAATAAAGAAAACAAATTGGGAGCGCAGGGTAATCTAGTAAAGAGCCTTGCACCGGTTCCCACTGTTGAGGCGTTTGCCGGGCAGCCGCTGGCTGGCTGGCTGGCTGGCTGGCTGGCTGGCTGGCTGGCTGGCAGGCTGCTGACTAGCGTGTGGGAGGGATGAGTGCTGGTGGCCGAGCGTCACTTTTTTCCTCTGCCCACCTTGGCACGCGGCTGGCTTGTCTTCAGATCAGAGCTTTGCCATGAACAGGAGGTTGGCAATGAATCCAAGTGGCCGGGGGAGATAAGGCAGCCTCTGGGACATTACAGATGCAGGCATTAGCCGAGTGGAGACTTGATGGAGAGCCGGGGCAAGCTGAGGCCTTTGATAATGCTGCCGATGTTTACCGCCTCCACTCAAGAATAGGGCATCTGCTGAGCAGTCAAGAGACTCCAGGCCTGTGCACTCTTGCGCAGGCACAACAAACTGTGTGGTGGTGCACACAGTGACGACTTCATTGGAAGTGGCTTTTGCTTCCGCCTCGTTGTCCCTTTCTGAGGCAGCTGGCGAAACAGAAAGTCAGGGGCTACAGCTCAAATTGTGATCTCAAAAATCGTGTTTTTAAAGCCGCCACCACATCTGACGCACGCGATTCTGCTGCTCACCAGTCAGCTTTTGCCCCTCCCACCCTGACTCGGTTTTCACCTCGACGCCGTGCAGCCGATTTCCCAGCAGCTCGCAAGCACACCACTTTTTTTTTTTCAGCCGCTCGGCTTATCTGACAGTAACAGCGACCGTCCCGTTCGGAATCTAACATTTACTGTAGCCCGCCCCTCACACACACTCGCACACATGAGCGGCTTCCAGTGGCTCTGCCATTCCTCGTGTGTGCCAAGTCTGCAATGCAAAAAGACAACCCTGACCGCCGGCTGGAGGGTTGGGGGGTAGTTGGGGTGGGGGGTGAGCAGAGCGCTTGACAAAGTGGCTGTCACTCTCCAGCGGTGATTCTCGGCCGCCGCTGAAACAAAGACTAAATATCTGAAAAGGGGAAGATGATAACCCGCAGTGTTATTTAATAAACAGCCGCTTCTCGTTAATTAAAAAAGCGGGAGGGAAAAAGAGAGAAGTGGTCAGTCAGCCGCGCCTATTTCATAAACAGTTTAGTGCAGATAACAAATACCATTCCGTGGAAAATACTGAAATTTGCCAAGCTTTTTTTTTTTTTTCGGATTGTTATTCTCTATCCAAATAAGAGTGTAGATTCTGCAGCCAGCAGTTAATGTTAACTATGTATGCAGAGAAATAAACAGCTTGTTGTGCTACTATTGCATGTACCAACAGTCTAGTTTGGTTCTGTATAGGCATGGAAACCTGCAGTCCTATTTGGGAAGTTCCAGTTTATGCATAATTCAAATGGCTGGAAATATTTTGGTTTTGTTGGCCTGAGTGGTTTTGGCACATCGCAGAACTTCTCTTTAAATAGCTCTATTTCTTCTCTTCTTTTTTCTGAAGGCAACACTCTCTCGAGGAAGTGTTTGCCAGTCTAAAAGGTTTCCATTTAATTTGCATCAGTCTGACTTGGATTTGATTCACAAATTTGTCCCATATTTGAAGAAACAGCTTAATTCTTGAGGTTATTTTGTGGTTTGGGCTATAAAAAAAAAAAAAACCCTGTGAATAGAAAATCTTGATTTTAACCAAAAGAAAATGGTAAGCACGCAGAGCAATATGTCCATTTCTTATTTCTGTTTTGCACTGCTGTACTATTGGAAGACGATTCTTGACAAGCAAGGCAATAATTTGTTTGAATCCGCATGAGAAAAAAAATTAAACAGAAAGAAAAATAACGGCATGATACATAGCATGTATAATTAACAATGATAAACACATATATTATTCAGCTGATCCTTTCAATGGTTTCCTACATGCATGGGGGGAACACAATTACGCACCCAACACCGACTCGGAGTTCCAATCTATTCCACCGACAGGCCACTGGCTTGCCAAATTAAAGGCAGCCATTTCTCCCCGGTCCCAACCCTCCATACTTCATGGTTTCAAGGTTTCATTTAATATGCTCCGTCCACAAATTAACAGGATGTAATATTAAATTTAATGTGGAGAAGGCATATAATGAAGGGTCACATTTGCCGTGTGTGTGATGAAATGGTGTATAATCCATCTTGGGGACCTTGCTATGTGGTCTAATCAGGCACGGTCAAGTCTCCGCGTCCCACCATCTGCTTTAGCACATTCCCTGCTTAGCACACAGTCATTTGTTGCATGTTCGTATGACCACATCTCTGGAGCGTGATTGTTACCAGCCTCAGTCTCCTCAATGCTCACAAAATATTTTCCCACAAGTCTCGTCTCCTATTACGGGACTGCACTTCAAGATGAGTCTTCTAGTTTTTTATTCTAGCAGAGCTTTCCTTGATTCAGCAGTCGACTGCTTAACCGGCTTCACCTCTCTGCTCTGCTCTGCTCTGCTCCTTTTTTTTTTTTTTTTACACATCTATATTTCTAAATGCAGAGGAGTGAGGTGGAATCTCTGGCGGCGGTGTCATTTACTGTAAGAGACTGTGCCAGCAGGCCGACAGGACTCCTCTGTAGTATCACCATTCCTCTTCAAACGCCTCTTTCCAGTGGCTCTCGACGCCCGTAGCTATTTTGCCCTGTGGGAAACATTCTCTCCAGCGACTGTTGCCAATCTTTTTCTCCACTTTCCAAAAGGTCGGTGCCAATTCCTTGCTCGCAGCCGACACGGCGAGCAGCCCCTCTCTCGCATCCAGCCCACCTAATTATCCCGGCGCTATGAGGCATGTCAGAATGTATTCATCCTGCCACCGCCGAGCCGGTTTTGCAGCCTGTACTCTTTAATTGGTCTTCATTATAAAGGTATGTGGCGAGAGAAAACAGCGCGCAGGTAAAGGTTCCCGTTCTTCTCCTCTGTTTGTTTCAGGCTGAAAGAGCTGATAGAGCGTGTTTACAATAACAGTGCTTGTGCAATTATGTGCAGGAAGCTGCTCATAAAGCGCTTCCTCCTTCCCCCCCGCCTTTATTCTCCCTCTTCTGTGGTGTCACACCTGCACGCACATAAAAGCTGCATAGAGAATTTAAAGTGACGCTTTCCATGGGAAAATATCACTGCAATATCGCCTCAGTTCGTTATTTATCACATAATGTTGTAAAAGCTGGCTGCTCTTTTGTCTGCCATGAAAAAAAAAAAAAAATGATGCTGTGGACGGGAAGTGATGCCTCTGTTGTCGATGCTGTAGGAGAGTTTGAAGCACAAAGGTTTCTGCAGACGTGCGGTTGCTTACAAATGTCTGTTCTAGCTTCCAAATGTCATGGCAGATTTCAAAGTCAGGACTTAATCGTGATGCAAGTGCCGTCGTTTTAGTCCTTTAAGTATCTCAGGATGGCTTAAAATCAAGTTGTTGTCCTGCAGAAAAGGACAAAAACAAAGCTTTACTTGAAAAAAGTTGCTTCAAAGAGGAAACAAAATGGTAATTTAGAGTTGTTTGTAAAATACTTAAGAATATACAGGCCGGAACTGATTGTCACTCTAAACCTGTAGCCATGCCTGACTAAGGTGGTTATATATCATGTAATGGCAGAGAGTGAACAGAGGAGGCGTCTGAAGTCGACTTGTGATTTGTGATAAACCGTCAGTAATATGCAGAAATATGGCCAATGTGATAAAGTATGAAAATATTACAGTTTGCGGTCTCTGCATTTCCTCACAACATTTGCGAATAAACAACATAATAAAACGGAGAATGTTCAGATGTGAACATTTCAGTTCACGACGTAACAGTGGCGGCGGCCCTTGATTGTTTGTGACAGAAACAATAACAGGAAACGCGGCATAAAGAAAATGAGGGAAGGGCAGAGCTTTGCCTCCACACAGCAGAGCTGAAACAGGACCACGGACAGCTCTCCGTGTATTTACGCACTGTGTGAGCTGGATTGGTGTTTTAATAGTTTGGGTCCCATTTGACTACCGGCTCAGTGCAGAGAAACACAGACAATGAGCTTGTTGAGCAGTTGCTGTTGTCGTTGGGGCTGTTGTATTAGGGGGCGCTGTTACGCAATTTCTATTGTGCGCCTTGACTCTGATTGGATGAGGTGTTTCTTTACAATGCCATCATCAAAACAGTCAGCCTTGAATGGTTGACAACATGATAATCACTATCGCAATCAATTCTTTCAAAAGAAATAGACATTTCTGCTAACTTAATGAGCATGTAACAAAGAAATCCAGTGTGAACAGGCCCACAATCCAATCCAAATATACTCACAGTATACAAGCACAGGCAGGAGGGAACCTTGTTAGCTACTCTAGAGGAAAAGACCATGCTGGATGTTTGACGTGCAGATTGAAAGGAACGCAAGGAATTTCATCAATGTGTTCCAATCACCGTTTTTTCAGTTGTGGCACTGTAGACTTTGGAAAAAGAAGATTTTCTTGAGAGAGCAGAGCAGGTGGCCATCATGGCGGCAGCCTGGCCATCCAATCTATCAGGTCACAGGTTCTCCTTCGGAAAATAACACAGTTAAGCAGCAGACCAGGGCAAAACCAAACAGGCCGCTAACCTCAAATATTGATTACACTTCTGCGCTTCCCCTGCCTGACTTTAATCAGAGAAAGGTTTTTCTTTTTGGGGAATTAAAAAAAATAGAAATAAAAGGTATTACATTCTTTAATCTGAAAAAGAAAAGAAAAATGAGTGAAGTAATTAGTGTGTTCCAAACGCAATTCCCTACTCTCATTACTTACTGTACTTTAATACCTTCTAATTATTCCACAGTTTTAGCGAGTAATTGCCTTCGGATCAGAGGGCCCAAACATCAAAAGGTAATTTGTGCAATCCTCACACCTACACCGAGGACAGGGAGTCGGCCTCGGCTACGGTGGCTAAACATGAAATAAAACCGTTAAATTGTCTGATTGGTTTGACCTTTAGAGACGACACAGGACCCACACAAGTCTGAAGACAAGCTGGTTATAGCCCAACGCAGGAGAATCAGTACGGTGCCTTTGTGCAGGCATTATATTCCAGGGCGGGATGTAAATGCGTGTCGACAAAAGAGGCAAAAACCCCTGCGTGCTCAATATGTTGCACTCTGAACTGAATCGTACACTTCTTCTTCCAGTCGTGAAGAAAACAGATGTTTAGAAGTTTTCCCAAGTTCTCTGAGCAAAAGGCAAGGCAAACTGTATTAAAGCCTCACATCATAGTTAATTGTATTATAATCATTTATGGGAAAATATTGCACTGAAACTCAAAGATGTAAAATTTCTCCAAAGTTTAGCGTTGTTCAATAATGAGACCTTTAAAAATAACGCAGTGCATAATTTTGATTTATTTTAGCTTGTGTGAACGCAACGACTTCGTTTTCAGGATAATTAATCATTGTTTTCTTCCTTTTTTTTTCCTTCCCTGCTTTTGTGGAGGCAGTTGACAAAAAAAAAAACAAAAAACGAAAAACAGCACAAGAAAAGGAAAATAACCTCTCAGCTTTAATTAAAAAAAGTAGTTTCATTGTGATTAATAAAGCTGAATCAACACATTCAGAGGTGACACGCAGCTGCTGTTGCTGCCGTGCGCTCCTGTCCGTTTTTGTTTTTTTATCGCAACAACGTCCGTGGCAACATATCACTGCTCCAACCGACGGCGTGTGATAGACTAGCAGTGCCCCTTTGGCCTTTTTGTTATCTATTTGTTATTCTCAGTATGCATTTGTCTGACATTGTTTTCCCAGCAGCAGTGGAGGCGGGGTGGGGGGGGGTGGGGGGGCAGGACATGTGCGCTGGCACTTTGTATGGATGAGCTTAATAGCGTCCCTGCACTGTCAGCGCTCAGTCTGACAGCCCGGCTGCAGGTAGTTGGAGCCGCTCGCCTCCAGGACGGTTTCAGGGTGAAACCAGGAGGCTGGAGGGCGACAATTTGATTTAGTCCAAGGCTGGAGCTCCGGTCTCCAGAGCAACGTTCAGGGAGACGCTCGCAAAGCATCTGCTGACCTGTCGCCGCTGAGTTGTGGCGTCGGCGGCCCCCACCGCCGTGATTGGTGGGTGTCCAGATGTAATAATAAAGGCTTTTATTAGACTGGGGGGCCAAGTCCTCAACTATCCCGTATCGTACTTGTTTTATCACAGACTCTGGTTGATGTGTTGCCGTGCCACCTTGTTTTGTGAAAAGTGGATCGAGCCGAAGAGGTCAGAGGACAGATTGTTCTCATTTCTACCAGAGTTCACCGACGGGGATGGCTGTTGGGAAACATTGATTACGCAAGTTTTACACAAGATGTGACCTTGAAGAGTCAATAAACGGTGACCGACTGGCTGTCCCACTTACCTGACAGGGCATATAGAATGTTTGCCTAGTTCACCCCTTTTCAATGTTCACAGAAAGGAAGCTTTGGTTCTTTGCTTTTCCTAATAGAAAATCTGGTCCGGTTGTGCTCAAACTGGCGTCTACGCCACCATAAGACATTGTTTCCAAGCTGGCAGCAGCTTCCTGTTTGCGTCACCGCTAATCCCGGGCTGTAGCCCCGCCTCTTTCTCCTCAAAAAGGCCTGTCACACGGACTCTGACCCGCTGAAAACGGTCCGCTCTGAGGAGCTTTATAAAGATGGATCTGCCACCGTCACCTCGCTGTGCTATTTGGCCGAGCTGATGTGATATTACCTGCCTCACGCTGTGCAAAAACAAATAAATAAATAAATAACACATATACCAAAACTTACATTGGTTTAAATGTTAATATAAAAACTCACTTCGACATTTATTTAAAATCCAATTTAGCTCAGGTGCTGGGGGGTATGGAGTTTTGATAGAGTTTTGTGCCGCTGTTCTAATGAAGGAGGCAGTGCATGGGCTGGGAGGCTGATGAATATGAGCAGATGTCAGCCGGCGATATGACACATATTCCATCAATTTGTCCGCGTACCTGCATGAAAATAAAATGTATGAATATCTTATTTGGTAAACAGTGCAGCTCATATAGCGACACAAAATTGCATTAAACTGGAAGTTAAATTGTGTACGGGGACGTTTGATTGGATTTGTCATTTAGACAGTTTGATTCTGTGGCAGTCGATGGCGTGCAGTATCCAGTTTTACTCATGCACGTCTCACGCTGAGACTGTGTGTCTCTGCGGGAGACAGGTAGCCAATGAAGAATTAAAAGCAGCGGGACGATGGGATGATGGAAGACGAGAACGTAAGGTGAAAAGATTCCAAGTAGTCCTCCCTCTTTAAAATAGAACCGGTGTCTACGATCCCCCTCCAAGAAAATGGCAGAGTTTGACAGAAAGGCAAAACAGTATAAAGGTCTTATCTTGATGACCTGCTTAGACTGATATAGCAAAATATTGGCATTTTAATAAAAATGCCTCCTGACATTTCTGTCATTTTCTAATTCTCCTCTGTCAAGGTGACCTTTTCGGCGCCTCCGCTGTGAGCATTTCCTCATGCTCACATTATCAAGATGCTCTGGTCTCTCTTGTACACTTCCAGCGGGAGTTTGCTGGGGCTTCAGAGCCTTGCGGTGCAGGCGGAAAACACGCTCAAGGAAGTAAAGGAGGTGCTGATGGAGGAAAAGCTTCAAACAAACAAATACCTGACAAAACCGAGAGAACCTTGTTAAAATAAAGAATTAAAATAAAAAGAAAATTTTTTTTCAACAACTGTTTTGTGGCAACCCTTCATGAAGGGACAAATTATCATGAATTTGTTTACTCTTGAATGACAATCAGGCCAGGAAAAGAAATTATAGGGTGATTTTATTTTCTCTAAATTATGACAATGAATACAACACTGTGAAATTTGCATCCTTCAACTAAAATATGACTTTGGCCTCTGGGATTGGGCAAGCATTCTAGACGGTGACTACATGCAGCCACTAGCGTTAGTCTTAGCCTCCTCTGCAGTTCAAGCGCATGTGATTACACCCATGCTCGTGTTTACTTGTTTGCGGATCTCGGTGTAATTTGCCCACAAGGGCTCTCATATGGCTCCAACACATTAGGTGCATTTTCATTAGTGTGTTTTAATCAAAGACGGCCGATAAATGCAGCTGTGCAGCCGTCCATTCAAAGCCTGACAGAATTTACTGAATTCATTGAGCTTTCTGGATTGACGCAGCGCCGGAACGTAAACAATGTATTTGTTGCATAACACCGCTCTATGCATATGCAGCTGTTTTGCGTTGGTGTGTTGGTGCACAAGACAAGACCTCAGACTACTTCAACATGTTGAATTGACAGAGTCTCTGAGAGGAGAGAAAGGACACCAAGCCAAAATGGAGGGATCATATAATGAGTCCATCAAATCTGCATGACTTTTTGAAATGGCTTTTAAAGTCTTCAAGTGTTTGACACCTGTGAAACGCAAGAGATTAAAAGTCTCTGGCCTTTTTTGTTTCACTCCAATTTGCTCCAGTTGAATTCATTCTTGTCTTTTTCTTTTTTTTTTCCCTTTAAAATGAATGTACACTCTGACCTTTCCTGGGACGGTTGTGATGTGACGATGGCGGTGCAGGAGGGAAGTGTTGGCGTCCGCGTGTCAGTGCTGCCCATGGCCAAAGTTCATCACAGCACATTAAGCCGAATCAAAAACAAGTCAGTAGCGCTTAGGCGTCACTTTTAAGCCTTCTCTTTCATCGTTAAGCCACTCAGCCCCTCTACAGTTGTCAGCTTCCTCCCTCATTGCACTCCCCACCAGCCTCACACAAGAGACACACACACACACACACACACACACACACACACACACACACACACACACACGCCGCCTGAAAGCCAATTAAATTAGCCGGTCCTCTCACAACATTCCAGAACAAGACATCTTGAGGCCTAATAAGACGTCAAGCAATTCTGGCAAGTTTCCTACAGGAAATGAGCCGCATTGTGTTCCAGAGTGCGTTGGCAACCTTTAAGCGGACAAAACAAGCCCTGGCGTCGTTCCTCACTGTTTGAAGTGCTATCAGTTTGGCGCAGTGACTCACTTTTCTCAGCATGGCCACCTCCACAGCACCCTGCCACTCCGCTGTGGTCCATCATGTTAAAATGGTTCCAATCCCCATCGGAGCCCCTCTGGGTGGGTCTGAACACTTTAGTCTGCTGGATTGAAAAAAAATCCATGTTTTCTCCCCCACTAGTTTCAAACTTTTCAAGCTTTTGTTTGCATCCGGATTTGCAATATTTAAATCAGGGTTTTGTGAACGCAAGCCGTTGGAATAACGATGACAAAACTGTGCTCCTTGTGGTTGAATTTGCCTGGGCCAACGACTATGAAAAATGTGGTCATTAAAAACGGATGGAACTTAGAGTGTGCGTCACCGTAGCACTGAAATTGGCACAGCGCCCCTGCTGGCCAAGTGTAGAACTGTATAATTACGGCAACGTTTCACCTGCTAGCTTCAGCGCCTCAGTAGGAAAGTTGCTCACTCCAAAGAGTGAAGTTACAGGCTCTGATTCCACACCAGTTGGGGTCGCTGTGGTGCTCAGGAAGAATCACAGAGTGGTTTTCAGGATTCAGACGTTGCTTTCGGTGCAGGTGAACCTGGTTTGGCCACATATGGTCCAGTTGTGCGTAATGAGAGATGCAGAAAGAGGCCAGGTGTCTTGACTATCTGATCTTCACCTGATGTCACGCTGCATGACTCACAAATGAGCTGTCACTGGAGATGTGCCCGCTGATGGAAAGACACCAATTTGTTTGGTGACAAAGAGCACACAGAATATAGCAGGATTTTACACTCTCCTATTTGCACCCAGTGAGGTCACATCTGTCTAGAAGCTCTGCTCTGGTGGTGAGGTGAGGGATCCGGCAGAATGCTGCCTATTGCAAATACCATTTCTATAAACCTTTTGCAAGCAAAATGCAATTAAAAAAAAAAATTCATCGAACCTGCTACAGATCAAAATCATCCCCACTCTTTCACGGTGTCGTCAAACGCACAGGGAAAAATCCTCGAGAAGAAAAAACAAAATAGTTGCCGCTGTCACAGATGAGAAGAATGAAAGAACTGAAACAACTTCTTTTCTGTTTTGTAGCTGTGAGGTTTTAAAATGACTCTTCATAACACATGGTTGTCACTGTGGAGAATGCTGCTGGCTAGTGCAAGAGGGGAGGAAAAAAAAGAAAAAGAAAAATTGGGTACAGGTTTCCCCTGTGATGCCCATTTTTCAATAATTTCTTTTAAATGTCCCCGTTGTTTTTTGTCCCCCGACTGCTTCAATATCATTTCCAAGATGGCTCTGTCATTCCCTTTCTCTCTCACCAGGCTCCAGCTATTATAATTGCTTTCTACTTATTCGGAGGCCAGAGGCTAGATGGAGCTGTATGTTAATTGTACCGGCCTCCAGACATTGCACTTGGCAGTCGCCGCCAATGTGGCGAAACTAATAATCTCCGGTCCCAGAATTTCAGAGGGGGGGGGGGGAAAGTTAGTGGATGACCTGAAGGCTGTCATTAGTTTCTCCATCTTGTCTTTTACCGAACGGCTTCGACTCATATCAGTGTAGCAAAAAAAAAAAAAAAAAAAAAGTACATATATATCTGAAATCAATGGAGGAGTGGCAGCACAGGAAGCCCGGCACACTCCACTCAATAAGTTGTGCTTAACCCAACCCAATAAATAATACATCATAGTCCATTATTGAATCCATCCAATCACATTAGCCACTAACAATGAGCACAGGGGAACAGGTGAGCAGGGAGCGGCTCCATTCCGATCCCATAAATAAGCACAAGGCGAGCAGCTGGGCCTCTTGCAGGCGGCTGCATTAAGACTGACAGCTGCCAAACAGCCACACAGGAATAGGAGCGGGGGCGACGTTCACAAGGTCACACATTATCTCATTTTATTTTTCAGCATCGGGTATCACTGTTCCAGATACCTGCTGGTATCATATACTAAGAAAAAAAAAAAAAAAATATATATATATATACATGTATATATATATATAATTTGCCGGTGTAAAAATGAACAGTGCCAGTCTTAATCCATGTGCAAGCTGGCATTATGATTTCAATATTTTTTCTCTCGTCCACCTGCAAGCAGGCTGTGAGGAGATGCTAATTAATGTGCTGCTAAGTGCAGATGTACATTTATTAAGATCCATGTTTATGAAAAAAAAAATCCTGCTTGTTGGAGAATAAACTTGTTTAACTCCAATCCTCCACCTCTTGCATAGTCAAGCTGCAGGGTTTTTATGCTGTCAGCAGGCTGCACTACATTACTGTCATGCCGAATACCTGATTGTCCAATTGTTCTTCGTCGAGCGCTCCCGCTGGAGTGAGATAAAATTCTCTGAATTGGCAGAAGTGAGCGATCATGTCCTGCGGCAAATCGCTGTCATCTGTCACGTTTAGCTGCGGCGCAGATACGAGGGTCGGGGAAAGAAAAAACACACACACACACACATTTATTCTGCGTATTTACGCCGAGCGCCGGGTCACGCTGGCTCGGTTTATGAGGAGGAATGTGGCAGGGGCCGTGAAGGCGATAATCTAGATTAGTGATATGTGGCTTTAGTGTGAAGGATGCAGGACTGGGAAGCGCCGCGACCCCGAAACGCTTCATTTAAAACCTCCTCACGCAGCGGAGCCACTTCAGTAATTATTAGGGTAATATTGACCGAGATAATGCGGTGGCTCAACTAATCAGCGGGGAGGGGAAAGCAGAACCAATAGTATAATATGAACGTGTCAATATGTATTTGCTAATCCCAGAAGTGTCAAAAGTGAGCGGGACAAAATCAAACAAATTAAACGGACGGATGTTGGACCTCTATGCTATCTTTATTTTCCTACATGGGGACCGTCGGTTAATAAAGGTTAAATATTGCGCTGTCACTTCATATCTTACTTCCAGTGCACTTTATGGACGTGTCATCCACTCATTGAACTCTGGGGAAATGAGAGGCCGATGCTTCTCCGTTTCTTCGCTGCTCTTAATTTTCCTTTCCGACTGCAAAAAAGCTATACAGTGCCATGGCAGTGTTCTGCTCAGAACAATAATATCACTGGGGATTAAGATTTAAGATTGGATAATGTAAAGTTATCCCTCTCCCGTATAAAAAGTATGATTGTATTTTCTATGAAAGATACTGAATACATCTGAGGACATGACGGGTCGATTTTCGAAGCAGAAAAAGCAACAAAAAAAAAATCCCCTCTCATGAGGGAAGTTGCCTTGGAAAAAGAGGCCTGAGTGGAGATGAAGGTTGCCAGTTTTTAAAACAACTCCTCGCAGGCTTCCCTTCCGCTGCTCTTAGTGTATTCAGGCCCGTGTTGCACAGCCCCAGTGAGCCGATTCTAGTTTGCGTACACTTGTCTGAGTATTTCTGCAGCCTGCATAAATTACAGGTCTACCCGGAGTTTTTCATTTGGACTTAGCCGAGGATTGGGTTTGATAAGTCCCTTGGTGAGTCTGGTGAGAACAGAGGGAGCCACTTGAATCTTTTTTTTTTTTTTTGAAACAGTACTTTCCGTTCTTCATTGTTATGAAAAACTGGAAAGTTACTTCAATTTATACCACCGTTTACCACCTTTCCAAGTCATGAAAGAAAACAGCAGTTACTTTGCGTAATGGGTGACTAATTCAAGTAAGATTAGCAGGAAACTGCTCAAGAATTTCTTGGATTAAGGGGCATTTTATGATTTGCAGGACTTTCTTGTGTTTGCACAATTTTCCAGGTGGTTCCGAACTAAATTCTTTTCCACATTAATAGAGCAGAGCCTGAGTCATAATGTAGCACAAAAGCAGAAAGTCCAATTTGCAAACGGCTGCGTGGAGCCGCTGAAAACCCCACTGTCGCAGCCATTTTCCCTTTTATTTTATTCTTAGTTATTTATTTATTTATTTGTCTCCTTCTTCTTTTTTGCAGTTGCCTAGATACCTCCCGCTTTCTGTCGCACAGCGATTAGGTGCTTATGGACTTCAAACAGCAACCAGCGCCGACTCTGTCCACCTACTTAATTACAGTTAGCGCATTATTTCTGCATTGACCCGTCATTAGCCATTATGTGTATTTCATTCCCAAAGCGTCAGAAAAACACGGCTCGATGGCTTTAAGGGAGAGGAGTCTCGTCGTTGAAAGACGGAACGGCTGCCCACATCGTCGTGTGGAGACGCACAATTATTCTCTCAAAGTCGCCGAGGCACACACACAGTATATAAATGTTTTGAGGCACGGGCGTAAAGGCCAGCGAATGATCTGGTGAATGTGGGTAGAGGAGAAGGAAGCGCACTTGGGCCGTGTGTCTCGTATCTTGTGTGAGCCTTGCAAAAGGTTTGATTTGTGGGTTTTCTTTGCTCCCTGGACAGTTGTGCCTGCTGATGTTCATGCAACTAAAACAAATTTCTGATTTCATTCTCTCAAATGATGATTGGTAATATTCACGACCCCTGTAACTGGAGTGATGTCATCACTCCTGCAGGCCCCTGTTAAATGATGCGCGGCAGCAGAGTTTGACGAGCCGTAAACAAACTGTCGGCGCCAGATTCAACGGCATGATGTTGCGTCCGTCCATCATTTGCTTCTTTATTGACTTACTTTCTGCTCCCTTTATCTCAATTTTCACAATCTCGATCGGCGTGCGTCGTGTTCCGACGTGCCCTATAAATAAACCCCCGGTGTAGGAGTGAGCACAAGGAGGATGTGTCAGTGTTTGATGAGCATGTAGAGATGCGTGATTAGATCGGCGTCAACAGAAGTTTCAGTAATCACTGATCTCCGACCCCGAAAGACGTTTAGCTGCAGGCTCTTTGCAGTGGCGCCTTGAAAACTATTGATTTATCTCAGAGAGGAAAAAAAAAATAGAAATAAACCCTCACATCACACTGCTGGAATAAGTAAAGGAGACATTATTAGCATAATTGAAGATGATGTGGAATATTAAAAATACTTTTCAGACTAAACGGAAATGGAAATGTGCACTGTCTGTCACTTTGCTTATACATGATCTTGTTTCCAGCCAACCTGAGACAGAGTGTAATGTAGTGCAGTCACAAAAAAACACCGTCAACAGGTGGATTCTCGGATCAGCCCTGGCTTAAAATGTGGAATTCCGTGTCAGAGGTTTCTTTGCGAGGTAATCAGATGGAGCTCACCAGCATCGCAGTTACTCTATGGGTGCAACAGGAGGTGAGCGAGGCACACGGAGGTTGCTGTGACGTCTGCTGCTGCTGCTCGACACAACTGGAACTCTGAGATACAGTTTCGGAGCCTCTAACGCTTCATCAACGGTGCATTTATCTAGACAACACAGTAAACATACATCCAGCGTTGGCTGAGTGGAAGCATTCATCTCTTTCCAAGGCTGCGACAGTCAAAGATGATTAATCTGATTGTTGGTCTAAATGGTTGATTCACCAAATTCAACAGGGAGAAGCCGTCAGTTCCCCAAACGCTTCATCATATTTTCATGGAATTCCTAATCACGGCCGTTGACTTCACGAAGTTGCATGCATGAAACTGTGAGCAAATAATTGGGACATCACATGAGGCGGGGGAGGAGCTGCCGTGCACACATGCGCTATATATGCATACGTACATATTTGACTCGCCGGCACACGAGTCTAAGCTGAAGTGGCATTGCGTGCTTGAAATATCGATCATGCACTCAAAGCGCTGCGGCTGAGAAAATCCAATTCCTGTAAAGCAGCTGACCCCTGGCAGGCCACTCTGGAGTCAAACACATCGTCACCCCAAACACCCCCGAGCCAAGCCCCAGTAAATAATAAATAAAAGCTTTCCAGGCTCAGTTTGCACGCCGCCCAGAGCCTCTATAGTGTAAAACAACCCTGCTCATGAATACAAACAATCCTAACGTGAATGTGCACCAAAAAAAAAGAGCATCTTCAAATGTGAGACATTATTCTAAAGAGCAGCGTCCTGAACCTTGCAGCCTGTGCATTAAAGGTCCCACATTATTCCAAAATACTCCAAATAAGACCCTACAGCCTGCTGAACTAATAATGCCACATTATTAGTTGGACCCTCACTCAGAGTGTGTTTTTATTATTGTTGTTTATGTTAAATGGAAGAATAGAAATTGTCCTCTGCAGGACCTGTGTTGTACTTACAACAAAGCAGTGTTGAGGAAATAAGCAGAATCCATAATGCGCGGGCCGCTTGCCCACCGCTCGAACTAAATCCTGACCTGACCGTAGACCAATCAATTAAATATTGATGAAATGCTGTAAGTTTGTATCTCATCCTGCCACCTTCTTGGCACCGTTACAGAGGGGAGGAAGGTGCCAGAGCTGCTAAAATGAAGCCGTGTCTCCACTGCTATGACTCTTCCTCCCGCGGACGCTGCCAATGCCCTCTAAGCCTTGGCAGAATCTTCCTACTCGTTGTCTCTGTTAGGAAGGAAAAAAAAAAAACAGAAAAGAAAAAAAGAGTAGCCAGCCAATAAGAGAAAGAAAGACGCAACACGTCTCACCAGAAGGCTTCCCTCCATCCGGAATGAAAACCTTGGCTTGGCTTTGACAAAGTGATTAGCGAGCAGGCGGCTCGCATTAGATTAAGGTGTTGAATTATCATCAATGTGCCTTTTATGCCGCAGTTTCTTTTGTAACTGCCACCGTAAATATGAGCCTAATGCTGTGCCAGTCAACAATAACAACCAAAAAGTGCCCCCGATAAACCCAATAGAGTTTGAAAACACAAGACTCACATCAAAGCCTTTTTATTTATCATCCTGTTGATTAAGAGTTTAGTTTTTTTTTTGTAAATTATAGCCTGAAACAACATGTTGCCCATGAATTTCCATCACGTTCCCGACTATCAGTCAGACACTCACTCTGGAGGAGTGCATGGTGATGCAAAGCGCACACTTGGAAGTCACTGGGAATTAGCATATAAAAGCTTTGTTTTCCAAACCCCGACCACCTACACAGAAGTTGTGATGGAGAAAGTGGCTTCAGAAGTTAAAAAAAAAAAAAGAAAGCGGCCTCCTGCTGACACTCGAGGGCCTACGCTAATTATTATTTAATCAGCCGTGGATTTGATGCAGCCGTTGTTTGATTTGTTCACGGAAAATCACGTCCGTGCTCGTGCCTGCCACTGAGTCTTCGTATATCTGAGACACTAGTCGAGTTTCTTGGACTTCAATGTCTAAGCCATTGCTGTGTATTCATTTTTATTGTTGTACAAGCACGGAAATGAATCAAAATGACTTTCTTTCTTTTATTCAGTAGCTTATTTGTATAAGTCTGAAAGGGTTTTTGTTTTTCCAGTTTTTGTTTTTCCAGATTTCGTGACTGGACCAGCCTTTTTTTTGTTTGTTTGTTTATAAAAATTTAAATGAAAATGTATGGGACAGGAGGCATCAACTAATTTTCATCTCCAGTCCGTTGGCAGGTGGGTGGATACGCACACATAGAAAGCACGTTGCTTATGACACACCGGGATGGTTAAAGTGTGAGTGCTTGAATATTAAAGTGCTAAAGTGCTTCATTAAAGTGCCGCTGCCGATGCTACGCATCTGCCAACTCTGAAGTGCTCCTTATATTGCACATCTCTATTACACAGACGCCAAGGACCGCTGTACATTTGTTTCTCCATTCATTTCTCCGTGTTCCAGTGAGTGTGCCTGGGCCCAAATTCCACATTACGTTATATAAACTCCAGTCAAGTGCAATCGAGGTTCTCTTTATCACTTCTGTCACATGATCATATTAAATATGGCCTCAGTTTCCTGAAAATGGCGACTGGAAGCCGTGGGGGGGGGACAGGCACATAAAACCGGTCCTTCACCTTAATTTAAACATACATTTTAATGTATTATGCAAATTATGTGGTGGTTATGCTGGCAACAATTGAAAGGAAATAACATTAAGAAAAAAATAAATGCGCGCAACTTTAATATAGTAGTAGAATTTAAAGTGCTAGACAGGAGGTATACATATCTTTCATGTCAGCAATAAAGCAAAAGTCTTTGGCATTCATCACGTTTCAGGGTGTAAAAAATCAAGGTAGTGCCAACATCAAAAGAACATCGGTGGAGAAGTGCACCATGTAAGAGGTGTTTTGTCATGGGTGTGTGTGTGTGTGTGTGTGTCGAGGGGGGGGGACACATGAAAGAATAAAGTTGGGCAAACATTAGGTAATCCGCCCACTTTGTGTGGCTGACGGTGATAGCCACAACTCCCGCTGGCTGACTTCCCCCCGCTGGGCGCCGCGGCCCAAAAGAGCAGCCGCTCTGCGGGGACAACCTGGGACCGGAACGCTGTCAAGCTTCCACCACCCACGGGACGGAGGTGTTATTAATGTAATATAACACATAAATCCCTCTGGGGGGGCTGTTTATTTCCTAATAAAGTGGCTGTTTGCGAGCGCCGCGCCGCCGACTGGCGGGCGGTCGGCGGGATGATCAGTGAGAGTGCAGCAGCAGCAGCAGCAGCAGCAGCAGCAGCAGCGGCAGCAGCAGCAGCAGCAGCAGCAGGCTCGGGTTGCTGTTTTGCTGGTAGCCTCGGCTCTCTCTGGAGGTGGCCTGTGAGGGATGAATGATTGATAGTCGGCCAAGGGGCGTCTCTCAGAACAATCTCTTCCATCCTGCCCTCTGCTGACTCCCCACCACCCACCCTGCTTGAAGACTGTATCTATATTTATTCATTCACTTATTTATTCTCCCTCTCTTTGGAAAACAACAGCCGGGCTCCTTCTTTGGCTGTCGCCGTTGTCAGTACAATATCTCCTCCCTCCTTTTATCAGCCGCGACGTGACAACTTTTTTTGTCAGCGCCGCGCAGATGGCGCGGCTCATTTTTAGCGCGCAGTCTGTCGCCGGACATAAATAAGCGGGTGGCGTGTCACAACTTACCATTTATGTGTGCCGAGATGACAATTACTTCTTACACTCTTTAATACTCAATTAAGCCGCTTTATTTGCCACCCCGCCGCTGACATTCCCTTGAACGTCCTTTAAGAATCGATTTCATCTGCATAATTGGATTAAATGCTGTTGTTATTGTACAGCATGCGAGTGAAGAAAGGCGGTGACGCAAGTGCAAGTCAAGTGCTGCAGCGAGAAGCCGACCGGAGCGAGCTTTCACCTCCTGTTGCAACTTGGGCCTGAAATTTGCAGTCCTGTTATATCGGTTCTTTTCTCACTTGAAGCTTTTTTCTTTTAGTCTTTATTCTGTGGGAACCAGCAGCAGCAGCAGCAGCAGCAGCAGCAGCAGCAGCAGCAGCAGCAGCAACAGAAGCAGAAGCAGCAGCACAATATCTCCCAGCTGTGAGTTTGGAGGACCTTGAGGCAAAGGCATTTATGGAATTCCAAAATGTTCCCTGTGGGCAAAGTAAAGTGTTCAATAAAGACACACAGGAAATCCTCACCACCAAGTCTGACTCTGCCAGCTTTGGCCTATCCGGTCAAACACGCTTCTTACTTTAAGACCAACAAGAGACATATTACATCTTTTCCAGATGCTGACGAGGGAGAAACTGGTGCATGTGTCTGTAAATTTAATAAATAAATAGAATAGAATAGAATCAGCAGTTCCTCACTAATTCTTTGGTCTTATTCCATCCAGAATTGAGTTCAACTGGGGGTCCGGTGACAGAATATTTATACAGAATATTTCTTGGCAGACTGGAGTTTTTATTTATTATTTATGACTATTTTTTAATTTTAATTTCCTCTGCAATCTCGGCGGCATGGCCGTGCAGCCAAGCAACTGACAGACTCCAGGAAGGAACCAAAATTAGAAGAACCCTGCTTGTGTTTAGTCCAAACACAACATAATTAATGATTGTGATGCCTCTGATTTTCTGCCTTTTTTGTGCTGCCGCCAAAATCCAACCATGATTTTATTAACGTCATTTTTTTCTTTCTTTTTTTTGTTATCGGTACACACGTTAGAGTTAGACTGTCCCAAAGGATGTTTGCACTTCTCGTGACTCGAGTACAGACTGATAATTATGTCTAATAGCTGTTTTATAGCTGTGTAATATCTTTTCTTCTTCTGCTTCTGCCATCTATGTATCTATGAACGACTACTCCAAACAGACGTTAAATCTGACTGTTAGCTTGAATGCTAATGTTTTGATCCTTTCTCCTCTTCTTTTGTGAATACGACACCGCCAGCTGTTTGGCTAACAGCCGTGCGTCGCCACTCTATGGGCACAAAAAATATTGTCGCTGAATAATTCACTTTATTAACAGGATCCACTTTCTGGGGACGGTGTGCGAGGGTTCGCGACGCCTGCTCACGGTGTTTGCCGCTTGGTATTTGTGCAGCTGTTGGTTTCTTTTTTCAACTGGCAAATAAAGCGGCCAGTGAGAAAGTGTCTGGTTGTACAAATATGGAAATGTTTGAAGTAAAGGCAAAAAACAAAAATGCCACACACACACACAGAGACACTTGTTGTGTGCTCAATTCTAACACTTTTGTGAGGCCAACTTCATCTATATATATATCTACATATAATTTTTACTGGCACAGTCGGTGAAACGACAAAGGAGATGTTTCTCTCAGTGGAGCTGGGTGGAACTAGTTTTTGCGAGGATTGTGGGAGTCAGAGGTGTCCTTCCACACCACCTCGCCTCCTCAGCGGTGTGAGACGGAGAGGCCAGGAGTTAAATGGCCAACGCCGGATCGATCTAAAGTCCGTGCGACGGCACCCGGCCGGCACAGAGGTCAACCGGCAGCTGTGTGCTCCTCCTTAACTCGCTGATATCCGCTTTTAGCCTTTGACTGGGAGACTTTTACCACTTCCACTCAGCTCGGCGCTGCTCTTAAATCCATAGCGAGTGTCGTCCGCCGCCCGGTCGATGCGTCGGCTCGGGCCTCTCCGCGATAAAAGGAAATTGGTGTCGCCAGTTTGTTCCTACCGTGGGGCATCATGATATCTTTGCATATCCACTTCCGAGGCTAAACGGCCTCCCAGTTTTGTTTACGCTACCTGTGCAATCGAGTGTTCAACCTTCGTACGCCGCCACAAGGCCGAGAGCATTTTGTTTGCGAATGCGAGCGAGGGCACTTCATTTGCAACGTGTCACTCTGGGAGAAAATCCACTTCCACCTCCCGACGATGGCGGCGGCTGCTACGACGGCAGCCCCTGAAAGCACATTATGCAAAGCGAGGAGCGTTCTCTGGCGAGTTGAAGCTACATCCAAGTGCAAAATTAGCCCGGCGCTGAGAGACAAAACAAGATCACAGATGAGCGCCGGAGCAAAAGGACGGCGCCGGGGGAGCTCGGTGCGGAGACGCAGCCGCAATATTCCGCCAGTTTATTGGCCGTAATGACTCGGTGGGCACCGACGACTCTGAAAATCACACATGGTGATTTGATTAGAGCCTCGGCGGCAGGGAAGCGCTTTCCCCTTCCACACTGATGTGACTGAGTCCAGTCCAGTTTGAAAGCTTTGCCCTCTCTGTCAGAATGGATGGCGGCGCCAGCGTGGCTCTACGGTTCATTCAGTCCTGCCTGTGTCACTTCAGTTCCTTTGACTGGGAAAGGTTTCTGTTTCTTGAAAGAATCTCAGACTCGCCACTCGTGCTTGCAGATCACTGCGTTCGTCCTAATAATGTTTCTACTGTGTCTTTGGGCCGCCCATCCATCTGCCTCATTTTTGCTTGAAAATTTCTAAGCGGCAAAGATACAAACAAGGGCATGGACTGGAAGATGTACGGGTCAGCGTTTTGATTTTCTGCGGGTCCAGTGAGTTCATGTCACTCACATTTCTCCGAAAAGCAGAAAATCCAGTGTGAGAGAGAAAAAAGTCAAACAATTTAGCACTTTTTTTCCCTGTACTTTTTAACACTTTAACATAATTTAGCCAAAGTTTAGCTTTGCCTTCTGTATGGACTCCTCAGCCAATAAGCTTCCATTCCATTGACAGACACGAGGCCGATAAAGAGACGAAGGAGAAGCAGAACTTGCCACAACTTGCCGCTAATTATGAGTTTGTCGCAAAAGAAATTTGCAGGGGATCCTGATTTTTTTTCTACAGCAAGATGTCATTGCTACCAATGTACTTTTGCAATAGTTCTATGCAACACTGCAGTGCTATGAAGTATACATGAGCTGCAGGTCTGCTGCTGCCTGGCAGGAATCCTGCAGCAGGTTAATATCGGTACATACATAGAGACAATGTCACCCGTCATTCAGTCCACAAAACAATGAAATTATTCATCAGGCTGGCTCGGAGCTGGAAGAAGGCAGCGCACGGACTAAAAATAGGGGGCTCCACTGGAATATCAAGGACTCAGAAATAAGACACCTGCCCCTGTAGACAAAGTACGCAAACAGGCCTTAAAAAAAGAAAAAGAGTTAGCATTGATTCCTGCGTTTACCGCTGTGGGCGTGGTTGTGTAAGTTAGTATCCCCTTCATCAAGGCGTCTCTACACCAGGCACTCATCTCATTGTGCAGTTTTCCTTTGAATTTCCCCCCCTCTCCCCTCCTGAAGTGCTCTCACATGTTTTCCTCTTTGGCTGTTTGGTGGCAGTTGAATGGCAGGAAACAAAACGAGGCTCGCAGAGCAGCGACAGCTCGCGATCAAAGTGGACGAGTCGCTGATCGGACGTCGAGCCGCGCGCGCCGCCGTCGCCTGGTTCCCTCGTGACTGGGCTTTGAAAACGGATCAAGCTCTGTGTTAATTGATGTCATTAATGGATGGATCTGGGTTAACAAATGTTTTCTGTTTTTTTTTTTGGAAAGAGAGAAGTTCAAATTGAGGAAACAGCATTTTTTTTATATATCACGAACCAGAGTGGTAGTCGAAGCGATAGAAATAATTACACAACGTGAAACTTCTCGTCTCTTTCAAAGTCTGGCTCAACTTCTCTCTGTTTTTAGTGCCTCAGTGCGAAATAACTTGAACATGAAACAATCCCATACATAATGAATTACTCCATTAATTGATTGCTAATGTGAATGCAAAAATGTGCATTTAACAACCATTTTTTTTTTTTCAAATGAGGCTGAAAGTTTCTTCTTCTACCACGCAGACCATGTTGACTATATTTCAGTCTTGATTATAAAACGTGCCAGAGAGTCCGGCTGTTTTCTACGGCCACATTCTAATCATCCTCTGCCTAATGGATGTGAAAACGTGCGCATCGCCGCAGTGTAAATGCAGTCACCCCTCCAATCGCAGCCTTTTTGCCGAATGATTCCATTGTGAGGAACGTTCCATATGTTCACCACATCAAACAAAAGACAGTCCTCGATAATTATCCGTCCCAGCTGTGGCGAGCGGTGCAGCTCGCCGTCGTTCCCATCCACATGCTTCCCGTTTATGCCAGACTGCTGTTTCCTCCGTGAGGGAGATGAATCCGTCGGCCGATCATTTACATAAACACCTGTCAGTGCTTTGTCTCCTGCTGATATGAATTTTAAAGCGCTCGCTCTGCCTCTCCATGCGGCTCCCCCGCCTCCAGTCACGCAGCGCCCTCCCTTGACGGCAGGACCTTAAAGTTTGTCGAGTATCTCGCCGCCAGTTTTCTGCTTTGCCAACGTGCACTCGCTGCGTGTTTTTCTGCTGACGGGTCGTTAAATTGAAATTGGACACAACTGACCCGTTTTCCCACTCTGCTCGGTGCAAAATGGCCTAAATAAAACCTGCAAATTGTCACAGTTTGCGTGTGCAAATCAAACGGCAATGTGAGCTCGTTCAGGTATCGTCTGCCTCGGAGGAAAGAACACTGAATGGTCCGATTCATGGAGCCATTAATGAAACTGCACGACGGTGATGAATTAACACCTCGGCCTGGTGTTGTTCCACGCTGCACTCCGACGTCTGAGAAGACGTTTGAACGAAGTTGAGCTTCTCACTTCCCCTTCACTCTGCCGTCATCCCCCTCAATAATGCAGACGCTGCAGCAAGCTAATTCAGACACGCGTCGTGTCTCCTTGCACTATTCCTGGGTGGAGGCTGCCTGTCAATAAGCAGCATGTATGTAACCCCCTCCTTCCCGACACACACACACAAACACACACACACAATGGCTTTCACTGTATTGTTAAAACTCGTTGAGGTTCTCTCTAATTTAGCTTCCCTTGACGTCTCATTAGGACTTTTTCATCCAGAGAAGAAAAAGCAGAAGAAAACATGAAATTTACAAATCATTCGCAAGGTATAGGTGGAGGAAGCCGTGCCGGTGCACAGCGAGCGGATCCCGAGGCCTTGGCTGTGATGAGTTGGCTGTTGCACGGCACACTTTGTTATAAATACTGCCTGGGCCTGACTGGCTATAGGAGCCATGCATCACCTGGGCAGATAGGCCAGTAAAGCGATGATGCGTGCGTCCTTGGCGTGAAGGGAGGGAGGGGCGGAGTTGTTGGGGGTGGGGGAGGGGGAAGAGTGAGGCGGGTGCGGAGGGCCAGTAGCTTTTATCTCCGGCGAGCATCAGCAGAGAATAGCTGTGGCAAGGTCAGCCTCCAAGGTCGAGGCGTCGGTGGAATGTTCCCAAATCACAATTCATTCTTGTGCAGCAGCGGCGGCGGCGGCAGCGGCAGCGGCAGCTTGGACAATGTCTTTGTGTGATTTTGATTGTGGACGGCGGTTTCTTCCGTGCTAAAGTCGTTAGAAGTCGGCGTTCCTGGCGTGAGAGGAGCAGGGGGCGGAGGCGCCGGCCTGATTGGCCCACATCGATTCGTCTTTTCTCGCAGCATTGAACACAGCGGCTCATATAATTGGCCATTCTGAAGGTATTTGCTGTATTACAGTTGCAAAAACATGGTGTTCTAGTCGGCGAGTGAGTCACTCGGTTCAAGAATCTTTCGGTTCTTTGTGACAACCTGTTTTGGACATGATTTGACCGGCGTTCAGCTTTACAATCTCACGCTGTTATTCAGCCGTGAGGAACTCGTAGACTCACAACTGTCCCTTTTGTCTGGGCGCCCTTTTGTTTTTATATCACAGTGTTTTCCACGCAGGAACACCAGAATAAGAACAACAAAGATTATGTACATAATTAGGACGTTTAAATAAATTGTAGATGAACCTTGCTGCTCCCAAAAAACAATTACAATTGCTAATTATGTAGTTTTATCTCATCTAAAGTAGATTTTAATTTTCTTTTTTTTTTTTGGCACAGCAACAAACACATGTTGACAACAACAGACAGAGAAGTGCGTGGTTTATAATGTGCCTGTGTTCTTGCCAGTTTTCCAAGAATCAAAAGGGCATTTTAATGCTAGGAATGAATGGTGTTTTGATTTCTCACTGCTGCTACACTGATTCCCACAGCCAGAAGGACCGTGAGTATTACATTCATGAGGTAAAAACAAATTAGAAAAGAATAAAGCAACATATAAAACTTTCAAATGTTTTTATCCTTGGTCTCACCAGCCACAGACAGTGAGCCGTGAAACCGTGTCAGGTTGAACCTCTGAACCTTGAGCTTGGTCCCCAAACCAACTGGCGTCACCGTCGAAACCGAAAGGAAGCCATCGGAGGCAAATTAGGGGGGTGAGAGGAAGGTGGCGCCATTTGGCATGGAGTCTGTATTTGCTCAGCGCTGCCGTCGGAGCGGCTGCGAGTGCAGCAGATGGCCAAACAATAACCAGGAGCAAAACGCAGCATCCTGGGGGAGAAGAGATTAAAGTTGTCGGAAGGGTTGGCCTACACTCTGCTCCTCTTCTCCTTTTTTCCCTTTTTCCTTTTTTGATGCCTTTCTTCCCCGCGGCGCTGGTCATTCCCAACCAATAAATCATGGTGACAACAAATGCAGTGACATCTGCCACGCAGCAGCTGACGGCTGACAAAAGTCATCTGCAGCCTTGTAGTGAGGGTGTGTGTGTGTGTGTGTGTGTGTGTGTGTGTGTGTGTGTGTGTGTGTGTGTGTGTGCGCGCGGGGGTGGGAGTCTGGACTGGATGAAAATGAGCCGACGCACACGTGCTGCTTTTTGGCAGGTTGACGGCGGCGGTGGTGTGCAGCGAAGTGTAGGTGGCCGTTCTTGCCACTTCCTGCTCAAGTGGACCACCTTGACGGCGGCGAGGCTAATTGTCACGGCGGGCGGCAGGAACGTCCCACCAAATTATGACATCATTAGAAAAAACGCCGCGCAAACTCCTGAAAGCCCCTTCTCATAGGAAAATGTTTTGTGCATGTGGACGTAGTTTCTGCCGCTAACCGCAGCAGCGGCTGGCGACGAACGACTGACTGGGTTGAGGAGGCTCCAGGCCACAGAGGAAGCAGATGGACTGGAGGAAACACCTGGGCGAAGGGCTTCGCTTTGCAAAGCTGCCGTGTGCCACGCCAGACTGCGGCGCAGAAGCGGAAGCAGGAAGGCTTGGCGGAATAATGAAGGGCACCGTCGCCGTGGGCCTGCAGGGACGACCCTCTGAAAAACACTCTGTCGCCCTTTGGTGGTGTTGCGATGATGGCAAAGCAAAGGAACGCCGAGCTGGATGAACTCACTGGCCCCGTGCAGCATCAACCAGGACAATTATTCAGAATGTTCAATCAGGAGTGAAGGAAAACTACCCCAACTCCTCCTCCTTCTTTGCAGCAGATGAAGTGCCCTCACTCTTGTAATAACATTAGTCACATGTTGCTGATTTCCACCAGTGCTGTGGATGAGACGAAGGCTGGTGTGAAGACGCCAGTGATGGTAATACAACATTAACCTGACAGACCTGCAGCTGTTCACGTGACTCATCCGTCCACAGGTGGCCAATGAGATGGCAACAGCAACAACAACACTCAGCAGCTCCAAGCCAGCGCACGTGTTGACATTCTGTGTGGCAAGATGAATGTCATCACCTCATCCTTTAATCGGCTGGGGAATTGTTTTTTTGTTGTTGTTGTTGTTGTTTTTTCGCCCCTCATTTTCTTTGCACTTTCTAATCACGTTAACATTTCTACTTTTTTTGCTGAGTAACCTAAAAACAAGGAGCCGCCTCTGCACTGAACTTCAGTGCCATTACGTTCACCTCGGTGCCATCCATCAATAATGTCAAGCATAACTGGACTTATTTAGTGTAAGCATCTCCACTCACTGCCATTTGCTCTACAAGCCAAGATTTTAGTTTTATTGTTTGTTTGTTTTTTTTGAAGTCACTCTTGCTAAGCAGAGTGATGCGTCACGGCAGCTGTCTGCAGACCCTCTCCTTTACCTGATCCATGCATTTACATGTCCATCTGGGAACAGGCCCATAGAGGAAAACATGTTTGGCAAGTGGAGGACCCTCAAATGTGATTGGATGAACCCTTTGTAGATCATATTTACTGCAGGCTAATCCCTGCACAAGTGGAGCCAGGAGGGAAACGGCAGGTTTCCTGCTGTTGCAAGAGAGGCGACATTTCATGTGCAATGCGGTGGGTGGGTTTTAACTCGATAGTGTCAGAAGCCAATCAGGAGGGGAAGAGAAAAGAGTGTTGCCCTTCTCATCCGACTGACCATCCACACAATAGCCACTGTCGATAGCAATCAAGCTAGCAGCAGCTTCCTGTTCCCATTTAGTGTGACTCTGCGTCTTTCTCCTCATTTGTTCTGTTTGCACGCACACAAATAATCTTAGTGAACGCCAGATTGGATGGATTATGCCTCGTGCATGTCAGTCACATGTCCAGTGCAGCACATAGCAGGTTCATTTTCCACCGCGCAGTCCTTGTCCAGACGTCCTCCTGATTGGGCCGCAGTAATTGCGAGTGTCACGTCTGTCCTGCAGCAGCGATTTCACGGCAGGCTGCAAAACATAATGGGAAAGAAGAAACTAAGTGGTCTGTTTCGCTGACACAACTGGAGCTTGCTTGCAACGCTCCGTACGTTGACATCAAATCGACGCTGAAATCCCAGATCAGGGAGAGGAGGGACGAGGAGAAGAACTGAGGAGGAATATCTGGAGAGGACTGGCGATAAAGTACAGCTTCTTATCCTTCTGGTACCTTTGGAAACTGAGACAACTCCTCGCAGGCCTGCTTCATGTAAGCAAACGCCACTTTATTTGCCGTTGGAATAATTTGGAATCTTTAACCTGATCAATTTGTATACTGATGGGAGGAATTATGCACATGTGCACACAGTCCATGTCGACTGGTCGAGTCAGTCTGGCTGGAAAAGATTCAGACTTTTTTTTTTTTCCTTTTCATTTTTGCGATTCATCAGCAACATCTCAGACCTAAAGTCTGGACCGCCTCGCCAGAGCAGCAGCTGCTGGATGTGCTCTGTGTTATAAACAGACATACTCGAGGCTTCTTAGCGCCGCTTCAGTACGACTACTGATCTGCCTGAAAGGCCTTTCCCCTCTTAAATATTGGATTACTTTTTTATGGGCACCTCTTCTGTGTGTGTGTGTGTGTGTGTGTGTGTGTGGGAGGGAGCAGTGTTCCTTTAACAAGTTGTACACAACGGAAAATCAGTGGCACAGGGATTCCCATGAGGCTGCTGCACAAAAGTGGAATAGGTCTGCTCCGTCGAGGGACCGCTGGCATTTGATATTTCTGTCTGCATCCCTGGAGTTGTTGGGAGGGAGAGGGGGGGGAAAAAATCCAAAACAGGCTGCGTGCTGCGACTTGGAGGAGTTCTAAATTCAAACAAACAAAGCATTCATTTACATTCATTAATACTAAGTTAAAGGAGGGGAGAGAGGGATGGCTCTCCTCACAAGGCTGCCATTGCAGTGCTGCTGTTTATGGCTGAGACGATGATACAAAAGTTCATTGTTAAGAGGTTACTTCTTGATCTTGCCACATGTCTTTTAAATGTATATTTATGAGGACCCCTGGCACTTGAAAGCACGCCAACTGGAGCCCCGAGCACGTAATTCCCCTTTAATTAATGTATTTATTCAGCAGCGTGTTCGAGCTTTGGTGTGCCCTCGCTTTTCAAACTGCCCTTTTTGAAGATGTTGTTGTGCGCTTAATGGCGAAGATGCCCATTGACTTTTCCCTTTTTTTTTCTTACTTTCATCGCAAAGAGAACAACGGTGCGCATTTTCCAGTTCGGAAGGACAAAGGAGAGAGCGAGCAATTTAAGATATGCATAAATATAGACTTAAATTTGGTGCCAGAAATAAATATGTGCAAAGGAGGGAAAGAGAAACAGCTTTCTGGTGGGAATCAGAAATGGAGCATGAAGCTTATGAAACAGCAATGCCACAGGCTCATACAATTATCTTTTCAATTCCCATGGCAAAGCAGTGTTATTGTTCCAACAATATTTTCTGCTGGGGAGGGAAAAAAAGAAAATATGGGGGGGAGGGAGGGGAGGACTGTGAAATTGTTCCCAATTTACTCGAGGATCTCTTACATCAGGGTCGAGCATGTGCAGTGACTTGCAAGAAAATAGGCATGGTGAAAGGAAGAAGCCTGGAGTTCACTGAGTTGTTGGCCTGCTGGGATGCTGCCAAAACAAAACAAACCCTCGAACAACAGTCCGTCTCATCGGCTGACGAAATCAAGTCAAAATGATTCTGCCAATTAGCCAACAACAGTTCCTGTGGCACATTTCTGAACCCATCTTGGACCTTTTTTTTTTTTTTGCTTTTGTTTGCATCCAATTGTAACTTATCCCCTTTCTGTGAAACAAATATTGTGATCCATGAAAGGAAAGCCCTTCAGGACTGGCAAACAGAATCAGGATTAGATGTGCTGCAGAATACACCGGCGCTGACGCCCGCAGCTCTCCGCTGCTGCCGCGCCAGGAAAATGCAGTACGAGCACGACGACGACCCGCAGGACAATAAAGAGCCAGGATGTGAGCAGCCGTCCAAACACTCGCAGTCTTCAGGTTGAGCTCCACTCGACAACCTGCTCCGGGTCTGGTGCTGTTCACACGGTGAGCCGTGTCACACGTCTCTGACTTCGTCCCCGGTGCAGATTAACACCTCGCCGCCTTGGCTCAGCCGGCCAATTTTCACCTCTGCCTTGGCGCCGGCTGCGATTCCCAGGTTGCAATAATGCGTCCCTGTCTTCCCAACGCCCCAGGGAACGCTCCCGGCTATCCGCGGAGGCGGTGCCTGTTGCGGACCGAGATTGGCCCCGGGAAAACTTGAGTGGGAAGAGAGCTCAACCCCTAGGGGTCACTTACAGGATGCAATCAATCTCCGCATGAAAATGTCTGCTAGCTTTGGTGGTGAAAAAGAGCGAACCAAAGACGTCGTCCACGTGCACGTGGGATGCTCGTCTGCACAGACCCGCTTCAGACCCGCCCACATGTCTGGCACGACAAGAGCCGCATACATTTCACGCGCTTTTGAATAAGAGATGTGCTCATAAACAAGCCAATCGTCTGCAGCGAAGACGCGATAAGGATTTGTGCCCGCGCCACTTTAAACTTAAAGAAAGATAAGTGTGTCTCTGCAAAGGCCTTGAAGCCAAGTAATTGTGTCTCCTGAGGAAAGTGCAGCTCCGCCTGATGCATTTTGGACAATAAATCTCTTTGATCACGCTCTCTGAACTTGGCAATACTTTTTTTTTTTTTTTTTTTTTTTTTGGGGGGGTTGTTGATGATGAGCAACAATGTCTGACAGTATAATGATATTTCGGGTGTGTTAATTAATTGTAAGCCTGACCAACCGAGACGGAAAGCTGCTACTTTAAACATACATCCATCAGTTTTCATCGGTGTGGTTTACTCCTGCTAAATCTGTATGCTGTCCTTTGTCCTACTGGACAATGCTTTTGGGTTTTTATTGCCTCAAACATCAGTGACAAAATCTGAATATGCTGCCCTGAGGACACACTAAACATTCATTAGAAAATTCCACACAGTAGCTGCTTTGCTTTTTCGCCTCTCACAGCCGTCCGATACTCCCTTCCCCAGAGTGATGCTGATACCGTGGCAGAAAACTTTCCCATGATCCCCAAGCCAAAACGAGAAAAAGTGCCTGCAGATAACGGATACAGTTATACCCCACCGGGACGTGCACGGGCCCAAAAAAAAAACCTCAGCCAGGTTCTCCCCCGGCATAGATTGGGGGGGTGGTGGGTTCAGATTGATTAGCGATGAGGTCATAATTGCTGACTGAACCGAGCTCATAGTTAATCAATCTCTGGCTGAAGGATAAATTGGTTGGGTGAAAAAGGACGATACTTCATGAGGTGATGCACGGTTGATAAAGGACATATTCATTCATCACGGGCCCGGCTCGGCTTGATGGATACGCGGTGGGCCGATCCATCAATCAGGACGGAGGGGGAGGTCAGCTTTGAAGATCAAAGTCAAGCACCCAACTCGGCCATATGGGAGCCGTGCAGAGGTGCAGTATAGACCTAATGGCTTTTCAAAGGGATGTACGGATACAATTACCTGCTTTATTCCACCTTGAACCGTCCATTTGTCTCCTAATCTCCAGGCTAAGCAGACGTGGGAATAAATTGGGGGCTGCTGCACTCTGCCGCGTCGCAGAAGTTAACTTCCAAAGTCCCGTTCACCAGAAGAGCCAGAGGTCCTTCTCAGGGAACCAAAAGATGGCCGCATAGGAACGAACAGTCGCCGAGGTTTCAGCTGCTCTTTTTTTTTTTGTGGCTGTTGCGTATACACCATCAGACACCTGCTTTTTCACAAGTGGAAGGAAGACAGGAAAAAAAATCCCTCTCAGTTTAATGTTGTTTCTGCCAATCCTTTTCCTGGGCGTACAATGAAATACGCCCGAGCTTCTCACATTATGAATTTCTGCGCAAACCTTTGATGTCAGCTCCTTTTGAACCAAATTCAATAAACATAATAAAGATGAAGGGAGCGGAAGCAATTTTTCTTTTTCCTTTTCTTTTTCCCCTCTTGCTGCCTGCCGTGCTGCACGCCAGCCCACCACTGCTGCCACACAGAGGGGACCTGCTCCAATGCCCAAAAGCAAATGTTATTTCCTGCAGATGGCAAAGCTATTTCTGTGCTCGGAGCTCCGGAGGTGTGCATTAGCCTGACGTCACCTGCTAAAAGTGCTCCATTTGTCTACTTGGCACTAATGTTTCAAGAGTGTTTCCCAGCTCTTTTCCCAACATCGCCCTCTTCACGTGGGATTGCTTGTCTTCCTCTGCTTCTGCTCCTTCTTCTTCTGCCGTGATTACAGAAGTGCTCCTTTGAGCAAATGGTGGCAGCATCCGGCTGCGTGTTGTCTGGCTGAGCGCGAGACGATCCTGTCTGCAGCTTTTCGCCCTGAGCCAGTCGGAGCTTGTCAGAGCTGCTGCTTTGATGTCGCAGCAGGGCTTTTTTTTTTCTACTTCTTTTTTTTCCCAATTCAATTATATGCCAGTCACATGGGATCGTTTAATTGCACAATTATTAGCAAAAGCGGTCTTTAATGCAGTCGTGCTTTGACTGTAATGAATGAATTGAGTGTAACCTAAGTGCTTAACCTCCGAGATTTAGAACTGATACGGAATCATGTCCTCCCACCCCTTCACCCATGTAATGAAATTATTGCACAACCTGGGAAGGAAATTAATTGAAGTTATATGCGGAGGGGTACATGGCTCTAATAATAAGTTGGAAAGTTTCTGTTCATCAACAGTAGCAATGCAAAGACATGTTTTTATGTCATGGGAGGATCCAGATACTCTTGTCTCTGCCTGTGTGACTAGCAGTTTGAAATGATTTCATCTTTTTCTGAAAGAGACAACAGTCCTGCCTTTGATCCCCTTTGATAGAACCGTGTTTGACATTGGCACTGTTGTCAGTGTCTGTATTCTGCGTTGCCGCTGGACTAAAACCCTGCTTGTTCCAATCAATACAAGCAAGAGTGAGCGGTCGCTGAGGCTGCATTAGATGATAGATGAACAACGTAAATAACCGCAGTGATTCATTGCCAATGGAACACACACATACACACACACACACACACACACACACACAAGGCCCTCTCCTCTGTGCCATGTCCAGTCGCATTGGCCACTTACCTCCAGCGAGCGCACAAAACAAATTACGGGCAGATCGCTCCACGTTAATGCACATGAATTAATGTTATTCCTCTGCGTCTAATCCAAATGTTTATTTAAATCAATTACCCGTAAAAAGCCGCCATCGCTCTCGCAATTACAATCTGTTTTAATCCCTGTGCTTGCTGTCTGCACGGTCATAAATGTCAGGGCAAGATGAAAAATTAAAAAAAAAAAAAAAAGAAAAGAAAATGACCCTTAAATAAATGGGACGTGTTATGATGAGTTGCGTCTATAAAGCCACATAAGGCTGAAGGTGGCGGCGCTCCAATTTGCGGCCCCATATATAGAAACCTGTGCCCGTGTTAGAACGGAGCAACAGATTTAATGGCAGGTTTGCTGTGTAAATTACCTTAATTACAATATTCTGAGCTTCACGTCACTTCTCTGGAGTTCAGGTTTGACCTGGAACTGAGGCCATAATAACCCAAACACGCACCTGTGCTTTTACTTTGTCAAGTATTCTAATTACCAGACAGTTGGTGCAAAAATCCAGACAAAACTGAAAAAGAAATTGTAATTAGTTGAACTGTAACAAGGACAGATTGCTATTTCCAATGTTTTCTGACCCTGATGATGGCAGCAACATGATCCAAATGACTGACTTTTGTTTTTTGTTTGCAGATTTTGAATCAGTTGGCCTCCCTTTGCTTTGCAGGTCAGCAGGAGTTTGTCCCCCTGTTGCTTCAGTGTGTCGGCATGTGGAAACTAGTGTGTATTGACTTGCAGCTCAGTCCACAGCCAGACGTGGCTGATGGCGATCATGCTGCAGGTAATAAACTGAGGAGATAAAAAAAAAAAAAAGGGAGCAGGCGGGATCTGAGAATCGATCTTAAAGTCCCAGTCCAGTGCATTTTGTTTACACTCAAATGGAAACCAGGTTGCATCAGAATGAACCATCGTAATGCAACGCTCGGGGTTCTACTTTTTGGAGAGAAAAAAATGTACCTAAGAATGAAACAGATTTTATCTCCGCTGTCCCGGAGTACTTCTTCTTTTTAATGTATTCCTCGGTTAAACTTTTTCTCCATTCACACCCTGAAAAGTTCTTGTTGCCTGCCCTCCCCATGGTGCACAAAGTCATCCGAACTTTTCAAGGTCACAGAGATAATGGCACGGAGATTCCATTTTACAGTGGATTTCCAGCCTTTAATGCCACTGTTGGAATGCAGCTTGGCTACCGTATGCCTGGAAAAGCAATCGCTCCATTTCAAGTAATGTGGATAAATTGAGTGTCATTTTTTTTAATGTATGATATGAATAGGTTTTGACAATAGAGGAATATATGACCCGTGGGTTCATATCACACTGACTGGGACTGAGAATGCCACATTTTTTGTAGACAGACTCATCTCCTGCTGTCTCCAAATGAATTCCAGCGACGCCGTCGCTCTTATTTGTCCTATTAGGAGAAGTTGAACTTTGATACTCAGATTCACAGCTTCATGGCTGGACGAAAATAATATCCATCTGTCATTCAGAGGGAGACGAGCAGAAAAGTACATCAAATGTCTGTCTACCTGGTATTGCTAGAGGGGGGAAATATGTTGCATATGTTGCTTTAATTGTGGTGGCTGACTGGCTGTGATCTCGTTGGACCATCTTCCCCCCCCCCCACATTTTTTGGTGTGCCGTGCGATTAGCTTTTCAAAGTGTCTCCGCTGGAACAAAGTCTACATTTAATGTGCACGGCAAAGCATCATAAATCTGAAAAGCACTCATCAGTTTTCCTCCCATGGCAGTCGGAATCAGTCAGAGGATGAAAAAGCTGACACCTCTTCCTTCTCCCCCCCCTCCCCACCGCCGCCGCCGCCTCTCTTTCCTCTGCGGCGGCAGAATGGAAGCTATCTCGCTTCAGATTCGTCTGACTTTTGGCTCATTTATCAAGCGTCGCGTTGTGCTGCGAAGCTCTGGGCGACGGAGATATTCCGCACTTACAATACTCTCCTCTCCTCTTTCTCTTTTCTATTCCACCCTGCCGGTTGCTTGTGTAGTTTGTCCTCCCTCCTCCCCCAAAAAAAGGTAAAATGAGGTCAACACATTGTTTTATGTAAATGTGCTGCATAATTATCTTTGTTACTTCAACAGCAGTTGGGTCTTAATCGACTAATGCTTGATCTGCTGATAAAGGGAGTGTAATCTAAAAAAAAAAAAATCTTGTACTGAGGCTGCCGGTTGTGCAATGAAGCCAAATATGAATAAAGGGGATGGGTTTTTTCTCCTTCTTTTTTTTCTTGCAACTGTTGTAAGTTCCTCTCCTCAGATAACCATCCTTAATCCATATTCAGAGCTGCTCTCTATTGATTGGGTGTGTTCCAGATAAGAGGGGATGCTGAGTTGCCCAGAGATAATACATTCTATGGATCACAGGAATGCAAATCAAATCAGATATCCATGCAAATGTGTGCCAAAGTCATCTTAAAGCAAAATATTTTTTTTTTTCTTATTTTATTTATTCAAAATCCCTAATTTGAAGTTAGCATCCAGGCGATTTGCATTTTCAGCCGCCCCCCTCCCCCCCCAAAAAAAAAAAAAACAACCCGCACACACCCCACAGCCCCCATTTCCTGTGATATAGCAGAGCCCTTTTCAGGGGAATAATTAATGGCCTAATGTTTTCTTGGGCCCAATTACTGGTTTGCTTTCGCCTCAAAAATACATAATCAGAAAGTGTGATGCAGAGTTCCAGCTCGCCTCTCTCCACCCTTCAGTCTCATGCTGAGTCATTAGACTGATTGTTTGCTGTTGATGCTGCCGCCGCCTTCATCCTGTCATCCTGGCCAGTAAAAATGAGACGCATGCAAACAACACTGGCTATGAGTTTGGATGCGGTACTTGGTTGTGCGATTAATGTGAGCAGAAAACGCCTCGGATGATACACTTGTTCATCAGGTCGTACAGCAGGAAAGTCAAGGTTATTGTGGATTTTCAAAGTAACAGCAACAGTAATGTTATTTGTGAGTTCACCGTTCCTGAAGGCCAAGAGGTTGTTGGGTTTTGACTTTTGAGTCGTTTTTCAGAGGCCCTTGCTAAAACGCAACCTCAGACAGACTTTCAAGATTTGTTCCAGAGTTTTAAAAAGTGCTAATAATGTTCCAATATTGTGGACAGGATTCAGGGGATTTGCATTGCAAAGTCGAAATTTGAATGAACAATTTCTGTGGCACTTGTGCTTTGTCCCTCTTTAAAATGTGAAATATGAATAAGTCAGGCCCTCATTGGAGGGCCTGACATCAACTCAGATGTAATTATGTCTTGGTTTCGCACATTTATTGTCAAAAGTTGAATCTTGAAAACTCAATATCTTGTGCCCACAAATGTTCTTGACCTTTTGCTACTTTGAGCCACAGAAATCTCTACCTGCGTCTGGTTTGCGCCACAAAGAAAGAAATCCACCTTGTCCACTGACAAATATGCTTTGCTTGGCTATCGCTGCTGATAATGAATCTTTTTTTTTTTTTTTTCACTCATATTTGTTGGTTGAGCCTCGATTTTGCCATCATTTGGACATCTGAGGCCTGAAACAACTCTTCATCTTAGATCAGGCACGATTAACACAGTGACGGCTGTCGCTGTCGTCTATTTTAAGGTCAGCAGACTGAGTGTTGAACTGAAACTCCCTCGCTGTATGGCTGCTGACGATAACATCGTTTAAAAAAAACAAGAAACAAAGATTAAAGCTTTTTTTTCACACGGGGATCTGAAGTGCGTGATTGTTTGTTGATCACTTCAAGTGTTGAATCCAGAACAAAGACGAGCTCTGCCTCGCCTTCAGAGAGCAGCCGCTCGCACTATCTTCTGCTTTTAAATTGTTATTTCTGGTTAATTTCTAATAAGCAAAGCTCTCAACTCGCTAATACAAATCAGGTGGAAATCAAGCCAGTGCAGAGAGGCGGCGGCACACTCATCACTCACATCACCCGCTGGGCCTCTGAGCTGTCAATTACCCGACTCGCTGGACTCGTGCTTTGCATACCGACGGCGTCAGCGGGCTGAGGCCCAGTTCATTAATTGATCGGCGGAACTCCCGCCTGGGCACAAAGACTCGATAGGACGCCTTTTGTGAGCTTTCCGCTGAGAATTTCCCCCTGCATGTCCCATAATCTGTGTGCAGGAGGCAACATTTGTTTGTTCTCTTGTAGTGGAGCGGGCGCTCGATGTGCGGCCCTAATGAGAAGGAAATTGGCCCGCGCACCTGAAAACAGTTTGCCGCCCCATGCAAAACCCCCCCAATGATCCTGACGCTGGATTGGCATCGTACTCTGGACAAAATGCTTGTTTTGCCGTCCGCTGCCAAATTGAACCTGCTGTAATTATAGCGTCAGCCTTAAATAACGACATTGCAGGTGAAGAAGAAGATTGACTCCTCCGCCCATGCTGCTGGCAGTAGCTGCAGAGAGCTGGGGATTTTTTCTTTTTTTTTTTTTTTTTTTCAGGGTGTTTTTGCTCCTCGTTCCTCCTCCGTACATCTGCAGGCCTTGAAGTCAGCACAAGGTTTTTTTCCCCCTTTCTGCCTGTCTTCGTCTTCCTCTCCTAACTCTGCACCGCTGTGCTTCCTGTCATTAGTCTGCTCCTCAAATCTCCAGCGCTGACTGGGAGGAGGAGGGAGGGCTCTGCCTCTAACTGACCACACTGCCTCAGTCCTCCCTGGAGAGACGGAGCAGCAGGATGGATGTGCCGCGCACTGACGAGCACTTGTCCGACATGTCGGAGAAGTTGGGAATTTGAGTGTCTCCCTCCGCCGGGGGGTGGGGGGTGTAAGTCATTCCTTAAGAGGGATGTGCGCTGCCATCGGAGCCCTTTGCGTCGTTCCGTTTGATAAGCCTGCGCTCCGTATTTTGCTCCGGCGTGTAGCGATAAGACAAATGTGTAAATCTGCCCTCTGATCAGCGGCCGACTCATTAATTATGCCGTCTAAAAGCCGTTTGATGAGGAATTACATACGATCCGTTTGGGGTTGTACAGGGTGCCGTTTTTTCAGCACATGTTGCCACCTCCATTATTTATTATAAATGTTTGTAGATAGCGCCGGCCTCTCGGCTCAGATGTTGCGTCTCACTGATGATCCCTTGATCATTTTGTATGTTCAAAATAAATCTGTCGTTGATTTCCAGACAGACTTTAAAAACTATGGCAGTTTTTTGTTAAAAAAAAAAAAAAAGAAAAAAAAAAGACAAAATAAAACCATCCCAAAGGAGAGAAGTGGCTGGAGTAGTCGGTCCAATGTGGTCATTCAGCTGGCATGTGAAGGGAAAGTATGTCAGACATTCCAGTAAGTGAGCTGCCTTTGAAAGGAACTGCAGTCTAAATATTAACTTGTTCAGGGTAGAATGGACTTGGAAAAAAAGTGGTGTCTAGTTGTTCTCCCTGTGCTCCCCAGAAAGCAAAAACATATATTTTAATGACACCAACCCTTTGTGCAGCACTTCTATTTATCCATTCCGACTGACAGTCCCCTAACAAGATGTTTTCATTTCTGCAAGATTTCTGCTTTGTGCAAGAAACAGAATGAGAAGATTAATGACTGTCTTAATTCCAGGGAACAGTCATAAAATAAACCAAAGGCAAGTCTCTCTCTCTCTCTCTCTCTCTCTCTCTCTCTCCCTCTCTCTCTCTCTCTCTCTCTTTCCTTCTCTCTCTCTCTCCTTCTGTCTCTCTCTCTCTCTTCCCATAAAAGCATTTCATCTCTGCGCAATGATAATACCGACTTCCCCCTCCCCCACTTCCCTTCCCTCTGCCTCCTCTTCTAAGTTGGACACAAGCACAATTCTTCCTCACAACTCTGATCAAAACAAGTACAAGTGTCCAAAGCCGGCGCAGATGGGATGAGATTGCGTTCAATAGAATTATGTTTTTCAGAACTAGTTAAAAAAAAAGAAAGAAAAAAAAGTCAGGCCTCAAATCTGAGGGAGTGGGGTATCGGTGAGGCAAAAACAAATCGATAGACAGAGCAGATGAATCCAATCCCCACTCATCAGGCCAGTCCCTCAGGACAGCAGAGCCGCTCCTCAACACCGGCCACCCATTACTGCTCAATCCCGACCAAATCCCAAACACAAAGCAGCCATATCCGACAAGGCAGCCTGGACGCGCGCACACACACACACACACACACACACACGGCCTGGGAAGGCGGGAGTGCTGCAGAACACCCTGCACCTCAAATGATGGAAGTATCATATTGGAAATATGTGATATTACAGCTCAGATGTCACGGATCAATTTCAGTCGGAACTGAAAAGATATAAGAGCTCACTTCTTTCTTTTGTCTTTCTTTTTTTCTTTTTCTTTCCGTCTTCCTTAAATTGGATCTTTAATGAGCGTTAATGGCACCTTTCAACCGGAGCTCACCTTCCACCACCGCTGTGTCGGTCTTGGAAAGAGCTTTGGATTCTTCTCTTGACCAAGACCAATTATCTTGGGGCCTATTTGACTTTGTGGGACCTTCCTCACTGGCCTGGGTGCCCCGAGAAGGCAGAGGAAGAGTGTTTGTAGGGCCAGTTGTGCCCTTGTTGTGTAAGAACCCGCGTTCTGTTGCTGCTGCTGTTGATACATAGTGTTGCCTCCACACCCTTGTGCACATTTGTGTAAATACAAATGCCCATTATAAGCAAATACGGACGCAGGTAATTTATTTTTAGTCACTTTATCTCTCAGATAACATGCGTATGCGTGTTTTTTTTAATGCCATTTCATGCCAAATGAATCCCTTTGAAATCTTCCAATTATTCCAACTGTCCTCATTCAGTCAGACGCCTCTCACAGGAGTTTATTTTAATATTAAGACTGATGTTGAAGACATGTGCAAGTAATGAGAATTTGGTATAATCTGACTCTGCCCAATTTATGTGAAAATAATGCCTTATAAAACATCCAGCGTCCTCCTCTTGTCAGGTCTTGCTCCCAGTTACTGCCACCATATTTCGAAGAAAGCCGATCTGGCCAATCCAGTCGTTTTGTAATGAGACAAAATGACTGCGCATGTCTTCAAATAAACCAGTGAAGAGGAAGGCGGACAAGGTATCCAGGTTTGGATACTGTAGCTCACTGCCAAGCTCAGGAGGGGGAGGTAAAGAGAAAAGACGCTGCAATCTGAAATCTATCCACCTGATGTCGCTGTTTCTTCGTCAAGATCTCCAAGTATTACACACTTAAGCGGGGGAGTCTGTCTCAGCACATGACGATGCCGCTCTGGTGAGAATCCTCGGCTGGCTGGCGGAGAGGTCAGCAGATCATTTTAACCCCTGATGAGTGCCGTTCCTGCGCGTGCTTGGACAAGGCCAGAGAACGTGACATTTTTGTTCAGAGCAGAACAAACAAGCAGCGGACTGTCATGGAGGTGTCACGTGACTCGAGGGTGACAAAAAGACATTTTTAATGCGGATCACTTCAGCCGAAAGCAAAAGCAAATGCGTGTCAGTAGAGGTTAGTAAAGGCAAGTCACGGGGTTTTCTATAGTAGTTGGTGGTAGTTGTGAAATCACACCTCTACAGCAGCTCAGTCCGTGGACGCGCTGATTGGTGATTTTATATTGACAGCGCAGCTGGTGTGAGAGGCACGAGCGATCAAGTGGGACATCACGAGACAGGCGTCGGGTTTTTTGGTTTGTTTTTTTTTTTGTTCTTTTTTTTTTGCACTCTGCCCTCACGCCACGTGAGGTTGCGCCGTGCCGCCAGTCTCAAGTTTTGACCGACTCGTTTGGGTTTACGTTCCATTTCATCATTTCATGCTGCTCTCTCCGTGCCACTGTCAGCCGGGACCGAGGTTGTGTGGTAATTAGGAATGCACTTGGCACGTGCCACCCCAAATGGCTCGGGATCAAGGCCAGGGTTGGGTGTTTAGCACAAGGACGCTTTAACATTCAGACAGGAGGAGGTCCAGGAGCCAAGCCACACACACACACACACACCCCTTGTCCCTGTAATCATTAGCATGCTTCAGGTGCACAATCCCGCTGCTCAGTGCTGTACAGTGGTCAGCGCTAGAGGACTTTGCCCTGTGACGTTGCATTTCAGCCAAAGTGAAGGCGCCGAAGAGGCGTCCAGATTTACTCTACCCAACCGCCTGATGAAGGCTGGGCAAACACACGCGTCTCAAGCCAAACTCCCTCTCTCTGACTCCTTTACTTTATTTATTTACTATTTATTTTTGTGGGGCCATAGGTCACCCCACACACCCGAGCGAGGAGCCAGTGTGGGAGACGTGGGGCGGTTCAGCGGAATGTGAATGAACGGCGTGACGGGAACAATCGAGCTAACTTAGCGCTCCGACTCTGTGACTGAACGAGGGGCTGAGTGCACCATAAAAGTGTCGAAATGAATTTGCTGCTTGTAGTATTATTGTTCTTGTTATTATTTCAAAATGGGACGAGGGAGGCGTGCACGCTCCGGCGGAGATTATTTTGCGTTGTCGTTTTTAATTTGTTCTCCGTGCACCGCTTGCTTGGCAAAGGCGGCCGCGGCTGCGACACCTCGCGTCTTAAATTGTACGGTTACACTTGTGGACGTGCAAGAAAACTACCGCGTCTCGTCAGCGTTTAACGCTCTACGTGCTGCCGCGCTCGCCAGCCAAGTTTATTAACAGCCGCTGCCCCCTGGAGGATTTATTTCATGCGCGTGCGGTTTTCAGAGCTTAATAGCAAACACAAACAGCTGATTGCAATATGTCATCGTGAAAAATCTAAACACACTTCTGCTCGCGCGTGTTTTTTTGCAGTTGATGTGATGAATGTGTTTAATTAGACGTGGCGCTCGCATCGAAAAATGAAAATGCTTGTGGAATTTCAGCGTCGACCGCGGCTGGCAGGACGACTCTCTCCACAAAAAGCCGAGGGAATAACTTCAAGCTGCCGTGGCACTAACAGCGGCCATGTGGCGGTTGCCGGTGCCACTGCTGCTGGTCGGCCCGTCACATGGTACACAATAAAGCAGAGCCCCGTTTTACACCACAGACGCCGAGCTCCGTCCAAAAGGCCACGCGCTTCAGTCGCTGTAGAATGCTCACCGGCTTCAACCGGCGCAGGTGAGGAGCGGTTATTTCCTAAAGGACATCATGACATTGCGAGTTGGCGGGTTTTTAAAAAAAAAAAATAATAATAATAATCCAAACCTGTGGCCATCTGTTTGCAGGACAGTCTCAGGAAAGCCAAGGCCAACACGCCTGCTGTTAGGTAATGAGTGTGTCCAGAAGGATCGGGGCTGATAAAGCTGTGTGTATCACCAATTGTTGCTTTTAATTAAATATGGGCAGCAGATCCGCATCATCTACAGTGGGAAGAGCAGGCCGCACAATCTGCAGGGGCCGGACAAAGTAACAGAAGGACCTGGCAATATAAAGCAATAATAACAGCCCCATATATATCAGCTGAGGGAAGAGGAGAAAAAAACCCTCACAGCTGAATCCAAACCTGTCACACAAAAAAAGAAGAAAAAAAAACTGGACATTATTATCTCCAGGAAAGTGGGATATCTCACTGGACAGAGCATTATATTGAAAGTTATTACTGTTATTGCAGGGAGTCTTTTTTTTTTCCTTCAAAGAAAGTACAACTTTGGTTCAACACAATAATTGTTTTTGTATTCCTTTGTTTTTTTTTTTTCTTTATATAAAGATGAAACATTTCCAACAGTGGCCGCAACCCCAGCTGATGGTCTCGTAAGATTAGCCATAGCTCGAGACGCTGTCTGATAAGATGCCGTCTGGAACGCTGACGGTCAGACATGAAAAGACTGAGAATCAGACCGGCTGTAAATGCGCCTCAGTGAACGGCGGCGTTAGACGGGAAGTCGCGTCTCTTTTATTCTCCCTCACTTGCGCTTTCAGGTTCGTCATAAGCAGCAACAGCATCTCATTGCGGGTAGGACGCCTACAGAAAAGCAGATTTAAATGCTCTCCAACTAAAGGCTGCTTTGTGTTCCGTGCTGGGTGTGAACATCACGTACTCTGCGGCTCAGCGCCTCTGTATTTCTGTCCATCTTGTAGACGCTTATGCTTGTGATACAACCCCAGCGCTGCGACACCACCAGAAATTAAAAGGAGCGCTGATGAAATTTAATCCCTGTGGTTGTCGAGCCGAACCCTGACGGACATCCTGGCGTTCCGTAGGAGGCGTGCGCTGCCCGCACGTCATCAAGTATTAAACGTCCTCGCTGGCCGAGCGCTGCTGCCTCTGATTTCCCCTCTTTCTTCGTCGATACATTAGTAATAGCTCCCCTCCACCGTTGCCCTGTTTGCTGTTGCCATCAATTTTTTAACCCCACCCCCGCAGCCTCCTTTGTGGCTTAACTCGTGATTCCGAGCGGCAACCCTCCACCTGTGGATGTGTTGCTTATCGCCCATTCCGACTCCAAAGGATGCAGCGGAGGCACCAATTTACCTTCTAGCCTTTCTGTTTTTCTTCATTCCCAATGCGGTCACGAGGACTAATGAGGTCCCGTGGAAATGTGTCAGCTCTGTAATTGCAGTTTCCAAGCAACCGTAAACTTTTTTTATTTTGGTGGTAAACACGTCGGAAGAAGAAGAAAGAGAACATTGGGTCGGAGGTCAGGTGGGCGAGGTGAGATTCCAGTGGGAAGACTCGTGAGACTGTCTGCTCTCAAGTATGAACGTCAATCTCCAGCGTCGTCCTCCTCATAAGCGAGGCGGGAGAGCGCGGTGTCGCCTGTCGAGCTGATGTGTCGGCTTCATGCTGCAGGTGCTTGACACTCGCCAGGCAGCGGAGAACAGAAGGCAGCGTCTTGGGTCAGGCCTGCACGTCTTTCCCATGAAAGTGTGCAAGAGACGCCTTGAAATTGGCCCGAGAGCCTTTATGCAACGCAGCAAAAAACACAGAGTGTGACTGTGACTGCTGCGCGGTGATGTATTCTGAAGTTCATGCAAGAGAAGGCTCTGCTTGATTACAATGCAGTGACTGAGCGAGAAGAAACTCCACGCAGCATGACTTAATGTACGGCCTCCTCACAACTTTCTGCTTACTTGTACATATATTGTTTTTTTTTTTTTAGAAAAAGATCAGCACTCAGCAGTACCCAGACTCAACGTGTGGGAAGTTATTTGGAGAAGGAGAACGAGCTACTTCATTTTTTTTTTTTTTTGTCTCTTCGTGGCAGTAAAATTCTTGTGTGAGCGCATCGGATTTAAGAAGAAGTAGCACAGAAAATGAGAAGGAGGTCATTTTACTGTTATTTCCATCTTGTTTTTGTTACTTTTTTATTTTCTCGATTGTGCAACTGTTCATGTTCATGGTCTCATCCTATGTATATATATATATATATATATATATATATATATATATATATATATATATATATATATATATATATATATATATATATACATACATATATATATATATATACACACATATTTACACACATTTATTTTTTTGTTTGTTTCTTCAATTTCATTCCAGTTGATTGATTGAAGCGGTGTCGGCCAAAATGCAGCCGCTGTGTTATTGATCTGTGAGGATTTTCAGCGCGGGTGGCGGGTTGATCATTTCCTTTTAGCCTGGAACGGCCGTGATTTTTCTGTTAGATGTATGTCACGTTGATAAGAGTGTGGCAGGTATGCAGTACATGAATAATCCATGAAGCGGAGATGTATGCTCGGCTGCTCGGAGCCGAGGAGCCATTATTCAACTTCACTTGTGTTTGTCACCGACGCCCCTGCCGTTTCTTTAGAGGGCCATGGAGGAGGATGGTGCTGAAGAAATGCATCTTTTCTCTATTCTATTCATCTTCTCTCCGCCAATGATATTTTCCTGTTCACTGTACTTATCTGCATGCTAGCCCCGCGGCCATAAATCAAACTCTCCTGTTCTTTTTGTTTTTTTCCTTTTTTACACAATTGCTGTATACATACATATTTGCCAAGTGCTTTGGAACATTGTGTTCTTATATTATTATTAGAGTTTAAAAAAGAAACAAGCAATTGTATATTTTTAGACCCTGTACGCAAGTCCAATGCAGCAAGGGAAGCATTTGTTTCTGCAGGGAGTTTATATTCCTATTTCCCGGTTGTTGGTTGTGGGTATTCTAATCCATACAGAGCGAACAAGCTTCCTGCAAACAAACTATGAAAGGAAACAAGGGAAAAAATGGATCCGCTCCTCTCTGGAAGTTGGCAAATGAGATTACCCATCGGCTATTGTGCCCTCCTGCAGCGGTAATGGCGAACAATTCAATCGGCAAAGGAAGCTGTTAGCTATTCCTGTTGTCGAACGGCTTTGCCAACATTACGTTTCTCAATTCCTTTGCAAGGAAAAAAAACTAACACGCAGTGGATAAAACAGCTGGGGCAAATGAGCTACTGTCAAGGTTTTCCGAAGACAGGAAGTAAAGAGCTTTGCTGAAGTGCACTGCGGAAACACAACCATCGTTTGAAGAGCTCCTTGTTCCAGGTTAAACAGCCTTCCCAGCCAGGAAGGTCACCAAAGAAGAACTCACCTGAGTGGGAAATTAACCTCGACTTAACTTCAGACTCAGTCATTCCAGCGCTCGCAGTAAAAGAGGCCGCAGTCGCCACGGTTCATGTCTCACACCTTTTCATTTCTCCACAACTCTTTTGCCCAGCTCTATTATTTGTGTGATGAGCTGCGCTGGCTGTTTGCTCCCATGTGAATATGCTACGATAAACTGTAGACTTGAGCGTGCGAGGCGAGCCGGGCTCCCGCCCTTTGTGTGTCTGGGAATAACGTGCGCCATGCAGAAAATGGCTCACAGCGGCTCGGAAGCCTGCAGGACTTGAAACGCTCTTCCCGCTGATTTAATTGACGCAGAGTGAATTCCCTGCGGGTCCAGAAAACATGGCGGTTGCCTCTTCTGGCAAAAGCTTTGCCCGCAAATGATGACTATACATCGAAGCGGGGCTGCTATGGAGGGATTCGGCCGTGTGTGTCAGAGCGCGGCTGCGGTTAAAACCTTGTTAGCGGTGAGTGTGATGAAATGGAGCGGTAAACTGAGTCGCGGCTGTAATGTTCTTCTAGAAAGCTGAAGGCTGCGTCCGGCCGGCTAATTGGGGATTGCTGGAGATGTGCCTGTACATTCAAAATTGAAAGCCCCAACAGAATCACGTATGGGCTGCGTGAGTTCTTCCTTACACTTCAGTCAGACTGCAGCCGGTAGTCAGTTTCCAGTTTCCACGTTGGCGCTAAATAGAGCGCCTGCATGCATCCAAATGTGGAATAAACGTGTTCACGGCTGCGGTTTGGGCTGCAAAACAGAATCTTCCCACTCACATGTTTGACACGAGGCATTTTCATTCTCCTCTTGTCCTCTTTCTTTTTTTTTCTTTTTGCGGTTATTTGTGTCCATGTAAGCACATCTAATGACAAGATACTCCAAGATGATTGCGTGCGGCCCGCAGTGGAGTGACAAGTGTCTTCAGCACTGTCAGAGACAAAAGAGGGGACAGAGGCACCGCTTCCTCTTCTCCTATCGTTGCAGCTACGCCAGAGCCCCTGATTGATTGACGGCAAATGACGATAAATCACCACAACCGTAGGCACAAAACTCACTGCACTCACCCGCACATTGCAGCCGCCGTAAACCAGGGATGAAGCTGCAACGGGCTGCCGCTCCAGTGAACCCCGTCATCGTGGTGTTTGTCAGACTTTGAGGGTTGTTTTTTTTTTTTTTTCGTGTTTAAAGTGCATTTTTGTCTTTTATTGTTTTTGTATTTGCACGGTTAACCATCTGTGGAGATTAGTGGTGGTGAACTGCACGACAGCGTGTCTTCAAATACGCTGTGACTTTGTTCCAGTCGCCCTGAAAAATAAAACGGACTGAAAACTGAGTTATTCACAACAAGGCTCCTGGTATAAATCCACGTCAACACACACACACACACACACACACACGCTCAGTCCGAAACCTCCTGACCCCGTCGCTAACACCCACTGCCTCTGAGTCATCCTACGTCCGCCACCTTGTCTGCTGTCTGCTGTGCATCATGTTGCTGTCAGGAGCGGCCGCTTGCAGACCTGTGTCTTATTGACTCCCCCCGGGGCTTCGTATCGGTCGAGTCATTTTCTTTTTACCCTCTTCCTTTCATTTGGCGCCGCCACCCCGCCGCCTTCTACCGTGTCACTCTTCTGGTGGGAGGGGGGAGGGGGTGAGAATGGAGGTGGATGGAAGAGGAAGTGTGGGAGACAGAGAACAAAACACAATAATTTAAGTGTAATTTCCGCTCAGGAAGCCCGGCGGAGAGAGTGATGTAGTTCTTCCTCTGCCATGATTGTCAGACATATCTGTCACTGGCAGGACTGCTTAAGAAAGAATATTTGTCACACCGGAAGTGCTGATGACACACTTTCACTGGTCACCGTAAGGTCAGAGCTGCGGTAAATGAACCGCCAAGTATCAATGTTGCCCTCCGTCCTCTGGTCTCGACGGCCGACCCTGCTGATTTTTAAGTCCAACCACCTTTGATATATTTCATTGAAAACAAATTTTAAAAAAAAAATCATGAAGACAAGCTTTGATCATTTCACTGTATGACTTTGCTCTTTTCACATCAGAGCACATTCCGTGCACGCCATGAAATAGTCATCTTTCTCACAAAAAAAGCAATGTGACAGAAACTCTGGCTGCAATTAGTGAGCGTTGAAGGAAGAGCCTCTCAGCCGTCAGTACGCTTTAAGATTTCTCTCTGATGCTCCGTATGATTCTTTGCTCTCTCTGGACACATTCCTACTGTAAAAGCAGCGGATCTCCACTCTGTGTTTCCTCCTCAGGAAAAATAATGCATTTGATCTCGGAAATCACGAATGACACTTTTCAGTCCCGTCTTATTTTTCCGCCCCTCCTCTTCTGAGTGTTGGGTTTCCTGAACGCACATGAGAGGGACCGCTGCTGTCTGAGGAAAGCATCATTTAAGACGTCTGCGGGAGAAAACAGGAAATGCTGAAGATTGAAGAGTGGAGGAGGTTTCAGTCTCAGTATTGCACAGTGGTCCTCCATCGCCTGATAGGGTCGGCAGCAATATGAGCTCTGCCTCGGCTTTCATCTTGTCTTTGCACTCACAGCAGTCAGGTGTGGCTGGAAGAAGAGCAAAGTGGCTCAAACAAGCATCTGAACACGAGCTGTTTATCAGGATCGTGGGGACGTACGTGAACAATACTGTGTGTCTCCAGGAGTCGTCAACTCACTCTGGATGTTGTAGAGCGTTACATATGCATTCCTGTTTGGGAACGGGTCACACCTGGTTCCGCGAACTCGACCTGGAGTTGGTGGGACCGGTAGCCGGTGCTGGAAGTGGCGGACCCCTTCACCGTGTCTACTGGCAAAAACATCCAAAAGTGGCTTTTAATTCAAAAGCACCCGACTCTTCTGTTGTGGTCTGCGGAGCCCTGATTCAACCACAACATCCCGGGGCTCTGGAGAGCTGCGACAACAGCTGCTCGCTGGCTCCAAAGCAATCTGACTTAATGGACAACGCTCAGCAGACTGCCTTTTAAGGACACTGACCCCATTATCTCCCCCCCCATCTTGTCGTTGCTTGTCTCGGACTTAAAGCTGCGCCGCTGCACACTTTAATTCACTTGTTATACTCGATGTTGTACAAGAACAAATTTCCTTAATTCCTTGAAATGGATTCTCTGCTCCGGCGGCACACTCATGCCAAACAGCTTGCTTTTGCAGATTAAGACAAGCAGCCCCTTTGACTGTAATCTCTGCAGACTGCGATACAGCTGCAAGTACATGTGCCAGATTTGTTTTGCTGCTGCTGCTGCTGCTGCTGCTGCTGCTGCTGCTGCTGCTGCTGCTGCTGCTGCTGCATTTTGTTTTCTTTTGTTTTTTTCTTCTTCGCTTGACCATGTTTTTTTTTTTTTTGTTTGTTTTTTTCCCCCCACCGCCTCATTCACAGCTTCAAACCCGCCCACCCACCCCCATGTTTGACCTTCAGCTTCTGAGTCCTGAGCTGCTCATTCCCTTTTGACGGCATTTTGCCATTCAGGCTGTAATTGTCACTGCGCTCAAGGCTTTTAAAGCCTTCAAAAGGCGTCTCGGCGGCGGCTGCGTGACAGTATATCTCGGCCTCTCATCAGAACATCGGCGGTGGCTGCCAGAGAAACTGCCCTCCAAGAGCTAATCCAGCCCCCAGAGGTTCTGTTCCAACCAAACTAATTATTCTGTGTAGCCACACTAGCTGGAACGCGGCCCACCGCTGCCGGATAATGCAGGTCTGAGATGAAGCATTACAATCTGATCCTCTCTCTCAGGCCGTTTTTCTAACCATTATACCCAGAAACGTACATATTATTAATATTTTTTTTCTTCTTTCTCCAAAACCACTTGTGCACATCCAGTGATAGTCGTTCTGTCAGAGAGGATGCAGGGACCTGGCCCATGTCATGCAGCATCTCTCAGCCCTGAAGTCTTGACCATCCCTGGGCTGGCAAAAAAAAAAAAATACAAACACATATTTTTATATATATGGGAGCTTTTCCAGTTTGTGTTCTGTCCTCTCGGAGGAAATAGGCTCCCTGGGGCTCGGAGGCCTTCTCTTGATCCTGTGGTGATACCAAGGATTTACTGGGACTCTAGTGATTAGCCAGAGGGGAAATGGGAAAACAGGGCAATCGCTGCCAGCAGTCCGACTTCAGACGAACATGGACTGGCACACACAAACACGCACACACACACGCACGTACATCTGCCTCGGCACAAATAAACCATGGCGTCATTGGCTTTGCAAAGGGAAAGATGGATCCTACATTATTACCGCCAATGCGAGACGTATTGGTGCCGCCGCCGCCGCCGCTGCTGCTGCTGGAGAATGAGCGAGGTTACGTAAAGTGCTGTTTTCACCACTTTGTTTCCTGTAAACTCAGCGTATGAATATGCATCCCCCCCCTCACTTGTTTCTAACCTTGTAAATCAGCATATCCCCACCAGTCCTTCCTCCTTGATATTGAAAACGACTGCGGGACTCCCACAAGCCTCCGACAGGCCTTGAAGATGAAACGCAAACACGATGCACAATTTCCCAAAAAAACACTGGCACGCACACACACACACACACACACGCACACACACACACACATAGCCACGGCTTATCCTTTGCTGCCGTTTTCAGCCCCGTGCTGTAGTCTGCACTGTATCAGCACACGGAGCCGCCAAAGCCATCTTTTTCATCTGCACCTCTTACATTAAGTATCGGGGTCGTGCTCAAATCACGATCGCTCTTTTCTTTTCCCGACACTGTGCCAAGCAGAAGTTACAGATGTCGGCTTCCAAAGAGACTTAAAAAAAGAGGGATAGACGTTGAGGCACTTTCTTTTTATGCTTTGACTCCCGGTTGGAGCTTATCCAGCTAAGCTATCACAAGGGGTTAACACTGATTAAGAAGTTAAGCCAGGGACACTGACGACATCTGTACTCCTGTTCCTGCTATTCTTCTTCTTCTCTTTTATTTCTTCTTTAGTTTCAGCTGCTGACGTGACAGCCAGAAGCATGTAAGACAAAAGAAATGTACACGTCTGCCAAGTCTATTGGACTTTTGTGCCATTTTGCAGGCGCTACAGTTGATGTCGCTGCCCTCACACATCAGGCCTAATTAGATGTAACCAAGCCATACAGTTGGAGGCTAATCCTGGAGCGGTTAACCTTCCAAGTGTGTGTGTGCACAGTTTTGTGGTTTTCTTGGTTGCAGGATTACGACAAAAAAACAAAAAACATGGATGTGTGTATATATATATATGTGTGTATGTATGTATGAAATAAAAATAAATAAACCAATTACAAAGACAAAGCCTTCCAACTGCATGCTACCGGGGTTACAGAAAGCAATTAAAGGTGCCACCTGTTTCTGCGTTCCCTCTGCGTCCACTGCTGGGTAATTGGGAACCTCTGTGTTCTGGTGCCGCCATCGACCGTCATCTGCTGCACACCTCTCACACAGCTGCTGCCGTAGAAAAGCTCCACCAGCGGGGAGACGACCGAGTTCTGAAACCCTGATCACTTTAAGTTTCTCACATCATTTGGCCGCTCGGACTGTTGGTGGACTGCACTCGAGCTGATATCCCGTTTATACCACACAGCCGTGTGCTAAACTCATTGAAAAGCCGACTTTCTACAATTCTTTCTGTCAGAGAGCATTTGATTTCACTTTTCGTGGTCCTTGAAAACAACTCCAGGAGTGAGAGGCGTCCTCTCCAAAGCGTTGTGCAGCTGTTGGGGAAAAGAAAGGCCGGTGTCGGCCTCAGGATGTCCGTCGTGTATGTGTTCTGGTGAACAAACCGACTTGTGGACCTGGACGTGTCATCTGTGTTCTAGTTCTAGATTAATGCAAGTGTGTTAATAAAGGTGATATTAGCTATATGGTGAATGGTGATTAATTAGTGTTTCTGGATTTAGGCGCAGAACTCTCCAATTAGCATTTTCCCCTAGTGGCAAACACGTGGTCGTACACCATGACGGCAAGCACTCATGTCCCTGTAGAATGCTTTTTTTCCCCTAATGCGAACTTTGGGGAATGAAACAGCTGCTCATGATAGTAGGAAAAATCTGACATTTTATCAAACCAAAACCTTTGTCGGATTTGAATGTATAGATTTTATAAAACCAGACGTCTTTACAGTGTTCAAAATGTCTTGCTTTTCATAGTGCTGGCGGTAGGGGAAGGTGTGAAATGGAGAAGAAAAACAAAATGAGTGCAGATCCAACTCAAAGCGAGTTGACAACTGACCCTCCTATTGTTGCCGCTCCTGCTCTGTGAGCTCGAGATTAGCCAACATCCCTGCACATTTTAATCCCAGGACGAAGATCATTTCAGGCTCCTCTCAACACTTTTGAAAGAAATTAGCATCAACTTGAAATTCACAGATGTTATTTTTTTATGTATGCCTCGTAGTGGGAAGTTTAAGCCGAGACCCATTTGGAGAGCTCAAAAGTCCAGCAGCGAGTGCAGCGTGATGCCTGTTAATCGTAACAAGTCGGCAGGAAAACTTTAACAACCTTATAATCTGCTGAATGGCAGCGGCGATGTGTTTGATCTGAAAGATTTACAGGTCAGCAAATCTTTTGTATAGCGATTTCGGCATTTGCATTACCAAAAATGTCACCCAGCAGGAGAGTTAGCGTTGCCATTAACCTTTTCATCGGACACACTCTAGGCCTCATTAGCATTTCCACTCTCCGCGAAAAGCGAGATTTTTTTTTTCTTTTCCTCCCCTCTCTCATATTCACATTCGCTTACATTGGATTTAAACAAGTGCAAGAGCTGATCAGCCGTGAAATTGAGCACTTATAAGGTCTCAGTAGTGACGGAGTGAAATCAAGTTTAATTTATGTGGCTGTGAGAGAGCATCCGGGGAATCGTATTGTCTGGATTCTGCATCGGAATGAAATATTCATTGCCTAAACATATTGGTTTCCTGCTAAGGAGGAAGCTGCAGCGGAGAGTGGAGTCGCCAGAGGAGTCGCCGCGTTGGTCTGTGGCCGACAACAAAGGCTTTCCTGATCGGTCTTTATGAGCCACAACGTCAATTTTAGTTTATTCTCAAAAATGTCAAACAGACGCTAAAGGTTGTATTTGCATGTCGTCGTTCAGATTTAACTCGTACCTTGCAGCCCGGAATCCCGTTTTCCCGCAACATGCGGGTGTGAATGCAGACAGCGTGTGACGCACACACTGATGGAAGCTTTGTCTCTTTTTCATTTTTCAAGCATTCTAGCAATCAACCCAATCATTATGGAAATCAGCGTCTACATGTACAAGCAGCAGGCCACAAATTGAAAGCGATGCTTCATTTCTCCCCATGTGGTCGACCCCGTAATTGTTTAATGTTGCTCAAAAGTCAGAAATCTTTTAACCGCGCCGCTGTTGTCCTCTGTGTCATAAATACCTGCTATTGTTATGCAGCCGTGGCTGAATGAGCGAGAAACGCTCCCTGGCGGGGGCATTTATTACCCCCCCGAGTCCGTCCACTTCCTGTTTCAATCAATTTGGACCCATCTGAAAGCGACGCCGTCCCCCCCCTTTTCAACTGAAAATTACTCTCTCAGCTGGGAGTTCACACGAGTCTTGGCTTCATTTCATTTCCCTTTCAACGGCACTCAGCAGGCCGCGCCGTGGACCTAATGGAGCCCCGGCGACCGTTGTCTTCCCAGAGCTCGTCCGCTGGGTGCGCCTCTATCACGCCAGACGCTGTGGCTTGGAGTTGGGAAAATAACTCCGCCCTTTATTTTTGTTTTTTATATATATATATATATATATATATATATATATTTTTTTTTTTTTCCATTAATACAGCACTAAACTCTTTGGCCGCTTTTCATTTTGCCGTCACCATTGTACCACAGCGACTGGAAGATATTTTGCAGTATTTAGCATGGTGCAGTATCTTCTCACCAACACCTCTTGAGGTCTCTGAAAGTCTTCTGGCGCAGTGCGACAATTCCGACGGTTGCTTTGGTGTTTGTTTGGCCAGCGGACGGCAGACACGGCAGCTTTGCACCTGCAGGTTAATGATCCACCTGAAGGACCATCACCACCTGAACACCGGCACATGGTGCAACACGAAGGTGTGACAGGATGCTATTTGTTGCCAAGTCAACCTCAAAAACCTTTCTGAGCCCCCGGGGCAGCTTCCATTTAAGGCTTTTTCCAAACTTTGTGTAGCAATTTTTGTGTTGTGCCGGAGGATCAACCTGCTGGGTTTAAGTCCAGCAGGTTGACCTAACCTGCTGGACTTAAACCCCCCCCCGTCCCCGTCCCCCTGGAGAAATCAGCTGCTGCTTTGTGCACTCAAGGCTCACACTGCACATTAGCATAGCAAAATGCTGCATTGACAATAATAAAACTTTTTGTTTGGCTTTTATTGGGTTGCACCCCGAAATGTTTTACATTTATAGCAACGCTAAAGTTTCTGCAAGGAGTTGAGCTGAGTGACAGTGGTGGAAACCTGAGGTTTATTTGAGCTTGATCTCTTTTCTCTTGTGGTCTACATACAGTTTAGGTTCATCTGTAATTTATTAGCTGGTTTATTTTTTTTTATTTTTTTTTTTGTGGGGGGGGTTTGCACCCAAATGGAATGGGATCCATCAACTTGACGTTAATGGGCGAATACCGCACCTTATAGCCGCACCTTATAGCATTGGGATCCAGTAGCTCCAAGGTCACAGGGTGTGTGTGTGTTGTCATTGATGCATCTCATCTCACTCTGTATTCATGTTATTTTGCCCTTAATCTCCCAGCAGGGATGCCGGCTCATAACTGCATCTTAACATTAGGAATGTTGGCCATTGTGGCTGCACCACCATCGGCATGGCAACCCCTTTGAAACACCTCCAGCATTTCATCATCTCCCCCCCCCCACGTCCCCGCCTCTCTTCCCCTCTCACTCATTAGGGCATTGCTGCTCTGGCGACTTGTTTCCAGGCCTCATGCAGCTCCTGCCTCAATTCATGGTTTTTGTGAGTGCGCGTGGTGCGACGCCTTAACCTGAAGGGTAGAACACAGGGTTCCAGTCGCTACCCCAGAGTCGCTGCTGCTGCTGCTGCACAGCTTTCAAGTGGAATATCAGAGCTAAGTGACAGCGGTGGCACGGCTTCGTCTTTCCCTAGAGTCAACTTGTGACTGTTTAGGAACAATAATAATAATAAAAAACACAGTAAAATGTCATTTTAAGATTTTAAGATTGAAAGGGGAGATCGCTGTGAAAACAAGCCGCACGAGTGCTCTTTGTCGTCCTCAGATGAAGTCTGCTAACAGTCTAAAAAAAGAGCTGCGACTTTTCCCTTTTTTTGTATTTGTGGTAAATTAACTGGCGAATGTGAAATGAGGCATAGAAATGCGACTCCAGACGCTGCGGTGTCATTTTACAGGGTCAGCGTCTCCTTTGAAATGAGAGCTTTTGTTTCATCCTGATTTTGAAGAGGAGGTAGGGGGGCTGGGGGGGGGGGATTTTTTTTTTTTTTTTTTTATTGTTGTTTTTCAAGGATTACATTACTTGATGGCACTTTTGCGTCACATTTTTCATTCTTCTGTGGCTGAAGGTTAATTCTGTTCTATTTTTATATTATTTCCCCCTCCACTCAAGTCTGCTCTTTGTAGTTAGAGCCACTTACCTGCAGATTTGGAGAAAAAACAAACCCGTATTGCATTTAAATAAATATATATATATATATGTATATATATATATATATATATCTGTGTGTGTGTGTGTGTGTGTGTGTGTGTGTGTGTGTGTGCGTGTGTCTGTATGTGTAAGTAAATATATAACTATATATATATATATACATATATATATATATAGTTATATATATATATCAGGTTTTTTTCCATTTTGAAGAAGGGGCAGCTTTGAAGAAAGATCTGCCCTCTCAATGTGTGTGTGTGTGTGTGTGTGTGTGTGTGTGTGTGTGTGCGTGCGTGCACGTGCGAGAGTGCACGTAACTGGCGCTGCGCAACCTGTCTGCCACACTGGCTGCTCTCTCATCGTGCCGCGCGCTGCGAAGACACGGCGGATGATGGGCGTAATCATTTTTGTAGTAAATGATCCCTCCACCTGAGGGCAGCAGTACTTTCTAATCTCATATCAGATAACTAAGTCTCACGTCTTTGATTTAAACATAATAACGAGCCGGCTGCGGGATGAAAGAGCTTGTCGTTCCATTTTTTTTCCCTCTCCCTCTCCCTCTCTCTCTCTCTCTCTTTCTCTTTCTCTTTCTCTCCATCTCTCCAGGATTGATCCTCGTTCAATGTGAAGTCATAGTTGGGGGTGTGTGTGGGGAGGGGGGGGGGGGGGTTATGCGCGAGAGAGAGTAAAAATGTATTTTGCTGGCCATCTATCATCATTATTCATCGCTGTTGTGGTTGATGTTTATTGGTCAGAAAAGCAGACGGCAGTTGATGGAGGTGGTGAAAAGCCTGATGGATTCAGTCACTGTCTCTTTTCCTTCCTGTCCTGAAGTTGGACACTTCCTGTCTTTGGTGCTTCTGACCTCCTCATCACAGTGCCACCCCCCCCCCCCGGGCTGAGTTGTGAAGGGCAGCTTACCCTCGCAATTTATTCTCATTTTGTTGACGCATAAAAGCTGCCACCGCTGTTCCCCTTCACTCCCTCTCTCTCTTTGTCTGTTTTTTTTTTTAGTTTCTGCTCAGAAACAATTACAATCCTTTTACACAATTCAATTATTTTCAGTGTTGAGGGTGAGAACGTGCCTGAGGGCCACGTCTGTCTCCTCACCCTCATCCCCAGACAATCTCTCAGCCTCTGACAAATATGGCAACTGATCACGGCTGCCCCCCCCCAACCCCCCGCCCCCTTTTTATTAATATGTATCCGCATTGTTGTTTTTTTTCCTCGTCATAAATTGAAAACAATAATTTGAATGGCTTACATTGGAGTGACAATTCAATTTACTCCAAGGAGACGGCGGACCAGCGCTCTGAGGAAATTAAGGTCAGAACACAACTGTTCATATTGAAAGGCGCCATAATTAGTACAACTGCAATAAGCCCTGCAGGAATGTCTTCAAACTTTACCACATCACTTTTATTGCCTCTTATTCTGCAAAGGTGACATTAAATGACATCATTCCATATATTTGGAATAATATAGAATAAAATAAAATAAAATTTTCCGTAAGTCCAGCGTTGCTTTCACACTGCAAAAATTGCGGCGTCCCTCCGAGAACACCATGTTTGCGTTGTTGCAAAGAGTCACACTGTGGTGGTCGCAGGTGGACCAGCTGGGGGCGCTGTGTTGGAGCAGTTTTATTTATTTATTTATTTATTTTGAAATTAAATTATAAAAAACAGAAATGTCAATTCCAGACTTTTTTTCCCCCTGCGGTCCTTGGATTCCACAGATGATTCCCATTGGTTCTCTTGATGGAAACATTTCCATTACTTTCGCCATCTGCTTTGCAACAGTCTTGCATGAGGGGGAAAAAAGAAGAAGTTTGTTTACTGCGCATATGTGGATCACAAACTGCACAATAATTGCACAGATGATTGACTCAGTTATCTTTAGGCTTCCAGTCGGCCATGTTTCTGCGTCTGTCTGCGCCGCCACGGATCTCTGCCTTTCCTCCGACATTAGCGAAGGGCGCTGAGAATAAAAAAAAGGGAATATAACTCCGTTTGATCATCTGCTAACAGGATTACTGTAGGAAACAATCCTTTTAATAAGTTTTGCGCGATAACGGCGGGCGATTAAAACCTCGAGATTCTTCTAAAGAAGACATAATCGTCTAAGTCCCAGACTGGGCTCCAATGGAGTGGATGGGATTATTATCAGGAGGCTTAATGTGACTGCTGCGCTGTTTAAGGGCGTTTTGAAGCCGTCGTTTTATTGGCCGTTCACATGTGCAATCAAAGAATTAATTAGTGTAAGCAGACAAACAAACTGGATGTATTTCCGTGACGACAAGCGCATTTACACAAATCCTCCAATGAAGTGTTTTGTCCAACTCTTGGACTTTGTCAAACTTTCCTCAAGTTTTGTGGGGTTTTTTTGCCATTTCCTGCTGCTTTCTTCAACTCCTGCCTCTGTATTTGGCACCCGGCTATACAATCACACTTGTTTCCATGCCACCCAACTGATGGATGCATCGATGAATTAGTTGTTATCAATATGCAGGCTTAGAGGAAATTTTTTTTTAATGTGTGTGAATTAAGAAAAGGCATAATTCCAAAACAGGCAACATTTGGGATTTGGACATGTGACTGGATGATCACAGTTAACTATATTTCTGCTTCCAGTTAAACTGTCTAATCTCATTACCTCAGATAGTTATATATGTTTTGCTTTTTTCTTATTTTAATGCACTTTTTGACAACAAAGACTGTAGAGACACGGAGGACGAGAACAACAGCGAGAGGTTGGGTGGTGCTGAAACGGAAGTCTGCAGCTGGCTGAAGCTTCCTTTCCTCCGCTCCATCTCGACAGCCATCAACATTATTCACGTATGTGGCGCCAACGCTCTCGCCGGAGAAAGATGTCTAATTGAGAATTGTCATCTCTAATTGATACCACAATTATAGGCTGGCCAAGAGTGGAGCACAGAGAGCGCGCTGAGAGGGAGGATGTTAAAGGCGGCGCCATCAGTCCGGTTGTCGGCGTGATAATACTTTTGAGGAACGCTGCTGATGATTGAGTGGACCGGCGCCGTCCCATTACCGCAGATGGTTGCCGGAGATATTTGGAGGACGTCCACGCCATACACAGCCGTAGCGTTCAGCTAAAAGCCCAGTCGATAAGCAATTTGGGCACCGCTTCCAGGTTTTTTTTTTTCTTTTTTTTTTTTTCCTTTTTTTAAACTTCCATCAAACGGATGAAGCCAATGAGAGCAAAGACAAGACAGAGTGAAGTCAGTTAAGGCGGGCGCTGCGCCGCTGTAATAAGTGTTGACGGCGATGATGCAGTGAAAGTCCCTCTTTCTTCTCTCTTGTTCTGCCTTGCAGATGGTAATATTGGATCGTGTTTAATATAGCCTGTCATGTGCGCTTGTTGCAAACCTACATTGCGCAGCCAATCAAGGCTCTCCATCGTCTACCTACCGCCTAGGGGGATCTATTTCAAGCCGTGAGATGCAGTGTGGCATTCTGCGAGTGCGTCATGCAAGTAGAACTTTTCCAAACAAACATTGTGTAATGAATGATGGTAGAAAGCATTTTGCCTCAGTCAACTGGTCGCTGACATGGCACACATTGTTTAAATACAACACAATATAATTCATTGTGTTGTTGTCGTGACTTTGATCCATCTTTTTTTTTTTTTTTTTTTAATAAACATTCTTTTAGTGCACAGTATGAGCTACACAGCCTTATTGGCATGTACCTGATGGACATTAGAGCCCCTGGCACGCAAAGTGAAAATAAATTCTCACATAGTGAGTTTACCTGGCACAAGGAACCATAAAGAGTGTGTGAGGCACAACGTCCGGGCCAGATGTTGAAACTGAGTAAATCTGTCGGTGGAATAATTTACCAGATGGAGGAAATACCATCAGCAAGGGAGTCGTACTCGGGCGATGCGCTGTGAATTTTTATCATAACAAATATGCCTTTTCCAGCCAACAGAGACGGCAGTTATTTTGCCTCCGCTTGCACACACACACACACACACACACACACACACACAGAGCGCATGTCTCCATAGCTGCGGTAATGGGTTAACTGCTTCACACGCTTCATAATTAGGCCACGATGCCATTTCACTTTTGTTTAAAATGAAGAAGGAAAAAATCGACATGGCAGCAATTCAACGCAAATTAGATTTTTCTTTCTTTTCTTTTCGTTCTCTCTTTTTTTATTTTACCAGACACAGAAAACATGAGTCGGGCAGAAATGACCTGTCTGGTTAATATATGGGTTCTTGAATGAGCCAGAGGATGTGTTTTTGAAAAAAGGGAAGAAATCAACCCTGATTCAGGCTCAAACATGCTGCCAACTGACATCATGCAAATATTTAAAACCTCCCATGGATGTGAAACTGAGGAAGCTTTCCAAGAGTCAGAATGGACTCCCAGTGATATCCCTTTTGTTTGTTTTTTCCGGAGGAGATTGGAGGGCAACGGGACGGTGAAAAAAATAAAGGAGAGGCGGCTACATTTCAATTCAACCTTATCTCCTCCTTCCTCGTCGACTGATCCTGTGTGGCGCAGGTTATGTTCTTTTTATAGTACTTGATCCACGATGTGATCCCGAAAAGATTGTTAGGAAAACGTGCTCGTCGGCGAGCCGCTGCACCCCTGCTGCAGCTCGTGAACACCTGGCTGATAAGGCAGCAGCCTGACTGTGCCAGAGTCGCTGCTGGGAGCCCAGACTGCGGCTCCGTCTCCCGTCCTCTTTGTTCGCCTCCCAGGGAAAGACACAGGTTCAAAAATAATCACAAGTAATGCGGGAAAAAGAAACAGCAGTTGGTTGTTTACAGCTGCAGCACTGCCCAGTTTGAGCCTTTTTCTCAATTACTATATCGCCAACACCACCGACTCTTTCTTTTGAGAAAAAGAAGCATAGTAATAATAATGATAACAACAATAATAATAATAATAATAATAACAATAGTAAGGATTTGGACTCGGGCAGTGTGAATAAAAGCGGCAGATAAGTCTGGGTGAGAATTGACTGAAAATAAATCTGCCGTGGCTGCGCGCGTATGTTTTGTCTGTCTGACTGCGAGGTGGCGGACGTGACAGAGAGGAGAATGAAGGCGGTGGATGGTGAAGCGCTGCACACGCCAGCTCAGCTTTTACCGCACCGCCGTCTTATCAGGCCGAGTCAGAGGGGCAAGAAGAAAAAGAGGCTGTGCCAGTCATCGACTGGCCCCGTCCACCTGCCTCTCTATCTTCCCAACTGCCGACTTCTGTCAGTGACCTGAAACTGCTGCCGGGACTGTGTTTTGTCCACACAACTGTCGCACAAACTCTGAGGCTGCTGCGGGCAGACGCACAACCAGCCTGCGTGTCAGCGACTCACCTCAACGATCGGCTTTTGTTGATGGGCGCCGTGTGAAGCATCCGCCGGGTGACACCGGCCATTAAATTTGGAGGAGCTTCCTGCTCACGTTTGTATTGGCCGATTAAACATTGATCACAAAGAATAGGAGAGCAATGGAGGTTAAAAAAAAAAAAAAAAAATCCTGTGTTGGTATAAAAGAGAATGTTGAAGGATGGGGGGGGGGGGTGGAGGCGACACATGACTTCATCCTGCTCGTCAGTTTGTGAGCGAGGCGTCGCTGAAAGTTTCAGGCCAACAGTCACACGCTAACAGTCTGAGTGACGCAAGCCGCTTCCTCCGTTCTGATTGGTCGTTTGTGCTGAGAGCAAATTGAGCTTCTCCAACAGAAATGTTTCTGATCCGTTTGGTCTGCAGGTCCACAGTCACCGTCTGTCCTCGGCCCAAATAATGAGGCTCTGTCTCTGGTGGCCAACGTGACATTTACTTATTGTGACAGTAAGGCGGGAACGACAAAGGGAAAAAAATTCAAGAATGGCCGATTGGAGCGTTCAAATACGAGTCGATTCTTCGAGGTCACATGTCGCAGGATCCAATTTTGCACCGCACACACACACACACACACACACACACACACACACACGTGTGGAAAAGCTGATGCGCAGAGTGCGAGAATAAAAAAAGTGATTGCTTCATGTGCTCTATTGCATCAGATTTTTCTCATTTTAAGCCTCTTGTTGTGCTTTATGATGGTGGTTTGTTCCAACTGACGCTTGTCGGCCTTCTGATTGACTGTCAGTGTGAAACTTGAATCACTACTGGAATCAGAGAAAAGATGAAGGTGGAGCAGGAGGGGGAGGAGCTTTCAAGCTGCCGAGTCGGGCCAGCGAAGCTATACTGTCCTACACCGGGCCAGCTGGGGGCGCTGTGTCATTAGCAGGTGGTGCAGACTGCCTTTTTTGTGAGGGTGTTAGGAAGTAGGAAGTGTTGCTTTGAAAGGCAAAACCCAACTCTTTTGAACTTTGTGTTGTATCCCGAAGCTGCTGCTGAGTTTAAAATGGGAGAAGCATAAAGAGAGACTACCAAGTAGAGGAAGGCTGTTCAAGTCAAAAAAGATCATTCATTTTTTTCTTACCCCCTCTTGTTTTTGCTTTTGACCACAAGGTCAAAGTGTTTGTGGAAACCTGTGAAAGCGGCGCGACGCCCTCCTTTACCTGCAGCCTGTGTTTCAGCTCTTACATCATGGAGCTCTTGGTTTCTTCCACCCTTTCATCTCCGCATGACGAGGGTTTGGCCTCCAGGTTTGAAGCTCAGCACTTTGCAACGCGATAGGAAAATTAACAACGAGAGGGGGAAAAGAAAAAAGAAAAAAAGAAGAAGAAAAAGCTGAACGCAGCCGGGTGTTTTTTGTTTGTTTTTTTTCTCTTGGCGAGGGCACGCAGACGTTTGAAACCACTCGCTGCTTTTTGAACTGGGTTTTCACAGCCTGCGTGCGGTACTGCTAAGCACTTTTATACACTCACTCACACACACACAAGCAAGGAAACTTTATTGCATCATTGTATCGCTATCGGAACACAAAGTTGACAAAACAGAAGCGGCTATTTAAGAAAATACACAATCATATTTGTACCCAAATGTCAAGGATGAAAAATCATGTAAATATCAATCAAAATGCGCGCACACACGCACACACACACACACACCCCTCTGTTGTATCTTGTAACTACACACTACAACACTACTGAAAAGTCGTGCTGCAGGTCCCTGCCTGTGCTGCTGTGCTCTGGCCATGTCAGCAGGGATCAGTTGGCCCTTCTCATGAGAAATTTTTTTTTTTAAAAAACATCATTGTTTCTCTTCTCCCCCTACTGACCAGTTTGAGTTCTGCTCCTCCCCCCTAAAAGCCAAACCTGTTGGCAGCCTGCGAAACAGCGGCGCTCAAAGGTTTACCAGTCGGCACAGGCAGGCGCAGCGTGTAAATATGTGAGAGGCAGCTCCTCCGTGTTAGCGCCTTTGTCTTTGGCACATTTTCAATAATATTGACGGCAAGCAGAAGCTTCCAGTTGCTTCGCTTTAATTGCCGTCAGTCGCCCGTCTCTCAGGTGGAGCTGCTGCAGCAGCCGCTGTTTGGTGGGGTTTGGAGGCTGCGATTCCCAGTGAGATCAGCCACGTCCGTGCAGAATGGGGCTGGTGTGCGCTTGGCACACTGTGTAAATGAACTCACTGCGTGTGACGACATTGTGTTTCTAGAGGGATCTGTGTTTAAAATCCAAGAGGAAAATCCTTCTGCTATAAATAATGGTGCTCCTATACCGATTGTGAGACAGTGACGGTCATGGTGATGGTGATGGTGATGATCCATCGATCCATTTTCAATACCCGCTACATGGTAACGCAGTGCTTTTGCAGTGCTTTTTTTTTTAACATCTTCAACATTGTTAAATTTCACCTTGACTCCAAAGACTTTTCTTCATCTTTGGCACAACACACTGATTTCATAACCACCGGTAGAGCAGTTGAGTTAAATGTTGCTGCAGCCTGTTAAACAACAGTCGGGCACACGTGAAAAAAAGGCAAAAATATCCAAAGAGCAGTTGTAAATGTGATTTTCACCGGGACATTAACGCGGGGAAAATGCATTCGATAGACGTTTTATTTACGCGTCCAGAACAGCTTGCATATACATATTTCAAACTTATCTTAATCCATGCTGATGTGTTGGCGCTGCGCATTGTTGGCCTCCGATTCCCCCCGTGGCATGAGCAAATGTTTGTATTTGCTCAATGAAAATAAAAAACAAACAAATGTTGACATAAAAACACTGGCCGTGAAAGCTCTTATGTATCCGCCGCCGCTCTGACTGATTATTTCTGCTCTGGACACGCTTGACAGCCCGACGCGGCATTACCATAGTTTTAACTAATGTGCAAAAAAGAAGACGTGTGTTGGCGGGGAGGACAAAATGCAGAAAACAAACAAAAAACAAAAAATCAAAGCATGGCATTGGAGAGACAGCTTGTGCAAATCCAATCTATCAGGAGGGAGAAGGAGGGATGGATGCAGCTGCAACCGCGACTGGCTGGATCCGGCTGCCACACAAAGGCCCGATACCTCGCCGTTGCCTGGCCCGTCGGTCGGGAGCCGATCAATTGCGCCTTTATTACACGAGTGAGATGGATAACCTGGTCCTCCGCCTGCCATTTTAATGGGCCGCTCACAGTCGCCGCTCCTCGCCCTCCCACTAATCCCCCGAGGAGCCGCTGCTCCTTTTTAATCCCTCCTGCAGGACCGCCGCTAACACCGCGCAACCAAGGCTGGCTGGTCAGCGCAACCGTCCGTCCTAAGCACGCTTTAAAAATGTAATAAATAAATTTAAAAAAAGGCAGGGGGGGGGGGGATAAATAAATAAATAAGTGAGACAGGTCTGCATAGGACAGAGCGCCCCGGGGCGCCCCCGGAATCAAAGATAGCTTGTGAGACGGCCCGGGCGTCTTCAAAGGTTCGGACACTCGGAAGGAAACGTTGCGTGTGCTTTTAGAAGTGCTGCGACTCTGATGCTTGAAATATCAAAAAGGATCGGGGGGGGCGGGGGGGGCGCTAGCCTGGCTCGCACACCATGGGATGTGCAAATGTGCCATTTAGAGCTGTTGACTTTGTCCGCGCCGTATAAAAGAAAGGGGGGGGGGATATGACTATTTGAGAAAAGCGTGCCATGTATAGTTGAAATTTCAACAACAGGAGCAAAGTAACATGAGGGGATATTTCTGGCTGTTTTGATGGCTGGTTGTGTAAGACACTCAGCCAGTCAGAGCTTGACAATTATCCTACTCAGGCCTGCTAAACACAGCCTGTTTAATCAACCTAAGCCTGTGCTGCCGTTGTTTTGATTTTCAATGAACGACGTCTTCTTTGGAAAAGCCAGCGACGTCTCGGATCTCACGCCTTTTGGAATGGATTCTGATTGGCTCTCGGTGCGAGCGCAGATGCTGGCGACCTCGCAGTGAGAGTGACGAGCTTGTTTTCTTGCGCTGAACTTTGTTTCACATTGCATTTCATCACTTTGGCTGAGTGGCAGAAGAACGCTGGGACAGTGACAGTCAGGGATCAGCGGTGGCAGAAGCTTTCATTCGCCGGCGCTGGTTGATCAAGACGCGGCGGCTCCTCCTTGAACATCCACACCCAACGTGAACAGCTCGCTGGCGGCTCGCTGTAGTCTGTCGACGCATTGCGGCAGAACTCTGCATCAAAATGAGCGACGTAAAGCAGTATGCGAGCAAACAGAGGTCGAGTTCACAAAGGAGACTGAACATTTTAATACTCCCTCTTTGTTCTTGGCGTGCATACATTTGCACGACGATGAGCCGAAAAATCTGCTCGTCTTCTGCCTTTGCTGAAACAGAAAACTCACATTTGCCGCCTCGTCTCGGCCGATGCAGAGTGTTGGATTTTGCTGGAACGGAGGCGGAGGCCAGACAGGAGATGGATGCACTCACCTACACAGGCGACATCTTGAAAATGCAAATGCATTTTATATACTTTCACAGTTAAGTGATTCGTTGGCTGACGAGAACATGAGGAAACATTTAGTCGACAATTTGGGACTTTATTAGCTACAACACCCCCACCGACAGTGGTTTATTTTATTTTTTATGTGTATAAAATAGTGACTCTAGTCGTAATAGATCCAGGAACCACATGGTCTTGCTTCTCTGGTCTATGCGTTCTCTGCTTCTCCTGAAGGGGGCAGCCCTGGGCGGCAGGTCGTCAAGATCCATTTTGACCGCCAGTCGTCAGTTCCGATGGCCGAGCAGACTCGGCTGGAGTTGGCAGTGATCCCACCAGTCGGTATCGTCTGTGACGTGTCAGCCTTTCTCGGACCAATCAGAGTTGGAGAGAAACGGGAAGCAGGAAGTGCGTCAGCCTCCAAAATGAGCAAAGCTTGTCAGGACATGGTGCAGGGTGAAAACTCGCCCAGTTTCAGAGGCAAAGTTTGCTGCTGCTGCTGCTGCTGTTGCTGCTGCTGCTGCTGCTTGATTCCAGCGGGAGGAAGCGCGTGGAGTCTGATGTGTGTGAGCTCGTGCGGGTGCAGCCTCCACGCTGTTTGTTGTGCTCTGCATGGCGTCGACAGCATCCTGTTCCCCGCCTGTATCCCTGCACATTCAGCTGACTGATGAGAGGAGACGTGCTGCCTGCCAGTGGATGCACAGCCCTGTGCATTCAAAGCACACGCACACGCTGCACAGGTCGTCCAGCGGCAAGCCTTTTATCTGCGTGCGCTATGGTTCTATGATTCGAAGGTGTTTGTCTTTGCACACCCTGCAAACTCACCACGGCAACAAATATACGAGCCGCGATTGTAATCCAATATGACATTAAGTTTTATTCAACATCGGCTCTGTTTAATTCTGTTTGTTTCTCAGTTTGAGGAGTTGTCTGGACGGAGGCCTGCAAACACACCACTTTACAAGATGAATCCCTTTAAAAATCAAGCCCCGAGACGGACACAGGGACTCGTCCCAGCACCCCCACCCCCACCCCCCCACACACACACACACACACGGAAACAGACGACATCATCTGTTTGTTGATCACACGGTCTCGCGGGCCAGTAATTGGGATCAGGCCTCTAATCTAATAAGCGTCCGTCGGTCCCCTTTGCCATTACTAACTCTGAATTTATGTCACACCGCCGAGTACAAACAGGCAGTGCGATCGATAAATTGCCATGGTTCAATAAATGTGTGACCCCAGGCCTGGGTTTAATACCCGTCTCTGTGTCATAAAGTCCAATCTTCTGTACCTGGCATTCTCTTATCGGCCTTGTTGTTGTCGTCTCCTCCTCCTCCTTGGCCGCTCACAAGCCGCCGCTGCTCTCGCGTGGAAACAACAAGTGGACGTTTGACATGTTTTTTTTGTTGTTGTTGTTGTTGTTGTCTTGTTGTTGTTAGTAATTCTTCACTGCTACCCGTGTGTTTTGCCAGCGACTCTTTGTGGAGAAACAGATCAACGGGAGTTAATTGCAGCAGAGGTGGGGGTCAGGGTTTGCAATTACAAAAGGACACTTTTACTGATTTCATGCTAATTTCCTTCACAACTAAGAATAAATACATTAATTCATTAACTGTGTAATGGCAGCACTGCTTTAAGAGAGAGAGGAAACAAACTCAAAAGAGTGAAACTATCTGTGTTTTCCCTTCATCCCATAATTACAACTTCAAATCCACCCCCCAGCCCCCCCCCCCCCCCCCCCGCCCCGCCCCCCTTCATCATTAACTTTGACCTGAATGGTTGCAAGGAGGATACAATAACAACTTCTGCACCTGGCAGTTCCCGCCTCTAAACGGACCTTGATGGCGCTAGGTGGAGATGAAGGCAAAGTTTAGCCGGTGAAATGACAAAAAACCTCATCCAAAATGACTGCAGGACTGAGAACAAAGCGTTTGCTGCCAGTGAGTGGGTTTCAGTGGAGCTGCATTGTCAATTACAACCACTAGGGGCTCTAGGGGGCTGCCCAGACCGAATCAAAACTGAATCCTCTTGTGCAGAACCTGTCGCCATTCGTTATTTTGGCTAAATATGTTTTGAAAGAAGTAGCCAACGGCAATTTTAATAAGTTTTAAAGCTCGTTTAAAGCAAACTTTTTAAATGACTGATTATAACCCCAAAAAAACAACGACAACAAAACGATGTGGAATTGCAGAGAAAATGACGGCAGGCGTCCGACCCTCGGAGCGGAGATGGAGAGCCGACACATCTCGGCT
>NW_027466151.1:130000-145000 GCF_046127955.1 Nelusetta ayraudi | reverse complement strand
ATTTAAAGCTGCCTTTCCGCCGCGACTGTACGCCTCATCTGTCGGCCCGTGTGCCAGAGAGCTGTGTTGATGTCAAATCAAATGCGATTACGACCCCCCCACCCCCCGCAACCTCCTAAATTTACCATCTGATTGGCCCGGATCAGTGAGCAGCGGCGCAAAGTCTTTAGTAATTACATTGAGCGTCGGAAAATGGGAAAAGGGCAACTGCGATTGCAGGCGGCGGAGCTGGAGATGTTTGCCGCGATGAGCCGGGCGGCCTGTTTGGATATCAATTACACTGATCTACTTAGTGCACTGAGTCCAATCCGGGGGACAAATATTGAACCAAACAATGAACGATACGTTGGGGTATTCAATATCAATTCACGTGGAAAGAGACACACAATAAAACGGCCGGAACCAAAAAAGAAATATAAATAAATAATTTGATAAACATTTTTTTTTTTTCCCCCATTATTGCCGGAGTAAAGACATCAAAGCCCGATTTATGTTTTATTGTCATTGCATCGATTTAGGGACTGTGCATTGGATTGAGTGATGTGAAGAGGGAGGCAAACTGGAGCTCCTGTGTGTGTATGTGGATGACGAATGCATGAGCCCGACGCCCACTGCAACATTAATGCCACAATCTCTGCACAAAGAAAGCGTTTAAATATACTTTTCAGCGCTGATATCATTTTGCAGACTTTCTGTTTGCCAGCTTGTAGTTTGGAATTGTGGCGTGTAGTTTGAGTTTAGGGATGATTGGAGAGCTTTGGCGACAGTCGACCCTTGACTGAAGTGTGTGGCTTCGTTCCTCTGACCCCCCTCAGTTGGGACCCCCTTGAAAACGAGACGGCGCATCTCAAGGGGCAATCCCTTCAATAAATAAATGAGACAAATGATGTGGATGTGAGACTGACTGAGACCAATAGAGCAAATGATGACTTGTTTCTTACAGTCAGGCCAACAGATTTGTCCTCTCTCCATCTCCAGAGAGCAGCGTACTTTGCCCTCTGTTTACAGCCTCCTGCTGAAACTGCTGCTTTATTGGACCTCGGGGGGGTCCCGGGGTTGGATTTTGTGATGCCACTGAGCTCTGTTTGTTTATTTGTCTGTCTGTTTGTTGTTGTTAATGACACAGTTCATTAATATACCGGATCTGGTCTTCCGAAAAGAAGAAAAGTCATTTCAAAAAATAAAAAAAAGGAAAGAAGGATGTTGAAAATATCCGGCACGTCCCCCTCCTCCCCCCCCCCCCCCTCGGTGCCCCCGTGGACACGCCTCCAGGATTTACTGCGCTCCTTTTCAGGCATTTCACCAGGGCCGCACTCTGTTATGACCTTATGGGCCATTCCACGTGATAGATTTGGCCGCTAATAGGCGTTTCAATATTACTGTTTGTTACTAAGAGCGTCTGAGTCAGCAGGGCATCGCTTCCCCGGGCTTAATGGGCCAAAATAAATTGCCACGGCGAGGGGGAGATATGGCACTAATCACGCCGTTAACATTGAGCACGAGCCCAAAGTGGCCGTGTTTGTTCCCGCCGTCTGGAAAGCAACTCGGGGTCACGTCCAATGACGGGACGCCAGGGACGCATGGACACGCGGCCGGCCACGCGCCCCCCCACGCGCCCCACCCCACCGGCTCCTGTAAACAGCCCCTCCGTCCCTCCGCTGTCCCACCACAGGACTTTGATTTTAGCGTCCCTCTGCGGCTTGGCTAGCATTTAGCCGCAGTTTGCCCCGCCACCGCCGTGGCAGGCCGAGCCGTAAAGCGTGAAGCGCACTTGTAATTACTTGGAGCCTTTGTTTTATGGCTGTCTCTCTCCGGCCACATCGTCGGCCTTGTCACCGAGGAATCTACTGCAGATTCACTTAGGGCTTATAGTGCCATTAGCTTTTATGTCGGGACATTTTCAAGCCCCATTTAGGGGCTTTTGTGTACATCAATTATTTTTATTTGCAGGCAAATTTACGCGCAGCCCGGGGCATCTGCAAGTATCGCCTTTCATTTTTCATCTCACGCCGGTCCCGTTGAGAGCGTTGAGATGTTTGCTTGTTCTTGTTTTTCCTGTTGTTGTTGTTTTGTTTTGTTTTTCCTGCCCAGGTTGCCCTGCAAAACGTTTGTGATGATGGCGCAAAAAAATGTTGTGCCTGGAGATTTTTAAGGCGGCTGCAAGCTGGCTGAGGAAGAAAAGTGGAGCAACGGCTTCTAGTGGCACCTGTGCGTGTGAAGACAAATCGAACATGAGAAACAACTTTTAGCCCTAAAAAAAAAAAAAAAGTGATGCCGCAGCATAACAGGGTCTCTGACTGAACCGCTGAAAAATAAGCACACCATGACGAGCTGGGATACGATCAGGAGCGAGGTGAAGGAGTTATTTATTTACCTCGACAAGTGCAGGCTGCAGTAATGAGCTCTTAGGAGGCTGAAAGCGAGACATCCGCATCAGCGTGAGTCTGAAAAGGTGTCGAGGACTCGGCGGACTTGCTGCAACACGTCCCGCCTCGCGCCGATGCCAATAAATACGGCTGAGCGACAAGCAGCTTGCCTTGTCAACACGCCTCGGCTCATTCTTTCTCCTCTGCTTTTCCCCTGCACAGTCAAATTTTAAACACTCTCCCTCCTAATTGGCACCATCAAAGATAGATTGTCGCTGCACATTAGCCGCCCGCCGCCTGTGCACGGATGCAACTCGCGGAGGCTGTGTTGGATCAGTCAGCCGCGCCGGTGTCGGCGCTACCTGGAAATGCATTAAACATCACGGCGCGTTGTCGTGCGGCGGCTGCGAGCAAGGCACTGTGGGACCTCTTAGGCCCTAATTGATCACAAAGATGCCTCGCATCCAACAGGATGAGCCTCATCTGGCTTCCTGCGTACCGCCTATGCATGCCCCCCCCCCCCTTCTTCTTCTTCTTCTTCTGTGATATGCAAACATCCCCCTGTTGTCCTGGATTGACTGACGGAGCAACAACAACTCACCCACCGCTGCAAAACTGAGGGCAACATGAATGAGTAATGCGCCTCTTCTTCTTCTTCTTCTTCTTCTTCTTCTTCTTTTTCTTTTTCCTCCCCTCGCCCACGGCTGCTGCTGGGGATTCAGCTCGTGTTTGCAGGCAAAGACGGAAACCAAATCAGCGCCGCGCACGAGCTTCCTTTGATTGACTGCAGATGAATTCTTGCGAGATCACTGGAGGTAAACTCCTGTATAATGGAAGGGGTTTGATATTGACAGGCGTCCCAGTCAGATTTCCGTTGCTTTATCCGGAATTCCCTCCAGGTGGATAAACAGGGGCTCCCAGCCAGCGCCACGCTAATTACATATATAAAAAGCCCATCACAACACCGGCGCTCTGTCTAAAGGCGGCGCGATGCTGCGCTTTACGATGAAATATTCATTCAGCTCGTCGGTATTTGCACATCTGATTCACGCTGCGTTCCCACTGAAATCTGAATCTCAGCGGCCTCGTGGGGAGTTTATTGGTTTAGGAGGCACAGTGGGGCCCATTCCCTCGGGGAGTGGGTGGGGGGGGGTGGGGGGGGTAGGATTCCATTGAGTGATTTATGAAGATGGGGTATAAACACAGAGGAAAACGCAGCATCGCTCCCCGAACTCTCTAGAGTTTCACTTGCATGTGGGACCGAGTCACATCTCAGCTGTTTGGTCCCATCGGTTGAGTTCTGACAGAGGGGGACGGCTGACGGCCACGCTGTCATTGTCAGAAGTGAGGTTTGACCCTGAAGAAACGCCCAACATCAATGTAAAAAAAACACAAAACACAACAGAAAACACAACTCTTTATTCAAAGTGCACCTGTGTTGTGTGTGTGTGTGTGTGTGTGTGTGTGTGTGTGCGTGTGTGCGCGCACACTCGCGCTCGGGAAGCTGAAAAAATAAAAAAATCCCTTTTGAACAATATGACTCACACAGAGGGAAATTGTTTCAATAAAACCTTTTCTGTTTTCTTTTTCTTAATACATAGAAATGTACTTTTCGTCCTCGTCTCAGACAAAGTGTGGGACCTGACAGTCATTGTTTTCCCATCAACCACACTTGCACAGTTTCTGTCATTTCAAACAACCACTGGCACTGCTGCCAAGCCACACTTGTTTGTTCCTGTCCTGCCGCTGCGACGCCTTCAAATCACAGCAAGCCTGTTTGTCCTTTACTTGTTCGCCTTTGCCCGACCAATCACCAAGTGTGTGCTAAGAGACTAACTTCCGGAAACTAGCCCTTTGTGATGTCACGCCTTGTTTCTGTCCCCTCGTAGGACACATGGAAGGGCCAGCAAAGCCTCACTTTCTGCAAGGCTGTAAACAGAGAGTTAAATATGGTTGAATTTGTGTACGTGTGTACAAAGAGTGTTTCTCTGTTTTGTGTTGTTTTTTTGCCAACTCATCATGCGAGGCTGCTGTACGGGCGGGTGAGGTGAAAAGGAAAGAAGAGAAAAATGAACAGCAGTATCAACAGCAGTACGATGCCGGACTTCACAACCGCCTCTCCACATGTTAGTCTGTGCTGCTGTACATGCAGCCGACCCGCCCATTACTGAAGCGACTGAAACCACCGCCGACACCGTCATCGGCTCAGTCACTTCTGTCCCACTGTGTTAATGCAGCTCTAGGTGACTTTTCCACCATAGAATTATGATTCCCAACTCAGTAAAGCGGCAGATAACCGATGAATAGGATCAATGGTCCACCAAAAGTTACCTCGAGCTGCTTTAACGTTAACGCTGGCGTATGATCTCACATGACCACTTTGAAGATTCCTCTGACGTTTTTTGGTCGGGCTCCCCAAATGAGAAACTCGCACACTTCCAAGGCCCAAGTGTTTTTGGGAGGTGGACTATTTTTCTCACTCTTGTGCACGCTCGCGATAAACATCACGAAACACCTGTGAGTCCAAAAGCCGGCTGCCTCCCACCCAGCAAAAATAAATAGATAAATAAATAAATGATGAGGCGGGGATGCCGCCCGGGGATCAGAATGTCAGCGAGGCAGCTCGACGCCCTCAGAGGGAAGAAATGACACCGCAGTCACTTCCTTACATGTTAATTAGTGCATGAAATTTCACACTGCACAATAACCCCGAGCCCCACAAGTGTGAGATTGCTTTGTTGTTGCATCAGTATGATGCAGGGGTAGGTTCTGGCTCTGGCTCTGGCTCTGGCTCTGTGTGTGTGTGTGTGTGTGTGTGTGTGTGTGTGTGTGTGTGTGTGTGTGTGTGTGTGTGTGTGCGTGCGCGCAGTGTTTATTCATTAATTTATGTAGTAGTTTCTCTGATCCCGTTTCAGAGAGAATACAGAGGCCAAGTCCTTTTGGCGCGCACCCATCCAAAGTCAGCACGCAGCCTTTTTCTCCGCACATCCAGGGGACTGAAAGCATATCTGGCTTTTAAAAAGCCATTGTGACTTTTAGTTCAAGACTCTTTAAACTTTTGTATTTGGCCGAAATGAAAGCGGAGGCTCGTCCAGTTCAATTAGCTGTGTTCACACTTTTACATTCCCTGTCCCCTTTGTCAGCTGAGGTAGAATGATGAGGGGCCAGGGGGAGAAATGAACTGTCCGTGCAGGAGACAAGGAGTCGGAGGCTTGCAGAGGTTTTTGCAGGCCGATGATTTATTTCAGAGAGTCTTTTCTGAAGACCACAGCTGGTGATTCCACTTGCTAAGATGCCATTTGGTGAGCAGCTCCCTAATTGGCCTTTACGGTTGAATGTCTTTTTTTTTTTTTTTCTTTTTCTTTTTTAAGATTTCTCTCAGTCAGCAGGAGCCACTTTAATGGCTTTTAGCCACTTTTGTGCAAATTGCCCGTCTTTCCCCTTTAATCTGACAGTTTACGGAACAGGTGATGATTACTGCAGAACCACTGTGCTCATGGTGCAGTCACTTCACCAAGGTTTTGAGTGACAAACTGAAGCTGAAGAAGAAGGAAAAAAACCACAACTTTGCAGCAGAACACAGAATGTGCTGAACTTTTCTAAACGCAGAGGAACGAAATGCAGCGGTGGGAAAATGCAAAAGGCAGAGTGAAAACGTGAGACCTCCGCCTCCGTCCACGCGTGTCCATGACAAATGGTGCGAATGGAAAACAAGCACAAGGCGCGAGCCGTGAGTGGGCGGGCGGGCGGGCGGGCGGGCGCGGGAAGATGCACGCTGACCTTTGGACGGGCTGACGCCGGAGCTAAAGAGACCTAATCAAACGGAACCCTGCCTGCAGCGGCGGCGAGCTGACAGGCCGCCGTGCATGAGCGCTCAACCAAACTATGAAACCTGCTAAATGATTAATAACAGCCTGTGGCTTTGTGCTTCCGGCGGGAGAGGCGGGAACGCTCATCGCCACTTTTCCACGCACGTACGCACACACACACACACACACACACGCACAGACCTTTGGACTCCCCACAGCTTGCGCCACCTGCAGCTTGTATCATGCCATGCCATTGGCCCAAGAAGAAGCACCGCCTCCTCTTCCTCCTCCTCCATGCAAACTCAAAGCGCTCCCGGCCACAGCAGCGCATCTGCTGGGCCTCCCCGGCCGCAGCGAGACATCAGAGCTGTGCGACGGGGGGCTGCCGCAGGAACACGGCCCCGTGGGTTTTGATCAGCCCAGAGGGGCGGAGACGGCCGTGAGTGGGCGGTGGCACGCACCACCCTGCTTTGCTGCTGAACGATCAGGTGTTCGGGTGATGAGGTGATATGTCAGTGGTGGTTTGGTGGCCAAGATTTGTTCCGCTCAAGTGTTACGTCAGCAAACCTTCAGTTAAAATGGTCTGGCAGTGGGCCCAGGAACCTCTTTATGGACTGCACCACAGTGTAAAGCCTGCTCCCAAGTGTGCAGACACGGTTAGTTGTTGTTGTTGTTGTTGTTGCCGTCGTCGTCATGGTGGTCATGGGCCTGCTTGTGCCTGTTGTGATTCTTTCCCAGGCAGCAGGGAGCGGCCAGCTATTTTCATTCTGCTCAGAGAGCAGAAAAAAGAGAAGCCTGGGGGAAATCAAAGTTAGCATTTCAGCCATTCCAAAGCGCCACCTTTAATAGGTGCAGCGCCGGCCGAGCATTCAGCGCTGTGCTTTGGACTGTGAACGCACAACCAGGCCAAGGACCGCTTTCACTTTTTCCATTCCCTGTTTTTTTCTTTTTTCCGTCCATGTGGCGTTGCACCTTTGGACATATTAAAAATTTAAACAGGTTTTTCCTTTTCCCACGCACCAACTGCCACTGCGTGCCCCCCCCCCCCCCCCCTCCTCCCTAATTGTTAACTAGAAGTGTTTGCTTGTATTTAGCGCAGAACGTGGCCGCTCTCTGCGCTTCATGAATCCTCCTCAGTTGTTCTTTCGGCGAGTGAAAACGCCTCGGAGTGGTCGCGCGGCGCTTGATTTACTACGGTGCCTTTTAAGGACACGTCGGCCAAGTTTAAAAAATGAACAGACCTATTTGCTGCACTCGTCGCGCTCCCTCGTTTCCCCCTGGGGGGCGGGGCCGAGCGCGGCTGGGGCGCTTTTGTAAAAAGAGCGCATTAATAAGGGAAGAGCTTGTTCCTCGGTGTAGTTTAAGTGTTTCTGGAGGGCATCCGCCGTGTCCTCCACGCTCTCTGGGGCGGCGTGCAGGGGTAGTGATGGGATAGGTCCCATTTCTTAATGGATACTACACACACACACACACACACACACACACATCAGGATTCCCTTGAAGGGCTGCATGCATTTTTCATGGCTGATGTTGGTCTCACGTAGTTTCTTGCCTGATAAATTACGTAAACACTGAGTGAGTGGGCATGCTGCTATTTTATTTTTTCTATTTTTTTTTTTTTTCTCTTTTGAAAGATGGATGAATTTGTAGTTGCAGAATCATGGTGCAAAGATTGCGGTCAGGGGGAAAAATAAAAATGTGTGTTTGGTGCTTTTGAAAAGAGGCAAGCTTGGATTTTCCAGATGCTTTCCCCTCCTCAGTCTCCTCGCCTGAAGTGTGGCTCTTGTGCCAGACAAAGCAACTGGAGATAAATGTTTGTGCGCTGGACAAAGATTGATCGTCGAGCAGAAGTGCTGGCAGAAGTGTCTGAGTCGCTTTAATACAGTCAAGTGGTGCTCGCAGCTCAAAGCTGATTTTTAGAATGCTGACAGAGTTTCAGGCGCCAGTGAGTGTTGCTGCTTCAAACGTGTGACCCCTGGTGGACTGATACTCTCTGATGTGTACACACATCCGTGCCAATCTCCTCCACGTCGCTGTGCAAAAGATATGGAAACGTGTGTGGTTTAATGTGTCTCCAGGAAGGAGATTTCTCCAAGACGATCAAGAACAGCAGCGGTCACAACACGCACTTTTAAGGTGGTAAGAAAAAGAAGTTCACCGCTGGTCACACCTCGAATTTGAGAGTTCGGTGTGGAGTGCTCACACGGACGCAGAGGAAGTGGAGAAGGTAGAGTGGAGGGATAGTGATGTGATGAGACACATGAGGGTTCACAGACAGCAGGATGGTTCTGCCAGAGACTTTCCTGGCCTGAGAGTGCAGCTGAAGAGTTGCGTGGGTAAAGGAGGCCCCGCCACCCCCACTGACCAGTGAGTGAGTGAGTGCAGCATCAGTTTGGACCATCTTTACCGTTAAGTGCTTTTTCCTGCGTTTGCAGCTCTTTATCCTTCCTGTGACGTTCTGTACCTCGCCCCTTCCAAGAAATTGCTCTCAATTTTTCTCCCGCTTCTGGACAACTTGTGGCCAAACCTTTATTTTTTCTACACAGTGAGAAAATGTTCAAGCCTCGTTTGGCTTCAGGATCGCAGCAGGCAGGTTTTCTCTCTCTTTGGAGACACATGTTCTCCGTGAGATTTTATGTTTTATTTTTTTATTTTTTTATTTTTCTGAAGCGCAACCTCAAACGATTCCTCCCGTCCGGCTTCCGGCAGGGTTAATGCCGTCCAGCCGCCATTAAATTAATTAAAATTAAAATAGCGCCGCATAACAGAGATGGATGGGCCCCCCTCGCAAGAGATATTTACAGGTAACTTAATTACATTCACCAAATAAAACACATCTAGGTCACAAAGAGGAGAATTCTAAATAGGCAATTAAGCCGGCGGTAAGAGCCTTAATAAGGCAAAGCAAAGTACATAAAATGGGGGGAAGTAAGTGAGTGTCAGTGCAAACGACTTTGCCTAACGCTATTCATCACGGGACTAAGTGGTAAGATGGTGTCGGCCTTCTAAATTCTCACAGCATTAATCCCAGATAGCGGCGCTCATACCAGCCAGTATCAATAATGGCAATAATAACTCATCCGTCTGGAAGCCATCCAAACCCTGACTGGTTAATTATGCTTCCCTCATGAATATGCCTTCCACTTCTCTCTCTCTTTTCTTTTCTTTCTTTCTTTACCACTAGATGAAGACGAACGCAGCAGAGGCAACAATGGGAGCAGCGTCACATCTCAATAGCCTTTGTTAGCCGCCGCCTCAGCCTCTGTTGTGTTCTCTTGATCGCAGTGACATCAGCTGCCTGAGGGGGCGGTGCGGGGGGGGTGGAGGGGTGGTGGGTATGGATGGGGAGGTGGGGGTCGGGGGGGGCTCGTCCGGGGACCTTGAGCATCGGCAAACATGACACGAGGTCGTTTCATCAGACGGCAACCTTGACCGCTTAAAATACTGCAAGCCGCTGCTTCAGGGGCAGCGTGCCGCTGCAGCGCCACCGCTTGAGATGGTGGCTGCAGGAGGGAAGTGCCGGAACCAAGTGAGGCCTGGGCCGCCGCCTCCTCTTACTCAGAGGGTTTGACTTGGAAAGACTTTTTTTTGTACCGTGCGTCTCAGAATTTGTTGTGGTTGTTTCCACCTCAAGCCACAAAGTCCAATTTTTAATGCAATCCCAGCTCTTTGCACCATGCTGCAAATCCAGTCATAGTTGAAAAGTCATTTATTTAAAGAACACCCTCCCTGGCCACTCCATTAGGTCCAGCTCACTGCTGCTGGCCTGGACCACATTGGTTCTGCTCTCAACGGTCGCTGCAGTTTTGTCGGTGGCCGGCAAGACACCACGCAGTCTCTGTAGCCGTCCTGCTCATTCTGCTGGGCTGAGACCTGGCAACCGTGCGGAGGCCATGTGACCTCCAGGGGTTATGGCCGTGGAGTCTGGACGCTGCCGAGCCAGAGAGTGTCGAGAAAACAATGTTAAACTGTTGATCCTTGAAGTTACGGAGACGCTCTGGTCTGGATGGAGACACTTTTAATTAAATGCAAAATATTCAGGCTTCTCCCGCCGCCGCCACCCTCTCTCTCTCTCCCCCCCCCCCCCCCAAAAAAAAAAAAAAAAAAGAAACCCACGCATCTTCTCCTCCTCCGGTACCGACTGTGAAATAGCCTCCAGCCAGATGAAATGTCAGGCGACAAGTGGCATTCAGCGCAGACAGACTCGGCGCCGCCGCCTCCGCCTCCGCCTCTCGTCTTCACCGCACCTCTCTCACTCGCTGGCTCGCTCTGTCCGCCCGCCCGCCAACAGAAAAGCCCAGCTGACGGCGCCGGGGCTCACCTTGGCGGGAAGTTTTCTCCTCCCTCGCCGCAACTGGCCGCTCTAACCCAGTTCTATCCTTTAAGACGAGTGCGGCAGGCGCCGCCGTAATCCTCTGTTGGAACAGCCCAAAGGTTCCCCGTCCAAAGGTTTGATCCCCGAGGATTTGGCTCCTCCCAAACTTTTTGTCCCCACATTCTGAATAAATTGGGAGGTAAAATAAAAGCAAAAAGAAACCTCCAAACTTTAAGTTCCAGCGGCACATGATCAAGGCCTCTGCCGCACAAACCCAATTTTGCTTTGATGCTGATTGGGCGTCTTCCCTTCCTATAGCCCCCCCCCCCCCCTTCTTTAAATTGGACACAGTGGGCCTGTAAAGTTTCCCCCAGAATTAAAGTCTTTCCTGGAGATTCTCACTCCCCCCCACTGTGGAGGTGAGGGAGGAGGGGGGGGGGGGTTACCCACTTGTATGATGCATTAGCTTAACTATGACTGATGCGTGCAATGTTTCAGCTGAAAGAACAGTGATAACTGCGGCGCTGCTCTACAACTAACCTTTTGTAAAGGTCAGGGAAAATAATGAAAGGGGTTTCAGCCATGACTTAATGGAAATGGGTGTAAGAATCGTGTTGGCGAGCTACAAGAAGAGCGTCATTAACCCCTGCCTCCGTCTCCAGCCTCCTCTTCTGCCAGAGCCTCTTTTTCTTTTTTCTTTTTTGTCTCTTGCTCTCTGCTCCTGGCAACAACGAGTCCTCCTCCTCCTCCTCCTCCTCCTCTTCCTCCTCTAGTCAACTCAACAGGATGTGGCTCAATGTCTGTCCTTTTATTCCCTTTAGAAATGCAATTCCAATAAGACAGTGGCGCTTCATTTCATTGCGGCCGTGTTTTGGACAAACGCTCATTAAAGACGCGCGGCCGCATCGAACCGTCCAATGATTTTTGTCTGTTGCTGTCGGCAACCATCAACGACACCTGGGTGGCAAAAGTGACATTTTCTGACAGTTTTGCTGCCTTTCAAAGAAAAAAAGAAGACCTAGAAGTGCAAGCAGGATTTAAAAAAAGAAAGAGGAACAAAAAAAAAACCCATGAGGTCACCATCTGCCTCCAGAACTGAACCATCCGCCGGTGTCGCCGTCATTTGAATTAATAATTTACAGTGACATTTTCGAGCACAGTGAACTACACCAAGGTGAACTTCTCTTCCTCCCTCATCTTGAGCAGCCGCAGCAGCAACACAAAGAAAAAAAGAATAATAAAATAAAAAATGTTCCCTCATGTGCGACTACAAGGTCACTCGACAAAGCCGAGGTTTGCTGCTGTTATCTGGGCGCACGTCCAGATACGCTGCACTCCCAAACATTGCCTTGCACTTTCTCTCGAGGCTGTGGTGGAAAATAACGCACTGTCATTGCCGTTGTGGCGGCATGAGTTACAAACGGGGACAAAATGTTTCACGCTAACCAGGGGAAAAAAAGGAGTCTTTTGTTTAGCAGGCGGGAGGAGCCCAGTTTCTGCCGATCCGTCTGCTGTGTAACGCAGACATCTGATTGTTGTTGTTGTCTTTTTCTCTTGCTTTGTCGCTGTTTGTATCTCTGTAGTGAAAAAAACAAAACACAGAAGATGTTGACTGAGCTTCCACACACTTCCAGCACGTCAGCATGTTTATCTCCTCGACTCCTTTTTACCGCCAGCCTTCCATCATTAGAATCAGCATGACTTGAAAACAATCAGTTAGCTCAATTTTCATGTTCTGTGGTGTATTTTCTTTTGTTTGTTTGCTGTTTGCACAACGCTCGACGGAACACGTAATTTCTTCGGTGTAAAAAAGACAAAGCGCTCGACTATTGGAACTGCTAAATGCTGATATTTCTTCTTATTGTCACTTGCCCTCGTGTGTATAGAGTGTGTTTCCATCTCGACGTAATGTGCAAAAAGAGACGGAAAGGGAAATGAAAATGAGAGCGTTTGACCATGCCGCTTTCACCACTGGGCGGCGCTATAAGCGAATCACCGAGACGTGCCTCTCACAAAATGGAGATTCGCCAACGGATAACGAAATCAGGAACCCAGTGTTTGGGTTGAAGAGAAATACCATGGTCTACTGATTGGTGAACATGACGGTGTGTTGTTGTTGTTGCCAGCAGCTGTGTTGCATTATGGGTAAAGCAACATGAAAGAGCTGGCGGGGAGGATCAGCGTTTGCTACAGTTAAAATGTCTTCTCCATCTCCTAATGAGCGTGCGTCCCTGGTTGCAAATGAGAAGGTGTTTGTTGTGTTTTCAGGCCACCTACGTCATTCTTTTCTTCCCACCGTGAGCAACACAACCAGTCTTTTAAACGTCCACTTGGGTGAACAAAAAGGTTCTCGTCTTTGCACGCAGGCGGCGGGCGCCAGCCCTCGGCGGTGGAAGATCTATAGCGTGGCGTCGCTAACGGCTGGAATTGTCTTTGAGCCACTCGAAGCCTGCCGGGCCACCCGAGAGCTCTTGGCTCTGCTCTGATTGTAGCCCCGGCCAGATGGAGATGGATGTAAATGGCCACCTGAGTGGTCCGCAGAGGCAAACTGACAGTCGGCCGGTCGTTCCGGTCTCACCTTAAACAGTCAGCGCGATGATCCGAGGATAATTATCGTCATCCACTCGTTGTCAAGCCCCTTTTGTGCTTTTGGACGTGCTTTGTGTTGAAGCTCTGTGAATTATTCACTCGGCCCTCAAAGTAAAACGTAAAGTGGCAGAACTATGGTCAACAGAGCCGCCCCCTCCTTTGCACCGCTGCTGGAGCCGGTCTGTGTGAGGTGTTTTTTTTTTTATTTAATGTATTTTACTTGAAGGGACTTTTGCTTTTCTTCAGCCCGGGAGACTGCAGATAAAATATTCACTTTAACGTCGTGCTAATGGCGTTTGTGTTGCCCTTTAGAAGGGGAATCTTTTAAAATCGCCGAACATAGAGCTAAGTGTTTTTGCACACAGACACACGCATGCGCACCTGGCAGACACACACACACACACACACAGCGGCGGAGAAACACACCATAAGCCACTTCAAGGCTGTGAGAAAGGAGCCACCTGATACAATAAAGGAGAAGATGACAGAGAAAATGTAATCGGCGGCACCAGATTGGCTCTGAAGAAACTCCTGATCTGTTTTTTTGTCCCCCACTGCATTACATTTTGTCAGGTGGACAAAGTTGTCAATCAAGGCGGCAAAACCTATTTTACGTTCGTCAATAGGATGGCGGAGAGTGCGCTCGCTCCTTCAATAGAAGGCTGGAGATTAAAGTAGGCCGAGCGGAGAGGAGGTAATTTTCTGGGCTGATGTATTGACACTAAGACTCGATCATCTCCCACATTGTATTTCTGCTCCCGGAGAAACCGCCAGACTGCCAGCGGGAGAAGAAACTCTGAGGCCTTCACAGCAGCAGCAGTCATTTGTGTTTCACTTTACATGATAAACTTCTTTTCACTGGATCTGCAGTCTGTGCAGCAAAATGTGCGTCCATGTACGCTCGCTTCTTTCTTACTGTTAAAAATATTTCTGCTTTAAAAAAAAAAAAGAAAAAAAAGCTTATTTCCCATTTACATTCAAATGAGTTTGATTCTTTGTACCTTGGGGCCGGGCGCCATAATTAACGTGTCAGTTCTTTGGCCCCAAGCCGGTGATTTTCTGTTGCGGCTGATTGAAATAATGCCGGCAGCTGAGTGCTGCGGCCGAGTGGCACCTCCTCTTATCGGAGAGGATCTGACTCCAGGGCCGCCGACACACGGCACAGTTTGGATGCAACATGTTGAGGTGTGTAAGGAAAGAAGTAAGTGGTGTTCAGGATCCTTCTGGCTGCTTCTGTCCTCCTCAAATACTCACACAGTCCTTCTGCACAGAGCTTTTGCTTTTTTAAGCAGTTGTAGCCTGATTTAACTGCGTTATGTCGGTTGTCGCGCTGTGAGGTATGTGTGTGCGTGTGTGTGTGTGTGTGTGGGTGTGTGTGTGTGTGTACAACAGGTGTGAAGCCATGAGAGGCAGCAGTATTCATCCTGTTCCCGTCCCACTGAGAATCGGCGCTGAGAGACGAGTGAGTGTGAGTGTGGAATGAATTTTAAACGCAGCGAAATTGTTATTAAAAAAAAAAAATCTCCAAAGAAAACAGCAGCAAGCCCTAGTTGCTGAAATTCTACCAGCAGCCTATTAAAGGCTCGGCACTTCGCACAGTGTTGGCTGTTTTTTTTTAGCGGCGCCAGTTGGGCCGCGGACATTATTTTGCACGGCGGACAGACGCACTCGTCCGTGTGCACATTTGTTTTATGGAGTATTCACACGCATTTCCCCCCACGTGCTGCTCTTTCAGAAGAGACTGTGCAACAAAAGGTTCACGCTGACGGCAAAAATCAGCCCATCGTCTGCATATTTGTTCACAAATCTTCTCCACTCCATTGAGTTTTCTTATGTGCTTTTTGTCAGCAACTTAATATTAATAATTTCCAGCATTCCAGCCGCATCCATGCTTATTTATGCCTTTTTTTTTTTTTCCTTT
>NW_027466151.1:90000-125000 GCF_046127955.1 Nelusetta ayraudi | reverse complement strand
CGCCCGCCCGCTGGAGGCTGGCGAGGAACTTTAGAGGGCAGCGGCAAACACAGTCACGTGCGCAGGGCAGCGGGTCCGTCCTGAGAAGCTCCGCTCGGCAGTTGCTGTTTTCCAGGATCTGGATCCGGTCGCCGTGCTTGGAGGTGAAGGAGGCGGAGCTACAGAGGGAAACAGCTCCTAGCGCGAGGAAGGTCAGTCTGATTGCAACGGAGGAAGAGTCGAGAACTCGTGTCAAGGTTCTACTTCCTGGCTAGCTGTGGACATGCTGCACTTAAGCTCCGCCCACCACCGCTGCTTACACCAGTGTCAGGCCTCGCCCTTATCGCCACTGCGTCACGTGGGACTTTTAAGGGGGAAAATTCTGCACGGATTTTACAGGAAGTTGTCTCTGTATGGCAGTTTTACTGCCTCTGCTTGAGCAATGTGCCACATTTGGAACGTGTTTCCTGAACACAACCCGTGGAGGATGTCAGAGGGAGGCCTTAATACAATCCTGATTCCTTATTGATCCCCACAAGAAAACGTGTACCTTCATTACATCTGGTTGATTTTCTTCAGGAAAACACTTTCCTGTTTTCTTTTTTAATGCCAGCCGTCAGGAGTCTCCTTAAAAGTTATTTTAGCCCCGACTGAAGCCAACAGTTCCATGCAGTTATGAAGGCAGCAACGATAAAAAAAATAATTAATAAATATTAAAAAAAAACAACGAGCCTTGGTAAAAAATAGACAGTAAACCGTCGTCCACACCACCGGAGCTGGGGGATTTTTTTTTTTTTCTTTTTATACCCAGCCTTGCTGCATCGCACTGATCAATGGGCCGAGCTGAAATTAATTTCAAGACTTTACTGCGCGAGTAGTCAGATGTCACAAGATTACAACTGCCGGGTTCAGCTGGCCCGGTTTATCCGGCGTGGGCGTGAGCTGCGGTTATAACTCGATAAGGACAGCTTTATTGGGCTTGTGTGACCCGGCCAGTCCTGAAGGAAAGACATCAAAGCGAGGGTTGGGGGGTCGGGGGTGGGAGTAGTGGGAGGGGGGGGGGATCCATTTATAGCGTGCATCTTTATTTCGCTCGCCTCCTCCGATGAATCATGTAAGCTGGCCGTCGCACAACAGGCGGCGGCGGTGGCGAGATGACTGGGAACTCAAGGGCAACCTGCTGCTGAAGTCTGCTGGTTAGACACACACACACACACACACACACACAAATCAGCAGGCATGCCTTGTAAATTAAATTTAGAAGCATCCTTATTTTCGAGGACGCCGTCCTAAAGACAAAGTCAATATCAGCCATTTCAAAAGAAGGAAAAAAAAACCCAACCCCTCAAGACCAGACCTGAAAAGTCCCGACGCGACTTTCTACATGGAGAGGGGGCAACGCGGCGCGATGAGAATTAATGAGGGGTTCTGTTCAGCGCAGGGCTGATAGTGCGACGACCCGGCCGCTCCCGCACGGCCGCCTTCACCGACTGCGGCTGCCAGACATTTACTGAAAGGTCAGAGCAGCCGCAGATACAGCCCATTCATCAGCAGCGCTCTGATGTTGCCTTCGTTTTTTGGGAGTTTTTCTTTTTAATACCACAATATGCAAATGAAACACAGGGGAAGTTTGGGGCAGAGGGAGAGTAAAAAAAAAACTAATAATAATAAAAGAGAGAGAAAACTTCCTGCTCTCTTTCTTTGTTAAAACGCTGCAATTCATCTTATTGGCTGCGAGTTGTGGAGTCTGCAGCGTCTGTGGAGTGTGGAGGTTCCTCACAACTTCTGAAACCAATTAAGAGACTTTGACTATACAGAAAGAAGGAAAAAGGCTGATTACAGTTGTGTTCCCTCCGCAGCCACCTTCAGGCACTCGGAGACAGAAAATGAGTGTTCTGCCAGGTCCAGGAGCTTCAGGAGGAACCTTTAAAGCGACTTCTTACTCATTATTATGGAAGAACTGATGCCTTTTATGCTGAGCTCGCCTTTGTTTTTTTTGGTTCAGTTGTTTCCGTCCTTGGTGAGGTTTGTTTTCTAAGTAGTGTGACCACCAGCCTTCGTGTCCTCCTCATCTCCTCCTCATCATCATTCTCCTTCTTCTTCTTCTTCTTCTTCTTCTTCTTTGACCCACTGACTTGGAGCAGAGCAAACAGCTGAATAAAAGGTTGTGCAAGGTTTGTCTCTTTATTTGAATAAGCAGGTCGCAGCCTATGGCAAAAGTTCTTTCAAGTGTTTTCTGGGTGAACACCAAAGGAGGCGCTGGTGAGGTTATTTTGGCCTTTAAACCCGCTGGAGCTTGAGAAGGAAACTCATTTCAGACGTCATCGATAACGACTTTGCGGCAACATCTCTATGCACTTTCTTAGTTTAATTCCCGGCGATTAAGCTTGTTGAGCTGCAGCAGGGAGCTGCGTTACCCCGTCTGGCCAATCAGCAGCAGTCACGGCCTCATTCAGGTCGCTCCTTCTTCTTCTTCTCCTTTTTCCAGCGCTCACCTCCCTTTTTTTCCTTCTCCTACTTCAGATCCTATCAGACTGCAGCAGGTGTCAGCCGCATATGTGAGACACTCTGAGAGGAGACCCGCAGAGATAATCCCCCAGCGGCCCCTCACCCCCACCCCCCTCACCCCCCCCTTCCATAATGTCCAATTCATTTTAAACGGTGTGGAGCTATAGACGCCCTGCGCCGCGCCCGCCGCTGCCTTTAACGCCTCCGAGTGCAAAACGGAGCTGATTGGAAGGGCGGGAACATCTGTATCTTCAGTCTGAGGAGAATGCAGCGATGCAATCAAGTGTTCGCTTGTCAGCACTTTCAAAAGGTTTCCACTAACACACACACACACACACACACACAGGGGCTCTCACACACAAGCCAAAAACTCGCACCTTGTTTATCACCGGCAGCGTGCATGTACAGGTTTGTGCATGGGGTTGCGAGGCTGCACGCTCAATTGGAAGCAGGTGCGGCGTAAAGACCTAATCACATTTGCGGCTCATTACCCGGCGACTGTGTGCACATATTTGCCTCTCTGTGTCCTTATTAATCAAGCACAGACACCCCTAAGTGCTCCTCTCCACTTTTCCACATGACTTGCTACAAGCAACAGTGGGGGCACGGCAACCTGATGAGACCACCTGCCGCCGTCTGCTTCTCCAGCAGCACCTGCAGCAGGCGCGACTTGCTCATAATTTCTCACTTGACCTCTAACCGCTTGCCAATTGAAAGAGCATCAGTTTTCTGGACCACTTGATTGTTCCCGCGTTCGCTTGTGCGTACGTGTGTGTGTGTGTGTGTGTGTGTGTGTGTGTGTGTGTGTGTGTGTGTGTGTGTGTGTGTGTGTGTGTGTGTGTGTTTTCATCCTGCTCCCTCAAGGTTTGTGTTTCTCATTTGGAGAAAATTCCCAGCGTGCACTAGGTATTGAATTTATGTTATTGCTTTTTTTTTCTTTCCTAATTTATATTTGATGTCACATCCAGAGCAAGAAAGTAAAGTGTGCAGGGGAGAGAACAGGCGTGACAAAAAAAAATTAAAAATAAAAAAAACATTCTTCAAATTCTTCTAAAGGGCATAATGATTTTTGAATATATACATTTCACTGAACTTTATGTATTCGTCATATTCAGCTTAACATTGAACTCAGCGGACAGGAGGTCTTTTAAAGCAACAGTAACAGTAACAACCTTGTAGCTGTTTAGCTGCGTCTTTCCAGGCGTCTCGGAGAGACTCAGAGACCGTTTGTGCAAGGTCCTGGAAGGAACGTAGAGTTCAGGGAACCTATTAGCAGTGGTGGGAAGGGAGACAGGGAGGTGTCTTTGGAAGAGTCAAAGATAAATGAATAAAGACGGAGAGATGAATGAGTCCAGATGAACCTGATACAGAGTGTGTCTCTCTTGATGATATTCTGGAGGAGCAGATTAGAAAATGTGGGCCTGCCAACACAAAGCGTCCGTCCTCAGCGCTGCAGCTGGCCTCAACGTCCAGAACCGTCTTGTCCAGGCTCATTGTTCCTCTCTCTGTTATCTCCTCCTCTGCTGCTGCTGCTGCTGCTGCTGCTGCTGCGTCTCGGCTCCTCTCTCGGCCCGGCCCCAGAGACGCTCGCCACAGCGGCTCAAGCGCTGTAAGTGGGACGCGAGAGTGGAGCCTCGCGATCCCAACCGAGGGAAACACAAAGGAATAATGGGGGCCGATGCCTAAGATGAATATTTTATTGCCGCGCACGGCTCCTTGTCCAAACAGCCGTGAGATCAGAGCGCCACATGTGTCTTCTTATTTCAACATTTTTTCCCCCAAATTAAGCAAAGAAAAGGGAGAAAAAAAAGACAGCTATGCTTCTATCTCAAGTTTGTTCAGTAGATTTCAGCCTTTAGGTAACTGCCTCCCTGATGCCTTCATTTAGATTGCACCACAGGACCAATATGCCGTCTATGTGTGTGTGTTAAAAATGCATGATATGACTATTGGTCATGGGGGGATTAATGCTCTGAAAGCTGGAGTGGACAGGAGAGGCAGAGGAGATTCCTTCACAGAGTCTCATCCCGAGGAGTCTTCCAGGTGTTTGGGCAACGGCAACCACCGCTGCTCATTGTGTGTGTGTGTGTGTGTGTGTGTGTGTGTGTGTGTGTGTGTGTGTGTTCCTTTCAGATGATGTTTCCAGAGTTCCCAGCCATAAATCACTGTTTAACAAACATTATTAGGCTGTATTATCAACTACTTGACTCATCCTGTGGCGCCATCCCGCCTCACGCTCTCCTCCGTCTCTCCGTCCCCGGAGGTCCGGGACTGTGCATCTCTCCGCCTTCATTATATCACAGCTTCCTGTTTATTCCCCCAGCAGCCAGTTGTTGCTCCTGTTGCTGCGTCGAGTCCCAATCCATCTGCGCTGCATCTCGCGGTGTAAACATCTCAGCTCTTTTGTCTTTTTTGCGCGAGCGGTGGAAGAGTCAGAAAGTCTCTTGAGGTCCAGGGTGCAGGGCTCGTCTGTGCAGGCACAGCGAGGAAAACAGAATGCATTTGGTGGTGGTGGTGGTGGTGGTGGCGGTGACGTGCCGCCTTCTGTCGTCCTGAAAGCTGTTGTCCTGAATCACCGACTGCCACACGCATCACACCAGCGTGGCTGGAGACGTTCGAGCCGAGTCCTGGTTTAGTTTGTGCGTCATGCGACGCAGCTCGAAGCACCCCCACGACCTCGGGCCGCTTCCACCGTCATTCCAGGGGAGAACCACCACACTTTGATTGACAGCCCTCTCCCCTCCCCCAGCTGGCCTAATGTAGGACTTCTACATCATTATATTTTGCATATTATAACAATTTATTATTAATATGCAGATTTGACAGAGCCTCCTAACTGCTATTGACATCATCAATACAACATCATATAGAAATCATTTTTAAGGAAGCAAAATCAATAAAACAAAGAAAAGAAAAGAAGTGACATTTGAAAAATGTGTTCTTCTCATGCTGCAAATATCAAAGGAAAATCAAAACAACCTAATCTAACAGTCGGCTCAGGTGTGGCGTCTCCTTTCACAGGACCTGTATAACCTCTCAGCCCCTCTGTGGGGTGCTGTGTCGATGACAGGGGTGTCGGTCTCCACGGCCGAGGTCAGTGACTGGTCCAGATGCTCCTGCACTTGACAAAAGGGCCGGTCTGGACCATAACGACAGCGCAGACACGGGCCTTTCACAGACGTTGGCCGCTCGAGTCTTTATTTTTTCAGGGAAATTGCTTGCCTGCACTTTCTGGATTGTTTTCTTTTTTAATTTCTCCCCCACACCCTGGTATTAGCAGTCATCTGAAATACTTAAATGCACTGTCAGCAACCCCCCCCCTCCCCATCCCCAGCTCAGATTAATCCTCCTGGGCAAACTTAGTGTCCTTGATTGCTTATTTATAGATTATGTTTGCATGACGGACGTCTAATTTGAGCGGTGCGATGTGCTGTACCGCTGCTGGGCCCGCATTGCATTTGGATTCAGCCCGGCCGGCCGCATGCCTCCAGTCAGCGCCGGCAAGGAACCTCGGGGACCCCAACCCGACCCTCGCCGGCACACCCTGAATCTCAGTCTGCGTTCATTCTCATTCAAATTGCGCCGCGGTAGCTCATAAACACAGCATTAGATTATGGAAATGAGGGGTCTGCATCTATTCTCATTTAATTTTCTTTTGGGAGGCATTTAATTTAAACAAATAAATAAATCAAGGGGCGGCAGCAGGTGTCTCGTGATGGCTATTGTGCAAATTTAGCCTGGCAAACTGAATAATAATCACTCCATTTGACAACGTGCGCGTCCAATCACCCATCACCGAAACACTTCATTAGGACTTTAATAGTCTTTTGAATATGTGGGACACTTGACTTAAGGAAGATGTCTCGGGACTTGACCGCTTGTCCAGGTGAAGGAGGAAGTGAGAAGATTCCAAATGAAGCTGCACCGACTGGGGAGGGCAAAGAACTGACAGCAGCTACTGCAGCAGAGTTGTTTGATGACTGGCTGCATTTTATGTTTACAGAATGTTTTGTCCTAAATCATTTTTAATGCCATAATAAATGGAATGAAAGGGAATAAATGGAACATCGTTAATGTTTACAGAGAGCTCACAGCTGTTTTCTGATTAAAAGACTTGCTGGCAGCAGGAAGGACATTTGCTCGGGCTCCTCCTCCTCCTTCCCCTCCACCTCCTCCTGCTCTTCCTCTTCTTCTCCTTCTTCTCCTCTTCTGCACACCTGTGGTCACTTGTTGCTCTAATCTGGCTGTTCTGGTTTGTTCTTTAGTGTAAATACCTTCGTACGTTTAGATTTTTGGGAAAAGAACCAGTGTATTAGCACTGGTGGCGCCCATTTGTTCATCATCATCATCATCATCATCATCATCCCCCCCCGCCCCCCCCCCATGCCCCTCAAGAGATCTTGTTAGCAAAAGGAACCTGCATAATTAGGGGAAAAGTCTATTTAAATGCCACATTAGTGCTGAAGCACATTGGCTCAAAACATGTAATTATCTTTGTCACCCTGGCATCCGTTAATTTGCTTTTTAGAGCTCATTTCTCCCCATCATATAATCATGGTAATTTATTTTACGATGGAAAACGATCCATTGTGCGACTATTTAAGGACAAAAGTACGGAGTGGGCTGTGCGCCGCAAATGACGTGAATCTGTGCATTTCCCCTCATTTTTCCTCTTCTTCTTTTCCTCCTTCCTGCAAGTATTTAATGATGAGGAGATTTGTCGCTCATTTGGACCCTTTGTTGTGTTCTTCTAATCACTTCTGTACCATCAGCACATTATCCCGGTGCATCGCAAAGACTTCAGCGTGACTTTTGCAGACTTCACCTCAGAAAGTGTCCTGAGACGGCGGGGGCGATTTGCTTAAAAAAAAAAAAATATCTATAAGAAATGAAATGACACGGTGGTGCTTGTTGCTATTCAGGGCATGGCGCTCGCTGGGCAGATTGTTTAATTATTCTAATGAAGCTCATTAAACAGATAAGGAGGGAAATAAACACCAGCAGCTCGGTTTGTTAGTCGCCGCCGCTCTTACGGATATACGTCGTGTTTTGTTTTTTTTTGTTGTTGTTTTTTTTCTCCAGCCGCGTCCGTGCGCAGTCATTATTTTAGTCCGAGAAGAGAGGAGGGAAAGAGGGCGATGAAAATGAAAAATTTAGAGCGGCATGAATAAAACATGGCCGATACCTTTGGTGCCTGTTGGTGGCAGTGTCCAGAATGTTTGATTGACATTATATTGTGAATCAGTCTATCAGGCCCTGGTTATTTACCACCGCACATCAGTGGAATATAAATTGGAGCGCCGGCTATAGAAAGCCACTGCGCTCTGAATATTTTGCAGGAATTGTACAAAATTAGATGCAAATGGTTCCGAAGGAAATGTTGCATCTTAATCAGCCTCGCATTCCTGCCATTTACACTGCGAGCGCGGGATGTAAGGCCGGGGCGGCAGGAGGTGGGGTGAAGGGGTGGGTGGGGGGAGTCGGGAGGGGTGGGAGGGGTGGAATGGCACCAGACCCGACCCCAACATAAAGCCGCTATGAACTCTATTAGCAGAAATAATGAGCGGATTGAGAAGAGTTCATTAAAGTGTAAGACACAGCCGGACACGGTGCTGCGTCTCTGAATAAATACCACCATGCACTGCAATCACACAGCCTCTCTCGACCTAACACTCCCCAGCCCCTCCCCCCCCATGCTAGTCCCGCCGCTGGGTGGGGGGGGTCAGATCACAAACACGTGCGCTGCTTTGTTCAGCCGTGCCGACCCAGCGAGCCGTCTGTGAACTTGTTGGCCAGTCAGGAGCCAGTCAGGGCCTGGGCTGCTGCTGCTGCTGCTGCTGCTGCTGCTCTGATTGGTTCATGGACAAGGTGTCCCGCCCTGCCCCACCCGACCACCGCAGACGCTCGTGGAGTTCGAGACCCGCACAGCACCCGGGGGGGGGGCCGTAATCTCCGCCACCTTTGCATGGTATCCAGAAAGGATTTTTGCGCTAATGATATGCTAATGTGGATCTGGCCCAGAGTCTTCTCAAGTCTGACGTTTGGCATTTTTGGAGCGCTCAAACTTCTTGGCGGGAGTTGTTTTCTGATGCATAACCCCCTGCTGATACCTCTTTGGAAACATCGGAGGGGGAGAGCCCCCTGCGTGGTCCCCCCCCCAACCCCACCAACCCCCCCCGGGTGGCGTGCGGGTCTCGAACTCCACGCAGCGATGTTTGGCTGCTTGCCGAGCGTCACCTGGCTCCCAGGTGTCGGTGTGTGTGTACAGTGGTCACACAACACAAGCAATGCAGCTGCTCCTTGTAGGACAGCAGGAGGTCCACGGCTCGCCGCTAGTTCTACCTGTAGCTGTTGTAACTTCCGGTCTGGAGGCCTCCCTGGAGCCCACCGACCTCCACCTGGCGCTAGGTGTTGTCAGCTTCGTGTCTCTGCAGCATTCTGGGTTCAACTTCTGATGCGGCCGCGACATCAAATCGCCAGTGGCAGGCAGACGGGTTGTCAGCTTCAATCAGTCCTGTTCGGTCCGCTGGTGTGACGCCACCTCATATTTCCTCCTCACCTGAACCTGCTGAGAGAGAGAGGAGGACCCGGGACATGTTGTTGTTGTTGTTGTTGTTGTTGCCCCCTCTTCTGATTTCAAGCCTTCAGACACCTCCCCCCCCCCTAGCCCCCACCCCCTCCCTCTTTTGGCTGGCCGTCATTTCTACGTCTGTCCGACATGGCAGTCGTTTTAGCCATCAGAAAGTCTCCGCCCGTGGGAACATGACGTCATTAGTGCTGGATCAAAACAAACATTGCAACTCATTTTCAGCGCGCTGCGGCGCTTTATGAAGACAAATGGGAGAGTCGACGTGTAGACGGGAGAAGAGGAGGGAGAAGAGTGCGCGCTCAACTCTGGCCTCTCGCCTGGTCGTGACAAGAGCAGATTGGACGTAATAATAATGAAATGACAAATGTCAGCCTGTGTGTTGGCACGGCTAATGGCGCTGTTTACAGCCAAGCCAAACAAGCGCACTGATTCCTGCTGCCGTCCCAGCAGCCCGCAGAGGCGACACGGAGGCTTGACAGACACACGGACTGACAGACAGGCGGAAATGGAAAAGCAATCCCGCGTTCCAGGGCACCACAGATTCAAAGAAAGAAGGAATTAAAGAAAAACGAGAATCTGTTATGGCGCCGTCCCTCTGTCCCATTGCCAGAGTCAAAGTGAAGCACACTGCGACGATGATCTGCATCTCCAACCAGCACCAACTATCGTCCGCAGATGTTGCGTGCAGCTGTTTTGCGGAAGATGGCGTCCCAGCATATGGAGCGGTGGCAGGAGAAGACGGCTGACGGCTATTGAGTGGCATTTAGACAAAGCAATTAGCGGCTGACCAGCAGGAGCATTCCCCCTCTCTCTGTACACATATATAAATGTATATGTATAGATACATATAATATATATATATATATACAGCTGTTTGTGGGACAGGGAAGCCACTCATTTCGATGATGATGATGATGATGATGATGATGATGATGATGATGGTGATGATGATGATGGTGATGATGAAGGGCTGCCACTGCCTGGCTGGGGATTTCTTTTTCTCGTTAAGCTCTTTGTCAGTGCAGGAGGAGTGGAACAAAGCAGAAGGTAACTCCAGATCAAACAGCCACAATCCTCCAGCCTGCCTCCCACTCGCTCTACAGCCAAATCACTAAGAGGGGGGGCTGGTGAAAGGACACGAGCCGGCCCGCCAGCACACAACCCTTCACCGCTTTTGCTCGCGCTAATTCCTTTTTAATGACAAATTGGCTTTGGACTTTACGTTCTGTGTCTTTTCCGAGAGACTCGGCGTGCGATCTGCCTTTTCTTTCACTCCGCCACCTGCCGGACGTGACGTCAGCCCCCAAAGCGCCGACACGGCAGCCTTGGACCTGAGGGCTTTGCCGGAGGAATCTCCACACGACCTCCTGTCAGCTCCACAAATACACAGGAAAAAAGAGTCTGTGGGAAAGTCAGAGCAGAGTGTGTTGTCAGGGCAGTCCCAGTTTAACTCACATCCTGGTGTCACAGTCCACTCAACTCCAGCTCCCACTCATCTCCCATGGTGTGTGTGTGTGTGTGTGTGTGTGTGTGTGTGTGTGTTCCTCAAAAGGTCACCTCACTCCACAACGTCCAAGTTCAGAGTGCTGGCTTCCCAGCGTCTGTCTTCCCAGGAAGTGGTCACCGTCAGCTGACTGCACAGCTCCAAACTCCTCCAGCAACCTCACCTGTGTTCCTGGAAGCAGCTGCTGCTCAGGCTGCTCACCTGTGCGGTCCCTTTGGCCACTCCCTTCTCCTCCTCCCCCCTCCGCCCTGCGTCCGCTGACCTTCCTCCTCTGTGTCTCGGCCCTGTCTGAGAACAAACAGACAAAAAGGAACAAAAGGTTGAAACAAGGTTTGCTAAAAATGAAAAATGACTCCGGCCTGTTTCTCAGTCCGTTGCGTGCGACGCCATCGCACACACTTTTCTGGCAATGGAATCTGTGAATATTCTGAAACTCTAGGACGGAATAAATTCCAAATCCAAGTGTCAGCAGACAGTGACTCCAAGAGCAATTCAAGGCCGTCATTTCTAATGAAATCAGTGAGCTTCAGGTGTGTCAGTCGTCTCCAGACTCCCTCCAAGAGAGTGACGGTGTGGCTGTCCCTGCGACGGAAGGAGGGAAGGAAGGAAGGAAGGAAGGAAGGAGGGAGGGAGGGAGGGAGAGTGGCTGACTGTGAGTGCAATGGATTATTCCTCCTCTCGGACTTTCCTGAAGTTCACATTGTGATGGAAATCCTCGGGGCAGCACAATCAGCCGGCGGAGGCCCCGCCGTCTTAATCCCTGACAACATAATGTACGCCGGAATTAGCATTTATATTCTCTGCCCGGGAATATAATTGCATGTCCGACGGCAAGACAGACGCGGCCGTCTGAAAAAAAAATTAAAAAAAATGAAAAAAATGCTCGAGCAGGCGGCACAATTTGTAGCCGTGACAAAACCCCAAAAATCTTCATAAATTAGCCGAGAAAAAGCATTTAAAAAAAAGAAATAAGTAAATACAAGAAGGTTGCGGCCGCAGCCGTCCTCATTATTTGCTAATGATTAGCCAAGAGATTGTGACGGCGTCGCTGCAAATCCCCTGGGGGGGCCTGCTGTGCTCCGCTCGGCCTCTCGGCTGTTTGTCAGGAGGTCAGCCGAGGTCAACCAGGGGTCGCGAGGTCATGTATTTAAACGGCGTCGCTCTGACAAAACAGCAGGAGGACGTCGTCGATCTTTTACATCATGGAGGCGTTGCAGCGGTTTGGAATGTCTGGAGAGGAACCTGGAGGGAGTTGGAGGGGACAGCAGCCAATCAGGGACAGCCTTTTTCCTTAAGTCCTCAGTCCTTTTCTACCACCCACCCACACACACACACACACACACACACACACACACACACTCTTGCGACTCTACCTATCTCTCAGGCCGCCACGCTGTCAGGTCTTCCTGTTCCGCTCCTCAGTTTTTTTTCTTGTTTTCCTTCTAACGACACGCAGCGAGCGCGAGCGACGGTTGCTCGGTCGCCATGGCGACAAATGCCAGCCGTGTCGCCGGCGTGTGAGAACATGCCTGCGCCTCCACGCAGCAGGACGCACATCAGGCACGCGGCGTGTCAGCAAACAGTGGCGGCGGCGCAAAGGCTCGACTCTGATCCTGAACGCCACCTGTCAGCCACTGCGATGCCGCTGCTGATCCTGGCCTGTGATTGGTCAGAGCTGCTTTCTATATTTTCACACGCGTTTCCATGGATGGACGGTAGCTTCGTCTTGACATCATTTTATTTATTTCTTTGCCTTCAAATCTCAAACGGAAAACGTTCACCGTCGTGACTCACGCTTCGTACAGCTAAAAAAATAATAACCGTCAAAAGAGAAAATATTTTAGACGTAAGATGTTGGAAGCACAGCATCCTACTTTTGTGAACGACCTGGTCCGCTTGAATTATTATTTATCTCTGCCCCTGTGTGTGTGTCTGTGTGCAGGTGCTGTGATCCTGCATGCTGTGAGTCCAGAGAGAGAGAAAGAAGAAAAAAAAGCCTCTGATTGCAGCCATCAAGAGTCAAGGCCGGAGCGCACGGCAGGAGTACAGTCCCGGAGAATTGGTTTAAATTTACACACACACACACACACACACAGCATCTGGTGCAACATGTCTCTCGTGGTGCCTTGCACGTGGACACACGTACTGCTGTCGTGACGGCGCCGCCCTGCTGTCCGACACCTGAAGGGGCTGCTGCTGGATAAATCAGGGTTAAACTCACTCTATTGCCTTGTATCGACCTGCACGGCGCTCAATACCTCCCACACACACACACACACACACACACACACACACACACACACTCCAGGTGCCTTTTGATTGGCCACTCTGAAGGCCATTCTGACCACTGCAGCCTCTTAAAGGAACTCTGGGATCTTTCTGCAACGTCTCTTACCTGAGTTTTTGACCTGCAAAATCTATTTCCAGTTTGATGTTTTCCGGCATGTTCCTGCTTTTTTTCTTTTTGCCCACAGACCAAAATAAAAGAGAAGAAGAGAAAGAGCATGCTTCTCCTCCTCCTCCTCCTCCTCCTCCACGTCTCTGCCTGCAGTCCACTCGCATTAGCAGCAGCAGCAGCATTGACTCAATCGACTGAGATATTACCAGATGATCACTGCTGCTTCTTGGACGGACGGACGGACGGACAAACAGACGTGCAGTGAGTGTGAGTGCGGCTGTGCAGCTGTAGCGCCCCCACCTCAGCAAGGAGTGAGTGAGTGAGTGAGTGAGTGAGTGAGTGAGTGAGTGAGTGAGTGGGCTCCTTGGCCGCCACTCAGTGGAGATGAAGAGCGTGAGCCGGTTGCCGCCGCGGGCGACAGCCTGCTCACGCTGACTGCAGCGCCACACGGTGGGACGCGTGACAAACAGGGTTTTGGGGCGTGCGCAACAAGTCGACCTGGCGCGTGGTTGCGCTGCAGACGTCATCCCCCTAGCCCACCCCCACCCCCCACCCCCCACCCCAGCCCACAGCTTTAAATGGCCTAGTGAAGACGCCACGCTATACACACCTTCCAAAGTTTTGGGGTTTTTAATCCAAAGAACTTAAAGTAATGATATTGATGGTAGGTAAGTCACACCCTGGTGGTCCAGGGTGGTTCTGGATGGTTCTGAGAGCTAAACACCCTGGTGGGGCAGCAAAGACACTGATTTGGTTGCAACTTTGCTCCATTTGGTTTTAAAGCCTTCTTCTGTGAGCAGCTTCTGTAGCGATGCCTTCAATGAGATGTTGAAGGCAGCCACGGTCAAAGCCACACCGTTAGCTTGGCTCATGAAGCTGCTTATCATGGAGTCCAGTGCAGAAACAAGTGTCCGTGTACTCATATACTCTTTAGTATATGAGTATATGAGTGTCACTGTATTAGTGTAGAGAAGGGGCCGTTGCACCCACCGGCGTGCTCTGAGTTGGACAGAGTGTGGACCGGCCACTGGGGGCAGCAGCTGCCGTCAGGCTCCCAGCGCTTCCCAGGTTTTCCCTTCACTTCTTCCTCCCGCGGCTGTCGTCAACACAGCATCTGGCCCCTGCTGAGAGTGGAATCAAACCCGAGGTGGCGCTCCTCTATCTGCTGTCATTTCTCATTAAAGAGATATGAATCATCCCCGACACCGTGTAATTGGCAAATGGTAATTTTTTTTTTTTCTTTTCCGAGAGGAAATTTCTGGGAGCGCAGTGAGGAGTGGGAGGGGGTGGGGGGTTGTGGGGGCGGGGGGGCGGGGGATTATGACACGACGGCGGGTTGGAGCTCAAGCGCCTCTTCCTCCTGTCTTCCCTGCTGTATCTGATGGGCAGCGCTGGGATGCCAGACACTGCTTATCCAGGTTCCCTCCAATAACGCCGCCGCCAGGATTTAATATCGGCCGCTGTACATCACGTCTGTGTCTCTCCAACGGCTCGCGCACAAAGCACGCCGCCGCTCTCATCCACTTCATTTTCTTTCCAGTTGTCCTTTAATTTTCACCATTGAAAAAAAATACTAATAATTTGAGGATAGAAAAAGTGTCATGTTCTGTTTTATTTCAATAAATTAGAAAAAGCATTTTCAGGAATCGGCAGATGATTTCTTTTTTTTTTTTTTTTTCACCAGATTTCTAACCTTGATTAAAGCCCTTTCATTAATCAACTCCACATCCTGCAAATGAACATGAACATTGCAACACACACAGAGATTAAAAAAGGCGAGATAAAACCGAGCCGGGGCCCAGGCAATTAGGAACTTATTGCTGCACAAAGACCCCCAGAGGGAAGATCGTCATACCAGTGAGAGGCTTAATTGGTTCCAGGTTGATCTGCCATTCGTTAGCGAGCCACCGTCTCTGCCAATCGGCCGCCTCGCCTCGGCATAATCTGGGCCTCATCAACAGTGCCGACACCCACAGCAGGAGGAGGAGGAGGAGAAGATTACCTGCATACATTTAACCCGTCCTAACATCCCTCCACCCTCTCTGTCCATCTGTCCGTCAGTCTGTCAGTCTGCTGTGGACCACGTCCTGTTTTTAAAAAAAAAAACTTCCGTGGCCCGCCGACTCGATGCAGGTCTGTCCTGTGGCCCGTTGCTAAGAAAGTTTGCCCACCCCTGGCCTAGCGCGAAGTTAGCGAGCTAGCGAGCTAGCCGGCACCGTGTCAAAAACACTCGTCAGGCGCATATAATTTTGAGACCATCTGTCACGACACCTCAGCTTCCTGCTGGCCTGGAGACCAGCACGCAGACCTGCATCACCTGGAATCAGCCGCTGACATTTCACACCTTTCTCACGGCGGGATTTGACATTTGACGACACCTTCGGTCTGAAGAGCCTCACAACACTCATCCCTCACGGCCACGCAGGTTGTCACACTCCACCACAGAGACGGCACTCAGGGTGTGATGTCACAGACAGGAAGCAGCAGTCTGGTCCGGGTGGTGTGGGTGTGAGTTGTGCCGACGCATCTCCTCACTCTCGAGGTGGTTTCCCACTAAAATGCACGAGGCCACAAACTAGCGTAGCGCCACCAGCAGCGTCGAAGAGGAATTTCCGAGCGGGCGTGCCGCCAGTTATTTTCTGACGGGACGGAGCGACTTGGCGTAGATCAATCATGAGCGAGCCCGCTTGGGCGGGGCTTAATGCCGCTTCTTCCTCTTTGCTATCGTCTGCAACATATTGGCAGTAACATCCGTCAATAAGCCACTAATAAAGAAAGCAAAGTGATTTCTCATCAATAAAGATCAATCAGGGCCTCTGTAGCCGGAAGCTAACCGCATAAATATTGACGTCGCTTTCAAAAAAAAAAAAGACAGGGAAAGAATGGAACGCACAGACGAGTGTTCCCGCACTGATCCATCAAAGTGGGTTGGAATTGGCTGGAAGGGGGCGGGGCTTTGACATAATGATGTCACGGAGGGCTGCAGGATTCCAGCACGGCGGAATCCTTCAGAACTCGCCTTCTGTCGGCCTCTGCAGCGGAGGCAGAGACGTGGAAGAGGAGGAGGAGGAGGAAAGAAAAAATAATAATGAGCCGGGGCCAATCTAACCCGCGCACAATGGTTCATTGACATGATTAGAAGTAAATAAAGTAATTACCCATCCTGCAGTCTGACAAAGCTCTGCATATAAATAGGCATCATTACAGGCTGCCGAGGACGAGTTTGCCGAGCATTTCTACCTTTGGTGGTGGGTAAGCGATTTTCATCTAAATTGATTGCTATGGGATTATCCAGGATTTATTAAATATTAAGGCATTGACTTCCACTAATGTAGATAATTAGGGTTTATTCAAAGTCAAAACCAAATTGGCATTAAGGAGGGAAAGGGGGGGGGGACGCATGGAAAGTGATTCATTACCGAGCGAGTAGTCAATTCATCAATTATGATTTTCATTACATACCATAATTAAGAATGCTCCATCTGAAATGGATGTAGTCTAAAAAGTCTCATTACCCAGTTATTTGGATTAACAAACGCACAATTTTGAAAATGCAAGCGAACAAAAGGCCGACGCTGCAGCTCGGCCTCCTCGCTTAATACAATTTACATACGTGGAGACTCAAGGGGGGATTGCTTAGCGCCTAATGCTAACAGTGTGGATGCTACAGGAGCGTGCCGTCTAACTCTCGAACGTGAACATATCAAACATGTTGTCCATATCTTATGTTGTGATTTTTTTTTTTTTTTTTTTATTGTTTCCATACAGAAACATTTATAATCCAGTGACGAGGAAAACGCTCCTGCGGCAGTGTGCGACTGTAGCGCGAGCTGCGGGAGAACGGACCCGGACCCGCTTGTGTGTCTGGGGAACCATCAATCACGTCCAGCAGATGAAGTGAACGAGCCGCTGCATGATGCTGCAGGTACGGGGCGGCCGGTCGGCCAGCGCCATGGCAACAGCAGGTAAAAATACACTGGAGCAGCACCTGGAGTGCAGCCTTGACAAAAAAATAAAGAGTGAGCGGGAGTGTGTGGAGGAGCTGGAGGAACATCAGTCACCGTGGAGAGCCTCACGCCCGCTCCTGATTGGTGATTAGCACGTGTTCTGTCGCCGCCACAGAACGGCTAAATGGGACTGTAGCCTCCCCCAGCCGCTGCTCCAGAGTTAATCACACAACAATGGGGAGTCGGGGGGAGGGAGGGGGAGGAAGGGGAGGAGGAGGAGGTGAGGTAGGTAGTCGGGGGCTGAGCGGCGGAGCGACGGGGATTGATGGAGGCTCCTCAACACCGGGCCCCAAAGTTTAATTGCCTTTGGATAATCTCATTGTCTGAAGGGGGCCGACGTCGGGGGGGTTGCTGAGGGAGGAGGTGACTCCAGGGCCACAGGCAGGTGACGAGGAGGGAAGGTGAGTGTGACTCTGGAAACCATCAGTGTTGTTGAGACATCAGCTCCACTATCAAACCCTTGCACCGCTGATATGATACAGGGTTTGGGTTAGGGCCAGTATCCTTCACGCCTTCATAGCAATAATATCCAGCCCATGTCAAATCCAATACGCTTCATCCATATAGACACGTTTAAGCAAAGAGTGCGGCCAGCGCTGTTCAGAGGAGCAGCAACACAGACATTTATTCATAAATAAAAAATCCCTTGAGAATCTATTGGATGGGGTATGTATCAGTGATGAGCAAACCCCACTAGATGGCGAGATCTAACCACAAAGAAGTCTACTATTCTAACTGACTGACCCACCGGCGGAACATCAGAAGGTAAACAATCCTGCGCGTGTTGGAGTCGCAGTAGCATGCTATGCTATGAATTAAATAGCATAGGCTAGGCTAATTTCTACCGACTTCGTGTTGCCACCGGTGTTGACTCCTGGTACCGGGCGGGTCTCGAACTCGACGTAGCGTCCTGGACCCAACTGCGTGAGCCAGAATTCGACTTATTGTTCGTTTCGTCGCCACTCGGCCAGCGAGTACGGGCTACTGACAGGAGTCTCCTCGCGCCCACGCCTTTGTGCTTGAAATACGTTGTTTGTTTGTTTTTTTACACGTTGTCTCTTGTTATGGTAGTCTTCGACAGTAGTTGTATTGTCTGCGTGCCATTTTTCTTGTAGCATATGAGTCTTCCATTGTTGATTTCGGTTGAGTTCTTAAAGACGTATTTTATCTGATATTAAACAGATATTGTTTGTCATTATATTGTTGTCTTTTAGTCGTATATTTATTTAAACTTGTAAACGACTGAGTGTACGTTTTCCCGTGACCCGGAAGTCGATGTCCGCTGGGCGGAAGTAAGGTGTAGAGCGCCAAACGCTGAAGTGGAGCGGAGAAGAGGCCGCGCGAGTAACAGAGAAACGGATGGCGCACACGGTGTATGTATATATTTCCTTTCTTCCGGTGTAACCTATCATTTGTTGTCGACACGATTGAATTTTAACGTTCTTTGTATGACGATGTTCACTCGCGTTTGCCGTGTTTTGTAGCGTTACACTGCCGAAGCCGGTTGCCACCGGCACACCTGAGCTCCATCAACATTGATTTGCATCGGGGGCATGATTTATTTATTTATGTTTTTGCACATACCTGCAAACAAGCTCAATTTGTGCCCTTTCTGTTGGAGACAGAGACTTTGCCTGAAATAATGAAATGTAGGTAGACCACAAGCACGCACGTTTTTTTGTTTGTTTTTTTTCTTGCCTGTATGTGGCGCTATGGGACACCTTAAGTTGACATTTTTGTATTTAAGAAAGAAAGAAAAAATCATCGGTCCTTACCTGGCTTGCCGAATTTCTTTAAAATTGATCAAGTTCAAATGGGTCAAATGTGAGCATACATTTGCTTATGGCATTTTTGGATCATCAAATTATGGAAGTTGGACACTTTCTTTCTGTTGGACCTTGAGAAGTACACATCAGCCTTATTTTCCTTCTCACCCTTTTTGAAACAAGGACAGTTTAAGTTGCATTTTGTCAATTGTGCGTGTACTCTGTACAGACATATTCACTCACGATATACTACCGGGATGTGATCGTCACAATCTTATACAATGTCTGGCAACATTGGTGGTTTTGGAGGAGTGTGTTTTTAAACTTGTTTAACAAGCCATTTCACTTTGAAATCAGAGCTTCAATGTGATTGTGTCCTCCTAGGTGCAGTGTGAGTCTGCAAACACAGTCCTTTCTCTTTGGGTATGGATACGTGAAACAATTATCAGCCGTCGTACTGTTTTAATGTGCAGCCTGTCACTGCTCACTTTGCAGATGCTGCTCTGACCTGTAAAACATGGAAGCACCAGAAGAGCTTGACAGATGCATGTTGACGCTGCGTCAACATGCGTCCCCCCCCATCCCCCATCCCCCATCATGTTGAATGTCAGGTGTTCTTTGTGCACAAACACAGCCTGAAAGTCGGCAAAATTACTCATAGCTTAGAGGTACTTTCAGATTGTTTAGAAGTTCTGTTTCACATGATTAAATTCTCTTATTCCTTCAAATAGGTCCATGGTGTCGCTGTCCATGACGCATCCCATCAATTAATTTGCCTCCCTAACTGAAGCTCGGACCATCCTGCAGCTCCTCCAGAGGAATGTCCAGTGGTTCCTCCAGTGGTTCCTCCCGAGTCCTCCTCCAGCTGGGACCTGCCAGAAACACCGGCCCAGAAGACAGTGTCATTCTCAAGGCTGTGAAAAGAAACTCCTGGAACAACACAACTGCACTTGCCTGTCTTTTTTCCCCTTTTCTCTCCTTCTAGCCGGTGAATATTAGTCTGTACATGTTTCACTGCAAGGCCACAAAGTCATGAACTTTATTATGGAAAAGAACAGGCTTAAATGCAATACGTTTGATTAATTTCCACATGGCATCGATTGTTAACCACTGATGACTGCTTTTCATTGCTCCATTGGATGTGGCTGTGGCCAGCACAGTATGAAGTGTTCATCCCTGCAAAGGTGTGATTACTTTACTTTGAGTAGAACAGGTTGAGCTAAGTCTTGACAAAGCCCCTCCCCCAATAGGGAAAAGCTGTAGAACTGTGAAAATTCCTTTGAAATTGTTCTTGCTGTCCATGACTGTTGCTTTAAGAAAAATAACAATAATGCTGTTGAAGTTGTACCCTCCTGCTTTTCACTAAAAGAGTGTCTGTGTGTTCATTTTTAGACCGGTAGGTTATAGTGATGCACTTTAGAGGACAATTATAGGAAAATAATAGACTTGTAGGAAAAGCCTAGAACCAATACAGACTATAATAGATAGAAGAAGACGACGATGACTATAGAAAGACAACAGTCATTAAAGAAAACAACTTTAATAGACTAATAAAGAAGACAACTAGTATAATAGACTACCATAGAAGATGACTACTATAGAAAGACAACAGTCATAGAAAGTGACTATAATAGACTACTATAGAAAACGACTATAATAGATAGAAGATGACTAGTATAGAAAGACTATAATAGACTACTATGTCATTATAGAAAGTGACTACTATAGAAAACAACTATTATAGACTACTGTAGATAGAAGAGTAGTATAAGACCGTCATTACAGAAAGTGACTATTAGACTACTATCATAGAAAGTGACTAGTATAATAGACTACTATAGAAAGACTATAATACACTACTGTCATTATAGAAAACAACTATGATAGAAGACTAGTATAAGACCGTCATTACAGAAAGTGACTTAGACTACTTCCATAGAAAGCAACTAATATAGAAGACGGCTAGTATAATAGACTATAGAAGATGACTACCATGAGAAGAAAGACTATAATAGACTACTGTAGATACAAGACGACTATAATAGATAAGACCACTACATGTCACGCTCTATTTTTGTAAATTTCGACAAACAGGACACTTCCTGTTCAGTTATTTAAACGTGTTTTAATACATGGATTAAGAGTGATAAGATAGCGACTTTCAATCGAAAATAAAACACAAGTTAGCAGCATGCAGCGCAAATGAATGTTAACGTAGCTCAGGTGTGCAGCTGCAAACGCGAGTGCACAAGGAAATATATATGTACAATACAAATTGTTAACTCATCAATACAATTATCTGCACAGATAAAAGACGTCTTTAAGAACTCAATGGAAGACTCATATACTACACACACAATACAACTACTATAGAAGACGACCACAACGTATTTCAAGCACAAAGGCGTGGGCGCGAGGAGACTCCTGTCAGTAGCCCGTACTTGCTGGCCGAGTGGCGACGAAACGAACAATAAGTCGAATTCTGGCTCACAGAGTTGGGTCCAGGACGCTACGTCGAGTTCGAGACCCGCCCGGTACCAGGAGTCAGAGCGTCCCGCGGAGGGACATGGAGGGGGGGTTTGCCCCCTCCGAAGTTTCCAGAGATGTCAGCAGGGGGTTATGCGTCACGCGTCACAAAAGAACATTCAGCTATAAGTTTTACACACGAAGACATTTCAACAACTCAGACTGACTTGTGCAATCGTAGCTCAATCACGAACACGTTTGTCGACGTCAGTTGTCAGGTGTCAATTCTCCGGCGGCCGAGTGGTGAGCGCGCGCTGGCTTCTTGCTCGTTCAGAACCAGCAGACGGGTTCGAAACCACCTTCTACCCAGAAGTAGCTTCTCCACCACCAACACGTCACGAGTGAAAAGTGAAAAAAGTTTTACTTGCTCAACACGAAGTCGAAAGTAGCCTATGCTATGCTAGTTCTGCCACTTCCGCCGGTGTCAGCAGCGTCAAATATAAACTACTCATCATATACGATGATAAAGTCAACAAATATAAACAAGTAATCATCATTCATTCACACACTGTACTTTCCAAATGTATTCTTCTGAGTTTGAAGGTTTAGTGTTCCAACATTGTCCATTGTAAGCAGCTCTGGTGCTTGGGAGCAGAACCCAACAGAAATCATCATCACATCATCATACCATCACACCATACTTCATCATACATTGCCAACAATGTATCATTAGGGTTGCAATGGATGAACAAGCCAGTGAGACAAAGTTCTAGAACAATTGTCTGATTTCAGTAAAGAAAAAAACAACATGATTATTGTATTATTGTATGGTATTACTGCTGGCCTGGGACTTCCTTCCTCAGGACAAACAAACAAATGCTGTGACTTCACATCATTGGCAGAGCTGGTTGGGGGGGGATCTATATCAGAATTGTGATTGCTGTGATTTGCCTCATTATTAACACACAACAGACTGAATCAAATTGTGAATGATGAATCACTTGAATTGACCAGGAAATGATTTTGAATCAAATTGTGACCTCAACCTTGCAATAAAATTGAATGATGAGAAAGCTAAAGATTCACAACCAACACGCCACACCACGGTGGCGAGGAAGAGGACATCTGGCCCCTGCTGTCTGTGCCAACTGCTGTCTGTGCCACTGCTGTCTGTGCCACTGCTGTCTGTGCCAACTGCTCTCGGACCTTCTCGAGAAGCCGTGGTGAAAACCTGGAACACACGAGACAACACTTTCAATCACAAACGTGTCCATGAACACAACATTTTCCACTATTTATGAGTAAAACAGGTCACATTCCAACACGAATACATTACTGATATGACTGATGAGTATTTGACATGATTATTGTTTGTCCCTCCCTAATAGCCATGATCAGCCTGTGTGAGGTAATATTCCACACTTTACTTTACAGTCTCTCACAATTTCATTGCGTCTGTCTGCCGCGCTGGCGACGCTCCCGTGTAACCAATAAAGTTTTTTTCTCTGTCTCTGAGTGGATTGATTGGAGAGCAGACTGTTCAGGATGTGGAGGGGAGGAGGAGTGGAGTGGGGGGGTAAAACAAAACAAAACAAAAAAAGTCCGGCAGATTATTACAAGTCTGGTGTTTACGTGACCAAATAACCCTGAAATAATGAGGCAAATAAAATGCTGCTTTATGGTGTTTATCCCCAGAACACGACCTCTATTAAAACACACTGAGATGCTCGCTTGATCTGTGTTTTCCCTGCATTAGCCTCATAATTGCCTCAGAATTGAAAGTGTTGCATAGCCGGTGTCGACGGTTCTCCCTTTTATTATTATTATTATTGTTATTGTTTAGAAAAATAAGAAATAAAATAAAATTTGTCAGAGTTTATTTTGTTATTCCTTTCTTTTTTTCTCTCCTCCTCCTGCTCACCCTCTTCATTGTGTTTTGCCATCGTTTGCCACGGCAGTTCTTCCTGTTTCCTTTCCCCTGTGTGTTTGTGGCCCTGCTGCGTGTGAGCGGCTGCCGCTCTGCCAGCCGCTTGATCATAATTACAACCTGGCTGCCTGGACTGCCTGGACTGCCTGGACTGCTGCTCCAACAGAGACGCGGCTCCGTCCGTCCTTCCTCACATCAAACTCTTCCGCAGAGCCAAGTCCCATCAGGATCGCTCTCTCCCTCTCCCTCCCTCACTCTCTCTCTCCCTCTCTGTCTCTCTCTCTCCTCTCTCTCTCTCTCTCCTCTCTCTCTTTCTCTCTCCGCCTCTCTCTCTCTGTATTGGAAAACGAGCTTCCCGCCAGCTATTAAAAAAAAAGAGGGATGCGACTCCCACTTGGAGGTAAAACTGTCGCTTGGTGCGGTGGAGCGGCGGAGGTGCGCAGGTGTTCACTCCCGACCGGCTGTTTATCAGCTGTTTGGACATGACTCATTGTTTATGCATTGGACGCAGGTCATCCCATTTGTTGGCGGCGGTGGCGGCGATGTGATGCATCCTTTTGTTGGCGAGCAAACATCTGGGCCGTTCACTGGTGTCAATCAGCAGCTCGGGGCTGGAGCAGCCGCCGGCCAATCCCGGCTCTGAGTTCCAACATTCCCGGCTCGTCGGAGGATGAAGGAGGCGGAGCGGTGGAGGACGCCGGCCCTGCTGCCCAGGTTATTTATGAGCTCTTTCTGTTTCCGTGGCATTCAAACCTCCAGGGGATGTTTTCTCACCATTTTCCAACAAATTGTTCCCAACTCGCAGGATTTTTTATTTATTTATTTATTTTGTTAGCTGCTTCTAAGCAGCTCCAGCCTCTCAGCCTTGACCTGGAATAATGTGGATTAGGCTGGGTGGCTGTTGGGTGGGGGCGTTGGGTCACACAGCCCTGACCTCCAAGGGGCGGAGGCGAGCAAGGGGACGGTGTGGTGGGGGTGGGCGAGATGCAGAAGAGCTGAAATTGATGCTCCCTCTGCCGTCCTTGTGCACCCACCGAGCTAAATTAAAGGTGGGGGTGGGGGTGGGGGTGCGCCTGGTTGTTTATGGAGCAGAGCGTTGGAGGCCACGTCTACACACTTCCTTCTACTCACCAAACCTGCAGCACTCACCACGACCCCCACCCAATGCCCAGCCTCATCCACATTATTCCAGCCAGGTCATCTTTACTGCATTAGGACTCTAAGCAGGTCATGGTGGGTCAGTGTGCAGGTTATTACTGCGATACTTGCACTGGTTTCACATCTTCAGGACACACCAGGTCAACTTGTCTGCTTGTGTCCGCTGCTTGGTTTTCTGCATCCTCTTCTTCTTCAGAGTCTTAAGGCGTCACTCGCTGTTGGTGGCACTCAGACTCTCTCAGACTCTCTTAGACTCTCTTAGACTCTCTCAGTAATGTCTCGACGTCTCCAACAGGCTGCCTATTTGTTGTCCGCCTGCAGTGCTGCTTTGCTGTTATTGTTTTTTTTTTTCCTTCTGCTCAACACCGAGGCAACGACTTATTCGGGAAAAAAAGTCCAAACTCCTGCAAGTACTTTTCCAGATAACCGTCATTCATTTTCTCCCGCCATCGGACAATTTTACCCACATCATTTTCTAAACTAGCAGCAGCAGCAGCAGTCTGCAGCAGTCTGCAGCAGCAGCAGCAGCAGCAGCAGCAGCAGCAGCAGCAGCAGCAGCAGCAGTCTGCAGGAGCCGCACACATACGTCTCTATCTTTCTCTCCTGCAGCTACACTGACTATTGATGGAACCGACAGACAGCTCTGCTTCCAAACTACCACAGGGAAGAAGAAGTAAGAAGACAAACTCCCACAATCCATATTCCTGTGATTAATGAGCCTGCAAAGATGGACTGGTGGGATGACAGAAGTTAATCCAATATTTGAACAGGGCCCAATCTGAACCCGATGAGAGCGAGGAAGAGCCGGCCGGCCACGAGAGCCGCGGCGGCTCCTCCTCCCATCCAGAGGTGCTTTTCTCTGCTAAGTGCTGCTGCAGCGAGCCGCTTAAAAATAGAAGGCGAATGAAAGGCAAGAGAAGCAGAGAGGAGAAGAGACGCTGGTTGCACCGTCGGCTTCAGAGTCTCGGGCCCAGACGGGCCCAGACGAGTTGTGGCTGCTGGAGGGAAGCTGGAAAAATGAGAAGATGTGTAAAAATGTGACTTTTCCTCCGCGCTGCTTTGTTGGAGAGAATCCAAGCGCTCGCTTAGAGACAACTGCCACCTGGAGATGTGTGTGTGTGTGTGTGTGTGTGTGTAGATATATATATTTTACATCTATATATATTTGGTGATGTGAGACGTGTCACACCAGCCAGGACCAGGAGTGGAACATCTCCACAGAATGTCTCCAGGAAGTAACGATGTGTCAAGCTCTGCAGCGCTCGGCCAATTACGGCTCTGAGAAGTGAGCAGCTGTCTGGGCTCTGCAGAAATTCCACCGCCGCCGTGTCTCATCCCACATTACATACATATTTCAAACGTGGAAAGGAAGGAGGAGGAAGAGGAAGAGGAGGGGAAGAAGACGCGGATTTAAAAAAGCGGAGGAGGAGGAGGAGGAGGAGGAGGAGAAGATCCCTGATCCTCCGATCACACGGCTTCATTACAGCCGCTCACAGTGGCCCCTCGTGGAGCCCCGGCTCTGGAGGTTACTGGACTGCAGCAACTCGAGAAAATATGCAAATGGCAGATTGCATAGATAGGATCAAATATGAGCTGCTGCTCCTCCAGCTCCTCCACCTCCAGAAGGAGCCACTTCTCCTCACTGAAGAGGGAACCTGAACCTGCTGTCGCTGCTTGAGGAGACAGGAGGTCCCTGATAGGTGAGCAGCTCCTTTCCTTCCTGCTGCAGGAACATTCACACACTCGGTAGGTAGATTCCTCTTCCCACTGGCTGCAGCGCTCGTCCACTGCTTTCCCGAGACGATGATCCGCTATCGGATCTCTGATTGGGTGGTGCTCGTGCAGGTCTTTGCCAGCTGCTGTTGGGCCAAACGTGCTCAAAAACGACAAAGGAAATGCAAAAACACGTGTAAAGGGCGTTACTTTAAAACTCCAAGCCTCCGCTGGTATTTCACACCAGCCGCTCGAGTTTACCGCCATCGACCCGGGCGTCGCAGCCGTGATGAAGGAGAAATTGAAATTGATTTCTGAAGGATATTATTAAGATCCAGGCTCCAGCTTTGGCTTGTCTTCTTTTCAAAAGGTAATTATTATTGTAGGAATGCAACGCCGCAGAGGGGAAACGCTGGAAGAAACACGTTGCATTAAACTAGAAATCACCGGGATTGTTTGACTACACCCGTGTGTCCTGACTGGATGTGTTGCATTCAATCACTTGCCAGTGATTGTCGGAGTGGGAGAGCGGGTCTAGAAAGTTCTGCTCTCCCTGGTCTCCAGGACGCTGCTCTCTCCTCACTTCTCTCTTTGTTTGTGTGTTTGTGCTACTTTTCCTCGGCTCTCTGTGATCCCCACACTCTCCTGCAGAAGCCCACCTGCCGCTGCCAAGTGCCACTGCCTTCTGCCGGTTAGCCTCTTAGCCCGTTAGCCCGTTAGCGCCGCCCAGACCTGGCCCGCCGCGCAAATCAAAAACAAACTTAGCCACTTTCTTTCGGCAGCCGCGTCGAATCCCGGGTCTCCTTGAAGGCAGGCGGTCCCGGCCCGGCGCCCCCTCATGTGACTCGGTGCAGACGGGCCTGAAACACCCGGAGAGCAGGAGGCAGACAGACAAACAGCTCGGGTTGGAAATGCCTCCAACTATTTCCTTCTCCGCTGTGGGAAACCGGCCGTGTTTATCCAAGCGCTTGAGGGGTCGTTTTTTTTTTGTTGCTTTGTTTGTCTCCACGTTCGACCTTTGACCCACATAAACAGAGTGGTGCTTCAGCGAGGAGGTCGACAATGCGGGACGTTCATGAATTATGAATGGCGGCCCGGCCGGCCCAGTAGCAGGAACGCACGGCGCTGCTCTTCACTCTGGGAGAATAATGTGTGTTCAAGGCAGTGCTGTGGTGTTTACCTGCAAGACGTGGAGCATGATGATGCCATATAGGGTCATCATCACCCCCCCCCCCTTCCCGCTTCCACTCCTCTTTCTGCCGTAAGCTGGCCAATTATTCATTAGTCCATAAGAAAATCTGCTCTTTCAATGCCCACAAGGTATAATTTTGCAGGACTTAATTGGCCAGGTCAACATACGCCCCGGGCAGCGCGGCGCCTCGGCATACAAATGATGATGATATCAGCCGGGGTTATTATTACATATGTGGGAATGAAAACGAACCTGGGAGCTTCTGTGTCCCGTCAGTCTTTCACAGGGACCGCTGCAGCGCTGGGATTGGCCCTGTGGATGATGCAGGACCTGGTCCACCTGGTCCACCTGCGAGGCTCAGCTCGGCTTCCGCCTGCTCATCTTGGCTGAGAGCTGGACTGGAGTTGAGCTGGCCACGACGGCCAGTTATGAAACCCGCCGCTGTTGCTCTGTTTTTTTCTCCTTCCTTCTTCCACCACCCACTTTTTCTCAGCTCGGCGCCGGTGTTACAAAATGTCAAATCTGTCTCACGTGTGAGAGGGGGGGAAAGAAAAAGAATCAAATGAAAAAACATTTCTGGCAACATCTCTTCCTGTCCTGTCTCGCTCTCTGCCGGGGGGGAAACAAAGTTTGCTGCTTTCTTTGGGCTTCCTGTCGCTCCACTGAGAGCTGCGCTGGCGGCGACGGGACTTCTGGGTCGGTGTTTTCTGGCAACGTCCGAGGAGCTCGCCAAGCCGAGCGAGAAGTTAACAGTTAAAAAACAGGGGGGGGGGGAATGAAGGGTCATTAAGCAGCAGGTTGGGAGGCAGACCCACAACTTCATCAAGATTAATCACTGACATCTGGCGCCTTGGAGGACCTAGTTAGTGCCGCCACCACCACCACCACCACCATCACCACCATCACCGCCACCACCATCACCACCACCACCGCCGCCATCACCACCACCACCACCACCGCCATCACCGCCGCCATCACCACCACCATCACCACCACCACAGCCACCACCACCATCACCACCACCACCACAGCCACCACCATCACCATCACCACCACCACCACCACCACCACCACCACAGCCACCACCACCATCACCGCCTTTAACGCTGTGATTTAAGGAGCAATCGCAGCTAAAAGCAACGTGGCATCAACGTTGCTCCTTGGTGGCCAAACGCACCAAGGACGTCCATAAATCCTGCTTCAGCTACACACATACATTAATACACACACGTGCCTGAATGTGTAGACATATATCACTGGTGTGCATCCATGCATCAGTTTAATTAGACACACGGCGTGGACTTCCGTCGCCACACGCAGGCCTGCGCAATTGATTATGACCAGCAGGCGCTGAAGGCCCCGACGTACGGCCCTTCTACAACAAGACTGGGAGAGAGGGAAGGAGAGAGGGAAGGAGAGAGAAAGAGAGGGAGAGAGGAGCGAGAGAGAGAGAGGAGAGAGAGAGAGACAGAGGGAGAGAGAGAGAGAGGAGAGAGGGAGAGAGAGAGAGAGAGAGAGAGAGGGGGAGAGAGAGAGAAGAGAGAGAGGGAGGGAGAGAGAGAGAGAGAGGAGAGAGGGAGAGAGAGAGAGAGAGGGGGGGGGGGAGAGAGAGAGTGAGGGAGGGAGAGAGAGAGAGAGGGAGAGAGGGGGAGAGAGAGAGAAGAGAGAGAGAGAGAGGGGGGGGAGAGCGAGAGAGAGACAGAGAGGGAGGGAGAGAGAGAGAGAAAGAGGGAGAGAGGGGAGAGAGAGAGAGCGGAGGAAAAATGGGGGGGTTGGAGGCTCAAGCGACAACTCAGAGAGCAAATCAATCTATATGGCACTCACAACATCCAATCAGCAGAGGATCCTCCCCTCCGAGTCCTGCAGGTGACATCATCATCATCTACATCATCATCATCTTCATCACCTCCATCTTCATCACCAGCGTCTTGGCTGCTCCTGGTTCCAGACCAACCGTCACACTGACCCAGATTCAACAGCTACAGCTCAGGTGTGGCCCCGCCCCTCCTCTCTCTCCTCCTGGGTCCTAGTGCTGGAACCTGCTGGCCTTCCCTGCAACAAAAAAAAAACATTTATCTTCCAGTATTGTCCAACCAGGTTTTCTTTTTGTTGTTGTTGAGAGTTGAGTAGCGAGCAAGAAGTCTCTTTAATTGATATTCATATCATAAAATGTTATATTTAAATAATGCATGAGGTTGTTTCCAGACTTGTGATGACCCTCCAGAGGAAAAGACTGAATTAACAGTGAATACATGAGCACTCAGGGCTTCCGTAGCTTCCAGAAGATGAGCCACGACTTGAGCTTCCTGGACTGACTCACTGACTCACTGACTCACTGACAGTGGCTGACTCACTGACAGTGGCTGTGCACACGCTGGTCTGTCCACGTCAAGTCCAGCAGCGGTGCAGCTCACGTCACGAGACCCCCCGCCCCCCTCCTGCTCTGTTATTTTCAGGTGCGGCGGACCTTTTCCCCGCAGGTGGTGGGATTTCTCTGGAGTTGCGGTGACAGCAGCTGGAGGAGCCGCAGCCGCGTGGCCACGCCGTCCTCCAGCCGGCTGATGTCATGCAGCTGCGGAGAGTTTACAGGTGATGTATGAGGAGACGGCAGGAACAGAGAGCCTTCTGTCTTTTGCTTTTCTTTTCTTTTTCATTTTATGAAAATGAAATAATAAAATAAACTGCAGGAAGAAGAGGAAGGAAAAAAAAAAAACCACGGCGAGTTAATCTTGTCGAGACGGGCTGTGTTCTGCGTGGGCTCAACAAATATAATATGGCGTTTGAGTCATCAATCCTGCAGCTTTTTTTTCTTTATTCCCAAGGGCGTCATCTCATTATTGATTGGAGGAAAGTGAAGAGATATGGATATTACTGGGCCGAAGGCCGGGGAGACACTGAAGGTGATTCATGGGAGGGTCTCCCACATAATTCACACCCTGGACAAATAGTTCATTTCCAGCCGTGTTGGCATTTGAAGAAATCAAATCCTGGAGGTGAATTTAAATCAGGGCCGGAGGCGGAGCTGCACCTCGGCGGATACCTGCCCACTGTGTGGGGTCCCGCGGTTATCTTTCAATTACCGCCACAATATACAGCAGCGCCAGCACCGCCTCCTCCTCTCCCTCCTGCTCCTCCTCCTCCCCACACACACACACACACACACACACACACACACCCTAATCCACTGTAAGCAGTGGCCTCCACCACTGTTTTCTGCCACCGCCCCACCCAGTCACTATTAAATACATTTTCTTTCCCCGCTCCCCTTCCACACTACTATTTTTTTGTTTGTTTTTTTCTTCTTACTATTTTTTTCCAGAAGCAATCACACTGGCTGGATTTCTCATCCAAACGGCCGCCGTCGTTGCCCGGAAATCACAAGAAGACGGCGATGACGCCGGTTCAGCCTGGTTCTGACCATCATCACCGGCCTGCTGGCAACCTGCTCGCTGCTAATTCCCCACCCCACTGCCTCAGCCTTTCTTATGGCTGTCACTTGTAGAGAACCAATTAACATATTGTGTCCGAGGGAGTCACTCCTCCCGCCGGCTGCTCGCGTTCCCTCGCTGCTTCTTTTTTTTTCCTTGTGTCACACCGCTAGCTAGTGGGCAGAGTCGCACAAATTAGCCATGTGGGCTGGAAGGCTCAATTACCTTTTAAGGACTTTGGAGGTGGTGTGTGTGTGTGTGTGTGTGTCAGCCTGTCTCCTGGCTTCCTCCCGACCTGCCTCGATAAGGGGCATAAAAACGAGGCAGTGGTAGCAGCAGCAGGGAAGGTGGATGGGTTTTTTTTTTTTTTTTGCTGGAAGAAGAAGACGAAGACGAAGAAGAAGAAGGAGAAGGAGAAGAAGGAGAAGAAGAAGGAGAAGACGAAGAAGAAGGAGAAGAAGAAGGAGAAGGAGAAGAAGAAGGAGAATTGCTGGTGCGAAAGGCTGCGGCTGGAATTTCTAAATGATGTGAATCCTGCGACTCACCGTCAGTATTGGGCAGCAGCAGATCCTCGTCTCCTCATCAGTCCGGCTCCGTCGCACCTTAGCCCCCCCCCAACCCCCACCCCCCCACCCCACCATGTCTCGGGGAGCGCCGGTGCCGAGTGGGTCTGAATGCGACGGCAGGGGTGTATTCTCCGAGGAGCGGCGGCGGCTCCGGCTCTCGGTGCCAGGCCTGGCCTTGTTATCCATCTGTGACCATGTAATGGAGATGGATACTGTCGCACTGGCAGGCTGAGATGGAAGAGGAACACGGGCCAGTGGACATCATCCCATCCTGTCTCCCATCCTGCACAGCAGACAGCCAGACAGAGAAACAGACAGACAGGGAGAGAGAGAGAGGGGGAGGGGGGGATAATTGAAATCAGTGAATATGCAGAGGAGGCGAGCGCACCACACACAGGTGTGTGTGTGTGTGTGTGTGTGTGTGTGTGTGTGTAACTCCAAACAGGAAGTGGTCAGACTGCAGAAAGGCACTGTGACCTGTGATTGGAGCTGGGCCGACGCCAGCTGGTGTGACTGGCTGCTCTGATTGGTTCTGGGCTGGAAGTTGTGAGTTGCTCCACTGCCGCTGCTCTCCGTAGGGAGTGAACGACGCCACCTGAGTCCCGCTGAGTTCACACCGACTGTCCTCCATTAGCTGGCCTTTGTTAGAGGTGCTAGCTGCAGCGGCTAATTTAGCCCCGAGCTACCGAGCTACCGTCCGCCAGGGGGTCGTTTATATTTCAGTTCTAGCCAGAGAGAACGTTTGATTATTAATGCTTCAAACTTTTTTTATGTTTTGTTTTGTTTGACTTGGAAAAACAGAAACTCAGTCAGTGTGACTTGGACTCGGACGGACGGACGGACGGGCGGAGAAAAAGGCCTTTGATGGTTTCTTTGGAAGCAATCAAAAAAGAAAACGCAAACAGCGTTTGTTTTACATGTGCTGCATGAGTTTGGTTCAGCGGCGGGTCAGCGCTGGCTGGCCGTGCAGCAGCGCATTGAGAACTGAAGAAGAACAACTCGGGTCATTGACGTTAAATCTTCAGTGGATGAGAACAAAGTTGGCAGCGCACAAAGAGCCATGAGGGAAAAACCATTTCTTCTTAAAAACCGCAGCCAAATCACCTTAAAGGCATTTGTGCTTTGTAGAAAAATGGTTTGCACGATACAATAAAATATAAATATATTTGTGAGAGTGAGTGCAGCTGAGGGGTTGCAGGACACATTTCAAATAAAATCACTTTTCCTTTTCTTTGCACAACACAGGCAGGAAACAAAGTCCAGTTAAAGCCACACATTACATGGGACAGCAGCTAACATTTTATTTATTGATATTGTTTGATATATTTATAAGTCGAGGCTCATGCATCATGCAGGTGGTCTCCAGGATGCTATAAATCTTTCTGCACGGCGGCGGCGGCGGCGGCAGTGAGAGCTGAGTGATGAAAGCAAGAGAGCAGCCCTGTGACTGGACAGCTTCCTATTAATAGAAGTGACCAATCACAAAACTATTTGCATGCTGGTTTCAATGCAATGCTGAGGTCGGCGCTGGGAACAAGCCACACAATTAATAATAAACTCAGGTGTTTATTTTCTATCGATCTTTTCTGCGTGGTGGGATGAACGAAGCTCTGCATGTTCCACTGGCTGTCCTGCTGCTGCTGCTGCTGCTGCTGCTGCTGCTTCTCTTGTCTCCTGGCAGCCTCCTCTCTCTCCCTGCGGGTCGAGCACGTCAGGCTGCACACTGATCTCAAGCAGGAGCCACCGCAGCTCCTCCATAGAAACAGAGAAACACATGCGGGGGACCTGCAGCAGAGCGCTCCGTCTAGTACCGAGCTTTGATCTTCCACCAGGGGTCACTGTTGTGAAGGGAGATTGATCTCCACCCCCCCCTCCACGCTCGCCCTTCCTGCTAAGATCAATGAGTGCACGTCTCGGCGGTAAACGGGCCTGTTTGTGGCGCCGTGCGCGAGCGAGGGGAGGACTGGCGGGCCGTTGCTAAGCGCTGGCAGGGAAGAGCTGAGGCCTCCACCTCCACCACCACCACCACCGCCACCACCAATGTGGAGAACCACGGCAGGCAGGTGAGACGGAACGCTGGCTTCTACTGATCTATTGATTGATTTGAAATCCAAGGCACCTGTAGACCCCTGCTGGTCGTGTCCTGCATTAACCTTTAACTGGTCTGGAAGTGGGGGGGGGGTATCGCCGTCCCTGTGTGACGTCACCTAAGCCTGAGAAGTGTGTGAGGTCACCGACTGCGCTGGCCACCATGGAACCATGCAAAAGACGGGACCTTTAATATTTATAGCCGATGGATTTTCTTCTTTTCTTTTTTGCAGCATTATTATGCAGGATGTTCTCATGGAGCCTCTGAGTAAGAGGATGAGTCACTGGTGCTCATGTCAGCGTTATCAGATTCTCCTCGTCTCCTCTCATCTCAAGCCAAGAAAGTAAAAGAGAGGGAAAAGCAGAGGATCTCCGCAAGATCTTTCTAAAAAGTGAAGGTACAGAAACTATCAAAGTGTGTGCCGGGGCCTCCCGGTGGGCTGCGAGTGTACTGCAGGAGGGCTGCGATATGGACCATGGACCAAAAACACAAACGATCTCCTGAACGCGAGGTTACATCTCTGACACTCGGGTGACCAGACAGGTTTCTTTAGAAGTGTATCAGCAGTCGTCCCAGTGCAGGCGTTCCTCTGTGTGTTCCACAGCCACGCACGTTGCCACGCACGTTGCCACGCACGTTGCCTGCAAGCCTGCTCCAATCTGCTGCAAGCTCACGTGAATGCAGGAATGTCGTCTAATTCCCAATGGGCCTGTCTTGAGGTGGGAATGGCGCCGCTAATGCCTCTGTCTTTCTTTCTTTCTTCTTCCTTTCTTCCCTCCCTCCCTCCCTCCAACACACTCACCCTGACAGTTTCCCGCAGCTTCTGACGCCTGCAGCGTTCCAACGCCGCACACAAAACAAAACCATGAAAGCCCCATCGGAGGATATTGCGGACGTCGTCGTTTAGCCACGGCGCTAGTCGCTCGTTGTAATGTGCCCAGACAACAAGTGCAAATCAGGCGCGCCATCAAATCCAGGCTTCCTTTGGCACAAAAGGAAAATAAAAGAAAATGAATGACATGAAAAGACAAAAGGCGGCGAGCGAGACGGAAGTGCTGAGCTAAGTGTTAATAACACGCACGTCTGTACTTTTCTTTAATGGCTCAACCATCTGTTCCAGGCAGCCCCAAGCCTCGCCGCTCTAATCGGACCGTCTGCACTCTTTGATATGCATAATTAGACTTTTAATAATCTTTGCCGCGCAGGTGATGTTTGCTGTGCCATGAGTTGTGTCTCCCCACTGGCTGCAGTGGGTACTGCGGCGCTATAACCCGTGAGCGATGCCGCACGCTGAGCCTCGAAAAGCCGCGCCGGCCGGGGAGCTTTTTCAGCCACTTTTAATGAAATGATAAAATATGAAAACAGCGCAAGGTAATTGAAAATCTAATGAAAGTAGAAACCATAACTTTCTCTCTCTCTCTCTCTCTCTCTCTCTCTCCCTCGCTCTCACATTGAGCAGAGGCCTGTTTAAGCAGCTCTAATTATGCGGAGGTGGGGGGGGAGGAGCCGGGGTGTTTTGGAGTAATGAACCTGTGCACAATGAAGACGGCACTCGGCACTTTGTCTCGCCTCTGCAGAGACTTCCCGTATCATCATTGTTTTGCTTTTATTGCCGCCGCCACAAACATCAGCCTGGGCTCCGTCTGTGAAGAGGAGCTCTTTAAATTTCCGCTGCGCAGCGTCGACCGACGGCCTGAAGACAAATGTTTT
>NW_027466151.1:27500-85000 GCF_046127955.1 Nelusetta ayraudi | reverse complement strand
ACAAAACTCTCTGCACATCACATTTATATTTTCTATATCTTAGACTTTAAATCTATACACAGTTGAGAGCACTTTTTCTTTAGCCCCACTGGAATTATGGAACATTTTCTTAAAATTCTTGCCAGTGTTTTCAGCGTTGATAAAATCATCAAACATTCACCAGCGCTATTCAGAAGCTCTTGCTACGTTTTGGAAGACAAGATAGATTTTTAGCCTTGCTTTATATTAAATATAGTGAAGAATGTGCTGTTCCAAGAGATCCGCCCCCATGATGGAGTGGTAAGTAATATTACCTACCATGTCAACGTTGATTTCAAAACACAACTAATGAACCAATCAGCTTCCAAACCACACCTGTGCAGTCCCATGGCTTCATTACGACACCACAGCATAAACAGACTTCAACCAACAGGGCGGGGCTACTTTACTCATTTTCACTACTGACTATTAATGGCCAGGGGGCCTCATCATTTTGGACGTATATAAATATCTTTACGGAACTCAGTGGACAATTTGTCGTATTTAATCTGGAAACAAATTCACCATAAACACTCGTTGCCAATGTTCACTTCCATGGAAAATCAAGAAGTGGGGGGAGCTAATCATTTTGGCCTCAACTGTATCTTCTAGATCTTCTGATATTGACCCAAGTATAGCACACTATGGACAGCTAGTGTCCAGCTAAGCAACCAATCAAGCAGCCAGGTGCCAAGTGGGAGTTGGACAAGAGAAGAGAAGCTGCTGGTTGTTGTGGAAACACCAGAGCAGCGTCTCAGCCTAGAAGATGCATCACAGTGACCATCTGATCCAGCTGGAGTGCACTACAACTCTCTCTCTCTCTCTCTCTCTCCTCTGGACTGCCCTCCAGTTGTGTGTGTTGTTATTTCTTTAAGGTGGGCCTCTGAGAAGCATCTCCTGTGCCGCCAGTGAACCCCGACACTGCGATACCAGCACTTCTGTACGATCCTAACAGCTGTTTCATGTGCTGCTTACTGCGTAGACAGCTTGTTTCTCGTGCCGATGAGTGTTTGGGGCCATTTTGAGCCCCGCCCCCTCCCGCCCGCCCGCTCCCAGGCCTAATTTATCTGGACAGGCGGGCTGCAGCAGCAGACGAGCGGCCGTGGCCACTGAGCCGCAGCCAACCACGTCGCTTCAGCTCCCCAATTAATGACAATCAAATGTTAAGGTCCGTCCCGTCTCCACCTCTACCGCCCAGCAAGTAGGCCACTGGTCCAAATCCCTGAAGGATGCACTTGAAAAGGACATTATTCAAAGAAGGAAATGCCTTGTTTTTTAATGGCACCTCGAGGACCTGCATCAATTAAACTGCCATGAAAATGTGAATTTCTTGTCACTTCAATTGCAAAAGAAAAAAAAAAAAAAGCTAATTACCGCAGTGTAATGGGCGGCTGGTGGTGGCGGACCACCACCATCTTCAGAGTGGCGCTCTCCGATCAGACGGTTCCGACCTGCACGCAGGGCGGCAGGTGTGCAGTGGGTTGTTTTGCAAAGCGGCGAGAGCTGTCAGCATGACGGATACCAGGCCTCGCTCTGCACCTTGATGTGATGAATGTACCGGCGAGCGGCCAAGTACGGCGCCGCTCAGGGGCTCCAGCAGCAGCTCTGACTTATTGACGGCCGGTCCGGCAACAGTGTGTCCCAGCTCAGCTTACCGCTGTTTGTTTCCCCTCTCGGCCGTAACTTAATCACTCAGCGCGGCCTTAAAACGTCTCAGTCTCTTACATCAGCCCGGATCCTGTTACGCCGATGTATTTTGAAAGATTAGCGCGGCTGCTATGTTTGCTATTTTTTTTTTTCCCCTACTTTTTTCGAGGGGTTGAACTGGAAAGTTGCCTGCAATTTTAAGGATTCCACCAACTCGCTGAGTTTACGCGTAACATTAATCCTGGACGGTTTCTCCTCTGGGAAACCAAAAATATCAAGTGCTCCTTGTGCTCCTTGTGTGTCAAAACCACAAAAACAAAACCAGAAAGGTAACAGCGCAGCACAGTGGCAGCCTGCTTTACTCGATCAGTTTGTCTCTTAACAGGAACGATGTGATTGTATTAAAGCCACAAACACTGTGCAGCTCTCTGCAGACGGATTTGTTTGATGAGGCTTGAATTCAAAAGTTTTGTTGTCAAAATCCTCCATCCGGCCAGCTGTCAAAGAAAAGTTTATTTCTTGGGAATATTGGTGTCCACAGATGGAACCTCAGACATTCACTGACTGTCAGTTTAATTTATGATGTAGGGGCAGCTGCAGGATTTGTCCACAGACGAGAGGCTAAAGCCGTTTGGTCGGAGCGCCCCTGACTGATTAATATGCCGGCGGATGACAAGGGTAAGCAGAATGAACTTGTCTGTGATGGCAGTTCGCAGCCCCGGGACATGGAAGACATGGATAGCCTCGCCGACCAAATACCCTTAATCCTCATCCCTTTAGATTAGGGGAACAATGCCGGCAACAGGAAAGGGCAAAGGAAAAAAAAAAGAAAAAAAAACATGACGAGCGCTGACCTGACAGCGAGTGAAATGTGAAAATTGCTTTTACAGTCAAAGTACGCCTTCACTTAGGACACAGCCGACGCCAGCCGGTCAGTCTGCCTTTAATTCCCTCCTGTGCAATCCAACAAAGAGACTGCGTTAATGTGAAAGTGCCATTTGCGTGTTCGTCTGCCACTTTCACCTCGTCCCGCTTCCCACCAGTCCAGTTCAGCAGCCTGTTCCTCAGCGTCAGAGGCAGTTCCTGGCTGTCTTACGACAGAGCGGGGCCTTCAAGGTCACCTCAGAAAAACGCCCCTTAATCAGAGGCGCGTTGGTCTGCCGTTCCAGCTGCTGCAAGCCAGAACTCTTCACACTGCTGAACGGTAAAGGGAGATCCAATCGATTTAGTCGGACCCCAATCTAATCCAGCCAGAAACGGCCCAGTGTGAATCCGGCCCTCGCTGGCACTTTCCATTCACTCTTCTCAAGTGAAGTTCTGTCCCTTTATGCACGAGCACATTAGCAGAGAATGGCACACTGCTGTTGTTATTGTGTGCAGTGGCAGAGCGAGAGCTAGCGAGAGGGGTGGGGTGGAGGGGGAAACAGGACAAGGCCGCCTCGCAGAGAGTAAGGGCACATAAAAGAACGTTGGCGCCCGAGAGCAGAGTTCATTGTGATGCTAAATAGGAAGCCGCAGAGATTCCGACTGTGTTTATCTGCCGGGGCAAAACTTATCACACCCGGTTACTTCAGCTCGCAGCCGCTCGCGGCGCACGCCTGTTTTCAAGAGCCACTGATCCAGTGCACGCCAAAGGTTACGCACATCAGCCCCGGCCTTGTTGTAAAATGCAAAACGCAGAATAAGAAATTAGAGGCGAGACTGCGGCGGGCAGATAAGGCGGCGACGACGACGAGCGCTCGTCGCATGCGTTTTTTTATTTAATTTTTCACACTCATATTCTTGTCAGGGTGCTTGGCGTGTTTCCCCCCCCCCTTCTTCCTCTCTCTCTGTCTCTCTCTGTCTCTCTCTCTCTCTCTCTCTCTCTCTCTCTCTCTCTCTCTCTCTCTCTCTCTCCTTAGCTGTGCCGCTGTCGAGGCTTCTGTGTGTTGTGCCGAGGTTGAAGGACTCTTGTGTGAAGGAACGAGCCTCCCACCTCAATAAGCAATTCGATGCACTGGGTTTAGCTGATTTCAGCCGCAGCACGCGCTCAGAAAAATACATGCTTGAACCGAATCCGAGGACGAGGTTCCGACGTGAACTCTGAAGAGGAACTCTGTGAACCTTCCCTGCTTTAAAGCTTCAAAAAAAAAAAAAAAAAACCTGCATATATCGGAATTGAACATATACATGTTAGAGCCAGGGGGAGGGAGGAATTCAGAGGCACTGCAACCTTCAAATCCTTTCAATCAGTGCTGAGGAATCTCAGAGTCATGAGGACGGCAAACGCGATTGAAAACAGGAGGACCTTTTTCATCTCAGGACAACTAAACATCGTCCAATGATTGACATCCAGCATCATGTTTTTTCCCACTGATTTCACCTCTCCCAAGTGTGTGTGTGTGTGTGTGTGTGTGTGTGTGTGTGCGTGCGTGCGTGCGTGCGTGTGTTCGCGCGAGCTTAAAAGAGATTACACAGAACCCTGCCGTCATTTTCTTTGGTTTGCTTTTTAATCTTGTAATCCCCCATCAAACAAGTCCACCTTAATAGATGTTTGCGAGCTGCAGCGCCGTGTTCGGCTTCCAAAAGTTGTTCGGCAAGCCCGATAAGGAGATGACGGGAGAAAATAGGAGGCTCTCTTAATAATAGATGAGCCTATTTGGGACAGTGTCCGTGCTGGCAGCCACAGGGGCTCGTGTCCAGCGACAATCCTTCCAAATTGGGCTTTAATTGCCCGCGTGAGCACACGCGCACCAACACACAGCGGCTTCATCAACTCTGGAGAGGAGCAAGAGTTTCAAACCATCCGTCTGTCCAGAGAGAGTGTAAAAACAATGCTGGGGCAACCGGGCCGCAGGCAACCTGAGCTGAGGTCACATGACCTACAGTACGTAGGATTGATAAAGATTTGCCAACCCTGTGAGGTCGTAATCAGTCATGATCACAATATTAATAATGATAGTTGTGTGCAGAAAAGTGCTGTGAAATGACACTAAACTCCGGCAGCACAATAACATCTTGATTTTATCACACAAGTTGTTTGAAAGTCACTGCAGCCACAGATTCTCCAGGCATTGTGGGAAATGTTTCCCTGAAGAATCAAGTGTGGCGGATCAGCGGACCAACGGAGCTGGGCGACAGTCGCAGCTCCGCTCGGGCACCCACGCAAATGTACTGGATGAAAAAGTTTGGGCGCGCAAAGCAAGTTTTGCGAGGACTAAAAAGAGAAAGAAAAGGAGCTGCGAGGTGTTTATAGACTCTCTGCTCTTGGAGGGTGATTGAATGCGCAGAAGATAAGCCCGGCGACATTAGATATCCCAGTGGGCTGAGGATGGGAGGTTAATCTCATTCCCCCTGCAATGATGCATCCGAAGTGACTCCCCCCTCCCCCCCGCCCCGCCTCCCTGCCGGCGGTATCGTCTCGGCACACTCCTTGGCTTCCAAGGGCAAGGAGAGTGTCCATCAGAGCCAACGCATTGATTGCTTCCAGATTTGATTAAACTCCCGGCCGTACTCCAAATGTGTAAGACAATAGCATGGAGATAATCTCACCTTCCCTCCTCAGGTCAGAACTAATGCGGTTTAACGACGTGGCTGTGCACTCTCCCCGTGTAATACCTTGCCGGGAACATTTCCTCGTTAGCGCTCGGCTACTGTAGCGCCGGCATCATCAAGGCTTCAGCGCTCTCGCTTCCCCTTAATCGCGCTTGAGGAGAGTGAAAAAGGTCTTCTTGGAATTTCTATGTCTATACATCTGCATCGATAATTATATATCTAACGCGAAGACCCAAAATAGCCAATTTGGTAATTAAGATCTAATATTTAGAGAAGGGATGTTAAGGTAAACACTGCTAACAGGCCTGCGGTCTTTCATAGGTCATGTCCTCCCACCGGGCAGCTCCTCCGACTCTTAAGTAGGACGCCAGTCCATCCACGGCGGCCCATGGCAAACATCTTTATTAGCGCCTCATTAGCAGCCTTCCTACACAAATGTATTCACTGCAGATGATAAAAACCAGGCTCCCGGGGTGGGAAACCACAGCCCGGTAAATCATTAATTGATGATCCGACACTGCTGCAGTATTTCTCTGAGCTGAATGTGAGCAGACTCAAACTAACAACCTCGCATGCCGCTGCAAACCACAAGGCTCTCTCTCCCTCTCTCCCTCTCTCTCTCTTTTATTTTCCGGCTGGTGTAATGGAGTCCTGCAGGACTTTTTGTTTCTCGGCTCTAAATGACCTTGTCTTGGTTCCTTTCCTCCCCTTTGGCTGAACATATTTATTTTGCGGTACGAGTCCAAAAGTCGGGAAAACTACAGCTTTAAGGGGAGCAGGTAACACTGTAAATGAAGGGCTTTTTGTCTGGCAGGGGTTGAACAAAGGGATTAGCTTGTCATCCGCCGCGTGCGGCAAGTCGGGCGGGGGGTCTGGAAGACACTTCCTCCTCGCCGTAGGAAAGTCATTTCTCTGACAGGATGGGTTCTCAAAGTGGGCGTGGGTTTTCTATTTCGGGGGACCGAGATCTTATTCCGACACAGTTAAATCAGAGATCCTGCTGAGGTGAGATGCCTGCTCTTCTGCTGACTCTTTCTCTTCCACCCTCTGCGTCTTTGCAACTCCACAGTTTTAGAGTTTTCCAGTCCATTCAGTCTGTCTGCTCGGCTCACTCCATTAATCCCCCCCCGCCTGCCGCCCCCCCTTCCACCACCGCCGAATAATGATGTAGTTAACCTGAAATCGCTAGCGTGCCAGGCCGGGTTGGAATCGGTGCGCATCAGCCCGCCACCGCCACCGCCACCGCTAATTGACTTGATTGTTATTAATTTTGACATTGCGTTCCAATTAAAGATAGCAAAACACTGATTTCATTTTCCTTTTTCTTCATTTTGTGGCGGGGAGATTAAGAGGGCATTGATCACACCTGAGTGACTCCGAGTGTGTGTGTCGCTAATTAAAGACTCAGATTGCAATTAAGATAACGAGTCTGAGATTTTTCCAAATGGAGCGCAGAAACATATCAGTGTGTTTTAGTGTGTGAGTGGCGAGGACACAGGGATTCAGTGCTGGGTGGACGGCTGTGGTATCTCCCGCCATGCTGCGTTTACAACACGTTGAAACAAACTCTTCCTTCACTTCCAAGTAACAAGTAAGTGAGAGTGACATTGCTTGGCTCGCTGTGCCACTGTCTTTAAAGTTTCCTCGCTCTTTTCCTTGACTGACAAGACTGATATTTCCGGAGGTCCGTGTTGGTGCCGAGCAAGATTGCATGGAGTGAGTGGCTGCTCTAACGGCTGACAAAAGGAAAAAGTGATTTGTTGAGAAGATTTGTCAGCATGGGAGGATGCTACGTCAAGGAGGCCAAGCAGGAGATGGCGGGATCAGGGACTCTGCAAGCAATCTGCTGTGGATGGAAAGTGGTCGGGTTTTGATGTTGTTGTTGCGACTTTCAAAAAACAAACAACGCCGTCGACCCTCAACGGCTCAGCGGTAGAGACCAGACTCCATCTACGTCTTTGTTGCTTGAAATAGATCACAGGAAACAATGTGTGTGCGTGTGTGTGTGTGTGTAATTACACGCTTTCCCACAGATTTCCTCCCTGACGCACAGCCTGACCTGATTTCCTTAATGGCTGAAACCTCGAGTCCGCGGCACTGGTCCCGTCCCGCAGACATTTCTGCACTGTGACGTTGGCGGCGGAGTTAAAAAGGATCCAGCCCTAATTAAAAGAAATATTCTGATGCAACAGGGCATCCAGAGGAAGCAGCGCTGGGATGTTCCTTTGATTAAAAGCGGCGCTCTGTTTATTATTGGAACAGAGCGAGGTCTACCTCTGCGAGCATGGCCACTGATGCGCAGTGGCTTCACCTTCATCCGCGGCTGGCGCCTCGGTCATACATTATTCATCCACTTTGCCTTTACATCTATAAAACACAACTAATTAGATTCTAAATTAGGTGTGATTGTAATGAGAGAAAAATAGCTCATTCTACGAGATACAGCTGTTCCTTAATTTTGCAAATTACCTTTTTATTTATGCGCTGTCTTTGCTGTTTAACCAGATTTAACCGCACAAAACATCTACCTGAGAAAAATTAAAACCCTGAGAATTTCTCGATTGAATTCCAATTACAGACAGGAACGCACCAGCCTGATTCTTAATCTTACAAGGCTCTGATCCGAATGATTTTAAGAGGAACGGACCAATCTGCATCCTTTGATGATAAAGAGGCGGGACCTGCAGGCCACAGGACATTGTTTCCTTGCTAAAGGAGCCGTTTCATGGGATTGGGCCGGCATTGGTCTGGCAGACAGATGGATCATCCAATAACCTTCCAATTCTCACAACCCTCTTTCCTCAAAGCTCACTGTTTCGATGGCGGCGCTAACTTTGTTAATGCCTCACACCTGTTTGTAACTCCATTCTGCTATCAGAGAGACAAAAACATCACCTCGCATGGAGAAATATGTGGGGAAACAGCGGCGGCAAAGGGAACGATGACGCAGCGGGAAGAAGAGATTCCTGGAGCAGCAGTTTGATTACTAATTGATTCGCTCATGATAAACCAGGGATATAGAAGTAGAAAAGTAGCCTGCAGCTGTTGCCCAGAATAGAAACTAGTGTTGATTTTGTCATCAATGTAATTTGAAAGAATAGAACATGAAAAAACAGCATTTCCCATCAGCCCATTTGGAAAACTCTTATGGACTTGAGGGCTGCGCATTCTCTCTGACTGCATTCATTAAACCTGCATCTCCAAGCTTTCTGCACATTTCAAAGCTACAAAATTAGCAGGAAATTAAAAAGAAAAAGTTAAATCTGTTTATGGTTCTACGTTCTAAAAAAAAAAACAAATTGTCAATGTGTGTGATTAATATAATTAGAAGTTTATAACCACATTTCAATGTGTTGTGGGAAGAGCCTGTGGTGCTTTCTGTTCCCTTTTTATATATTTCCTAATTTCCCTCCCACCTCCCCCCAGAAGCTCATAAAATACAGCTTCAAAAAAATTCAGTGGAAAAATAATAACTACAGCTCTTCTGTTTGGAAAAAAAAAAAAAAAAAAAAGGTAATTAGCACTGCTGAATTAATCAAGAGATGGTGAAATTGCAATTATCCTTGTTCTTATTAAGTTACATTATTTTCTGGACCACCCCAGAAAATAATTTCTCTGCTGGATTCTTCTCCAACAACTCGTTAGCAGAAATAGTGTGTACTTAAAACTTTTAAAGTAGTCACAATCTCAATTAGAAGGCCAAACCTTTTCATACTGAGACCGGTCCAACAGCACAGCTGCATTATTATTCCAAAAAATAACAAATCACTGGGATTATTACTGCGGCAGAAGCTTCTCAGGGAAAATAAATGTTTTTTTGTTCTTTTTTCCACGGCTGGAAGATGAAAGATTGGCCAAACGTGGCATGCTGAAGTGAATAAAGACATTTTGTGCAAGAAAGAGCTCATTAGGTAGTGCATTCATCAAGAAGGCCAGAGATTAATTCACTTCAGCTTGTTAATAAGGCTGGCATTTTGAAAACGGTGCTCGGTTTGCAGAGGTGATGTAAACCTCGCCGGTGAAACGGTGCCTCTGCGACGCTGCACAAAAGCTGCACCTGATATTCAACAGACTGCGGATGTGGCGCCGGGCTTAGGCTTAGCTTAGCGCTTGGCGCCACATTTATTGATTCAATTATTTTTTGATCTATTTCTCTCATTCTGGACAGCTGAATTTGAGCCGATCCCGCTGGATTTTCTTGCACCGCGCGTCCACCCTGTTTATTCCCTGGCAGGATGTTGTGGGTTCAGAACATGCGCTGTTTGCGGCCGCTTCCCCAACACGTGTACTCGCTGTGTACACACGGCTCGGCGTGTGCCCGACCAAACCTCGGCTCTCCCACTCGACTCTTAAGTCCATATTTAGTTTGAGGTTGCGGAGGAAATTCATTTTCACACGCCCAGCAGACTGCAGCTGTCAGGCCCTGCCAATGCATATGGATGGACCCTGTTTTGCTAATTATCCCAAAAAGCAAATCTTGCCTTCGTTCAGCCATAGCGGTGATGAAAGTTTCACCTTTTAATTCAAAGCAGAAATCAAGATTGGTCAAGAGCGCCGGCTGCTTTGTTACACGCTTACAACAAGGACGTAAACAACACGGAGAATCAATGCGTCCAATTTGACGGCCGACGTCGACGCCTGTTGCCGTCGCACCGCTAAGCGAGGAAAAGACGAGAGACATCTTTTTTACCTTCAAGGTTGGCTGGCGACACATTAGGATGCTGTTTGTCTCCAACAGGAGATGCAGTTTGCTGCATCTCAGTCGTGACACGTGCGGAAGCCTGAGACGCTGCTCGCGTTATTGCAATTATTTTTATTTATTTATTTTTCTTTGCGCAGCTGCGATTTCAGGCTACACCGTCCAAATGAATTTAAGGCTCCCACTTTGATCTATAATGCAGTGTCATTTCTTCCGGGGCCTGCTGATGAGATCTTCGGCTTCATTTGGCTCGACTATGGAAATTATTTCTTCTTTTTTTTTTTTTGTCTAAAGGGAAATGCCGTCTTACTAATAAAGCCAGGAAGTGAGCTGATGCTCCAGCTCTCTGTGGAGAAGCAGAGCAAAGCAACGGAACTATCAAAGTGTCAGTGGATAATTATGAAATAAGTGGAATATTCCGATGCATGAGTTTAAAAAACATATAGATATTCCTACAGTCATCGGTTCTGAGCCTCGGCGGCGGACTGTTAATTAGAGTGAGCTCGGATTCAGCAACAACACAAGGGTGGAAAATACTCTTTAGAATAATGCCATTACAGACTGCGGCTTGTCTGGTGACATGTGTAACACGCTGCGTACATATGTTTTCTTGTGCATGTGAAAATGGGCAATTCTGCACAGATTCTGCTGAAGCAGCTTGCTAGGCTGCGTGAACTGGATCGCTGCCCCCTGCAGGGAGCAGGGGGACAGTGCGTGCACAGTTACTTTTGGCCGCACTTGTCGCCTGCTGAGGGAGCTTAATTGGATCGTCCTTGTAAACGTGCACAGACTTAAAGACGTCAAACTCGGGCAGCCGATGACCAAACGGTGGTCTAAACAAGTTAAATGGACGCGTTCTGGAATTCTGTGCCTCTGTGTGAGAGCAGCAGAAACACAATGGCGGCACGTCAGAGTGCCTAGTTTAGAAGTTAGCCAAAGCATTATATATATATATAGGTAAGCAAACCTTTGCTTTTACAATCCAAAATGTATTTACATCCAGCAATTAATCCTGTTTGATAAAGTAGAACAACAAATCTTAAATATTCATAAGGCATCAGCAACGCTGGTTTAACCTTGGCAGAGCTGACAGACAGCCGGTGCGGCATGATGCAACGTTGACACATTAACATTTAGGTCAGTTCCTCCGTCTGGCGAGCCTCACCTTTGGGTGCCAAAGGTTCTCTGGCGGCTTACTGAAGGCAGACCGTGGCATTTTCACACCACAGGTTGTGCCTCGAACCGTCTCAGGGCAACGGGAGCATGTTGCATCAGGCTTTAGGTTGAGTTTATTTACTTGCTCTTTGGAAGCAAAGGCACTTTATTCATTGGCAACTACAGAGGCTAATCAACTCAGCAGTCTTCCTCGGTCTAGGAGGCTTAGGGTCGTCCTAGGGTGGTTTATAATCCTAGGTTATTCTGGACTATTGACCTTGTCTTAGAACATCTAAGGAAAATGTGTCCTGTCCTCAACCTGGCAAACTTTGTAATCCTGCTGGGCTACTCCACACAACTGGCCCCAACATTTACAACCTGGGCTGCAGAACCTCTTTGAAACGCTAGGACGATGGCCAAAGACGGTATCTGGAACAACGGCTTCTGTTACGGCACCAAATGATGCAACAGTGTCTGAGCGGCGGTGGTGGCAGGAGCAGCTGCGGCTGTCACTCCACCCACAGATTAACGTCCGGTTAATGATATTTGATCACCGTGGCCACCTGCCGTGGGACCGGCTAATAGTCTGGGACCACCTTGTACACGGAAGGTTCGGCGAGAGCCAAGCCAGCGTCTGGCGGGAGCTGCTTGAATGTCAGTGGAGGCTGTCAACTTGGCCCCATCGCGTTCTGGAGACCATATACAAAAAACGGAGAAAGGTCAGTGGTCCCATGCCAACAGCAGCCAGTAGGGGCCCCTTCCACGACTGGCACGTCCTTCCCCTAGCATCCTTCAGCAAGTCGTAAGTGAGTTTGCCCGGTCAGCAACATCTGCCACAGCGACAACGGCAGAAAAACACAAACACTGCTGTGTTTCTCTGCCTCGCAGTGGCGTTACCTGTACGTTGTTTACACCCCGGCGGCTTTCAAATATCGACTTCCAGAGACGTGTACACTGTGCTTTTATATTAACTTCTCCCACCCACAGCTTGTAATTCTTCAAGGTTCCAAGGTTCACACAAAAACAAAATTTGGAGCAATCAGAAACAATACCAGGCACTAAACATCACGTTCCTGCTGGGGCGATAAGGGAAAGAAATAAAAAAGAATACGTTGATGTGGCCGCAAGGAAACAGAGGCCTCCAATTCAAAATATTTTCAAGTTGAGCAAACATCGTTTTATCAATCTTTTGAAAGCCTCCCATTTTAGCTCAAGGCCACCCTTTATATCCGACCCCAAATCACCCACTTCTCCATCCATGGCGGTGTGGAGTGCAGCCTTGTGTTTTCACTCAGTTGAGGGTTTTTTATCGCAGAGATTTGACGCTATCTGTGACTCTGAGTGCAACCACTGATGTACGACACTTCTCCGTCACTCTGTTGCCCATACAACACCTCTTTCCCAAAGCTCAGAATTTGCACAAGCATAAAGAAAGGCTCTTTTTTTTACGAGTGTGTTTTGTGTTTTTAATTTATTTATACTCGCTTCTGGTGATCAAAGGACATTTGAGTTTGTGTCTGCCTCCCTAGAAATTTCGCCTGGTGCCTCATCACAAGTTGTTTTGTTTGTCTTGCACTGTAACTTAATTGCCACCGGTGGAAACAGATGTCTCAACACCTTTCATTATGAAAGGCCAGGCTGCGAGATCCAAGGATTCCACTCCGCAGGCAACCTCGGCGGAACGTGAATTTCAATGTGTGTGCTTACCGAGAGATTCGTTCTGTAAAATTAGTAGCGAAGCGTTGGAAAGTAAACATAAAAACTACACACAAAGAGCTTCTTCACTTTCTTTCTTTCTTTCCAGCTCGGTCAACAACTCGGTGGACGCCCTCACATCCTGCAGCATAATAAGGCACTGTTTTGTTTTGCCATATTGTGTTTCATGATATATTTTCAGAGCCGTGGGACGCGAGGACTCTGTGAAGTTGTTCAATGCTCACGCTGAGTGTGTTGCACATACAAGCGGTATAATTATTTAGAAGGCATACAAAGGAACGGAGGTAGCGTTTTCCCCTACTCGGCGCATGTGTTTCTTTGAGCTGGTAAAGAAAAGAGTTTAATCTTCACAAAAAGCCGCAGCCAGATAACGTTGACGCAGGCTCGGCACCAGATGGAGAAAGAGTCATGAGGTTCAGCCACAGCCTTTGCATATCACAGCGGTAATGTGTAGAAAACTCTGAAATTGACTGTTGTTTGGCACTGGAATAAGCACAACAAGATACTTTAAATACCAAGCGGTGTTCAGAAAAAAAAAAGTGTTTTTTTTTTTTTTGTCTTCAAGATTTTTAATTAAGAAAAAAAGAAGCTCCTCCCTGGGAGCAGTGGATCATCTCAATTACAGCGACTGGGAAGCCTCTTGCTTTGCAGCACAGCAGACTTGGCCTCATGATGAAACGGGAGCCGGGACTCTCTGGCTACCTTTCCCCGTTCATTTTATTATGAGGTTTGTTTCCATTTCATTTTTTTTTTTTTTTTTTTTTACCATTGGCTTAATTAGTGTTTCCTCTCCAGCTCTGACAATTCATTAAAAACAATAAAGAGAATCCAGACGCGTTAATGGAAAGCAAAGCTGAGGGTCTGTGTCAGAGAGGTGACATGGCTTTACGCAGATGAATTTCAGCAAAAAAAAAAAAAAAAAAAAAAAACGAAACGAAAACGCACCAAGCAAAGCGTGAGAGCAAATTAAGAGCAGCAGCCTGTCTGTCTAATTCACCTGAGGTCATTGGCACCGCAAGGTTCAGGGCTATTATTCCTGCCAGCCTGTCATTGGTCAAAACAAGCAGAACTCACACGAAAAATTTTACCGCCCCTCGATGGGTTAGCCACGATGACTCACTGCCATTGCAGCTCCACTCAGGTTAAATACCTACACTGGCGTGATTGTTGTTTTTGTTTTACTTTAAGAATTCTTAAGCAACCAGGAAAAACTGCCTTGCTCCTTGAATTGTGGATCCTTCAGTGCACTGACTGGGCTCTGGTGCTGCTCACTCTGCACACCTTGCAGGGTTGCCTGCCTCGTTTGCAGGGCCCTGCTCGCACACCTCCTCCCTCTTCTGCACCTCCTTCCTTTTGGTGGTTTACTGTCAAAAACAAGCCATCTGGGTTAGGCCTTTATCAGCCCTGCACTCAGCACTGTCACAGATAAATCCCCCTGGCTCTTTCACCACGCTGCTTATCACTTACTGCGCCCGTGATGCCGTCGTGGCAGAAAAAAAATGTGGCTGGGAGCAGATGAATTTCGTCTGCAGCAGGAGCCGCAGCTGCCCGATACGGTGGAATTTATTCATTCATTCATTCATTATTTATTTTAAAATTCACCTCAGCCATAAGCTTCTTTAAAACCCACCAGCAATTAAAAGTTGCCAAGTGGAGAGCTGCCATTTTTTCCACCCCACACCCCCACCTTCTCATTGAGCATATGTTGGTGGTAAGGCAAGAAATGAATGCCCCGATGGATGAAAAACATAAACTCGCAGTCAGAAATGTATTACAAATCCCAGATGCTACTTTTAACATCTTTCAAGGAGCCACACGATGCAAATTTGCAATATTCTCTGACAATAATCTATCAGCCGCAGGTGTGCTACCAGTTGATCTGGGGGAAAGATTGGCAAACATGTCGAGGGCCTAATGAAGCCTTTCAGCAGGAGGCAGAGAAGAGGGCTGCAAAAAGAGGGCTGAATATGTTGTTTTTTTCATTTTTCCTTGACGATTGTCCATACGAGGCGACCACGCTCAAGTCCAGGATATAAAGTCAAGCGAGTGAATACATATGAAGGACTCTTGTGTTGCCTTGTGTGCAGTGATCTGCCTTTATTTGATGAAAGGAAAGGCCATGAAGCCCCATTAAAGTTAATTTTACATTTTTCACTTTGGTCCAGACAGCAGTATTTCATATTAAAAATAGACTGGAAGGAAATATTAAACCGACAGGTGTGTTAGTGACCTCCCTTTTTAAAATAGCACAGACTTTTATTGCACCACAATGGGCAATTAGCCAAGTACTTAAGACAGTTACGGCTGCAGGGACTCGTCTCTCCTCAGAGCGAGCCCTCCAGTGTGCCAGTAAAGTAAGTTGGCTGTGTAATATCACCGGTCTGGTGCCACATCAGGAGAAGAAAGACTAAATATTATTTGCCCCGGTGACGGAAACGGACAAAAGTTCGCTCCATCAAATATTGTGTGGGAGAGTAACGTGTGTGTAAAGAGCAGCCTTTAATGGGCGGCTTGTTATTAAACTGCTGCTAGCGCAGTCGCTGTCAGTAAAGCAGCAAACAACCGTCTGAGAAAATGTGTGCGGTTGTTTTAAACGCTCTTTAACCTTCGCCAGGAAGAACACGAGGACCTTTCCACTCTCGACCTACTTGCAGCTTTCCAACACTCCCCTCTACTGTATCTCACTCTGGCAGCAACAGCCGAGGCGCCTCGCCACCGCGTCTCCCATGCTTCACGGCGTTTATTTCTCATTTTGTATGAGGCTATCGGTCTCCGTGACAATCACGTTGCCATCCATGTGTGTAATAGTTGTTTTGGACATCATTTCAGGAAATGGAGGTTAGCGCGCCCCGACTGTGAGCGCTGATACGCGGTCCGACTTGTCAAAAATTCATACATATATTAGCCTCGGGAGCGGCGGCTGCAGATTTGAGGTGTCGGAGGAAAAGTGAAACAATCCCGTGGTCGCAGTCGCTGGCTTAACGCGTCTGGCCGTTTTGTCCTTCCCGACCGCTCTCCTCTTGGCTTTGTGTCTTCCCACGTCTTCCCCCTAAACAACGCCTTTGCCGGAGTGTGTCCTTAACAGAGTGACACAATATGGCGGGATGATTTGAGGGCAGGGGGGCCGCGGACGGTGGTGATAAATGGCGCCGGTGTCTCGGCCTTCCTGCTCGCTCCCAAGGCCAGGTCCCTGCCGGCGGAAGCAGAGGGGTCAATCCTGGCGGCAGGAACAAAGTGGACTTGACAAGTGTGAAAGATTTAGTGCCGGGCATTTAGAGTGATCATCTTTTCCCCTTTGTCAGCAGGCAGGAGAAAATTTCTCCGCCCTCGACGTGTCCTTGGTCCGGGTTTGACGGCACGCAGCCTGGCGCGGCGGCGGGAAGATGGAGAGGATCTCCACTCTCCTGCGCTGCGCTGCGACGAGCAGGCCGGTCGGCAGGCTGCCCTCTTAATGACCGACTGGGATGATCACTGCCGCGCTAAGCCTCTGCCTTTTTTTTTACTTACTGGTATGTAAGAGAAGCAGGAAGTGATACGGCTCCAGAGGGAAGGTTGGGCTTTAATCTGCGGCTGGTTATCAATCTAAAAACCATTTCTGTCCGCTGCAAAGAAATTAGCTTCTGTTGTCGGTATTTCATCCTCCTCTCCTCTACACTTCTTTCTTTCACCGCGCTCCCCACGACTCCTCTCTTCATATGATACGGCTTCATTTTCCTAAAGAGCGGCAAATGTTACACTCCAGTGAAACTTGGAGGCCTCTTAAATCCCAGAGACCGAGCCTCGCACATTCTTGTAAACTATTAAATTAAATATTAGGGCCCTCTTGTGCGAATTGGGTTTTTAATATTCCTTTCTATTCAGCAAATGGATTTAAAAATTAAATTAAAAAAAAGGAGGAAGGTAAGATTAACACTTGAATGATGGCGAGAATCCTCTGTGACTGCCGTTTTATAATTAGGTCGTTAGTGCACGTGTGACTGTGGGTAATCCTGCACGGTGACACGTGCTGGGCCACAGAGCCGCGGCACTCTGGAGACGTAGGTCTTTCGCAGCGTCTCTCCCGGACAGTGGCAATAAAACAACAATAAGCCATAAATCCACTTGCTGCTGCGTGTCTCGGAGTGATGGATTCGGGCGAGGTGGCTGAATGTTGAGCAGTCTGTCTGGGAGAGCCCCACAGGTGCAGCCAGCCGCCGTTTTTCCAACTAGATACTAATTCCCCCAGCAAGAACTTACTGCAGTCGGTAGGAAAACTTTTCTTTTCGTCTGTCAGAGTCGAGACGAGTTACATTGTGCCTATTTTGTGCACTTCAATTCTCTGTTTGCCTTTTAAAGCAAATGGACACAAGACCAGCGTCCAGTAAGCTCAACATCTGTGCCTCTCAGCTACAAACATCTGCCAATCAATCCGCAAATTGACTTTATCCTGCATGTTAAAAAAGTTATAAATTAGAAAATATCAGACATGTGTGGAAATGGACTTGCTGTGTAAAGTAATGACTGTGTGCTGAGGTTAAGAAAACAAACATACTGACTTGTGCTACCCACCATACACAACAAGCTTAAGCTTCAGTGCACACAATACTTTTTTCCCTGACTTTGTGACTGCTTGCATTGAAATACAAGTGGGATCCACTTCCTGCAAATCACACATGCCCTGAAGCACAGAGCAGGTCGAATAACACAATTTCTGCCTGATTCCGTGTCTCCATTGTGGCCAAACTCACCGACTAATGCTGCAATTCCATCCCTTGTTGCTACGCTGTGGGGGAAGGGGGAAAAAAAGAGCCCAGACCAGGCTGCAAGTCTTGAAAAATTAGGTGACAAAAGAGCAACAGGAAGTAAGTCACATCTGGAAGCACAAGGTCTGATTGCTGTGATTAATGTCTTTTCATTAGCGGCAGCAGATTCCCTTTTTATTTCTTGCTGCAGGTGTCCAGTTATTCCTGTGATGGATTGGATTCAGTCGTCACTCCAACGTGGCGGCGCTGACTCGCTAACGGGAACAACAAATCCAATGATTTATGCGTGCGTGGAACAGGGCACGATTAGGGAGCAGGACTGAGTGCGTGGGGACATTTTCATATTTCACGCCGTTTAGCAAGAGGGTGAAAAATCCTTGAAAAATGAGGGGAGTGAATTTGTGCTTTGGAATTCAACAACAACAAGAAACTCATTGCGCCTGTGAAAATGAGCCAGCACTGGCTGTGACCCAGCAACAAGAAAGGCCCCTCGTGATGAAGCTAAAAGGTTAAAAGGCATGTTGCCACGAGCATAGCGTGCTCACCAAGGACGGCCGCAGCCCCCCCCCCCCAGACTGTCTGGCACAGGCGTCAGGAAGAGCCGAGGAGAAATCCTTCTGCTCCTCACCAAAGTCAAAGCCGGCAGCAAGGAGGCTTTGATTGACGGAGACCTTTTTATGGGGGCCCCAGGCTACAAAGTGCACTTTGCCTACGTCCACGGCAGGCTTGTATAGCAGGTGGCCTCGACGCTCCTTGCATGCCGAGGTCAACGCTGATGTATGTGGCTTGATGGAACAGTAGAGTAGCAGCGTATAGAGCGACTCTTTGCAGCGGAGGACAGAATGGGGGGAGTGTTTGTGCAGTTTAACAGATCGATATCTCCACGGACTGCTGGAGTAAACGCTGAACAGATGCCACCCCCCCAGCCCCAGCCCTCCACCCCCTCCCTAGAGCGGCCACTGTTTAAATCCCAGGTTAATGCATCAACCTGCTCTTCTGTAGGACAACACTGATGCTCCTTTTTGTCCTTTACGTGACATGCACGACACTGTTTAAATGTGCTCCCTCCCTCCATCACTCCGCCCTCTCTCTCCTCTCATATCAGCCAATGTCTCCGTCAAACCATTCAAACGCTGCTTCCTTTGGGGAAAACCACTCGCAGACACAGCTGAAAACGCCATAATCGACATGACAGGTGCAAAAGCATGACACATGCAGCAACGGTATCCAAGGGACGACAGTCGGGAAGGGGCGGGGCTTTTCGCAAAGGGTCAGCTGCTTTTGGAACCCGAGTATCGAGTTCAATGAAGGGCTTTCACGACACGCAGCAGCCAGCTTGGCTTTGTTCCAGGCCAGTGCTTCCTGCGTGCCGCCACCGCGACCTTGACTCTGTGTCTATTTACGATGTATAATTTCAAATTATTGGAGTGAATAATACCGTATCGAGAGAGAGGGACACGCGGCGAGGAGATGGCTGTATATTTCCGCATCTGGGCAAATTGAATTCCCCTCGGGGATCAATAAAGAGCTATAGTTAAATGGCAGCCGAGGCTACATTTCATTTGCTATTTGCGCTTGATGAGCCACATCGCAGAAACAGAAACAAACAGGCGGACGAGGCCATCAAATGATGAAAATTGATCTGGATTTCCTAGCGTTGGCGAATGCCAAGCGATCGAGCCGCAGCCGTTTTCCCGGTTCAGTTCGAGTGCCGTGGCCGTAAACACGCTCTCGCAGTGCTGGCAAAGCACTCCACCTCCGCCATGCCTGTGACTTTTAACAGCACTCAAGACCCAGGAGGAAAGGGCAAGAGGAAAATACAACCTTTCAAATGAATGTTCTCCATTACCTGAAGAGAACTGGCGGTGCTGGTTTTAAGGGTATCACTCCAGCTAGATGGAACGATGGATCGTTATTTGGCAGCGAGTCACAGAGTGGAATAGGAAAAGGGAAGCTTTGTCCATCGCTCTTTCCTCGCAAGTTTTTTTTTTTTTTCATATTTCCCTCATACCGTCAATTTCTTGGCAACAGAGTGGGAAACCACATAAGAGAGACTTCCTCTAATGACCTCTTCAAGCTCCCGGGTTGAAACCAGGGAATATTAGATGCTGCTGATGCAGGGCTCCGATCCTCCAGCTCTGCTCAAAGGAAGAACCCGCAGCTTCCGGGAAACAACACGTTCAGGTGAACGAAAGCACGGCAGGAGGAAGTTGGCCCTACAACCAAATACAATAAGCTGTTGCGCATGTAGCCGTATTGTTGGCACTCAAAAGACATCAGTGGGTATATTTACTCTCCAGATTGGAATCGACAAGTGAGAGTTTAAAAAATGCTAGAAAAAAGATAAATGGAAGCGAGAAGTGGCGTATTCCAACAGAGCAAGCAGCAGCACTTCAAACCGCATGAGAAATGTGGAAAGTGGAAGGGGGTAGAAAAAAAGAAAGAAGAAAAGATCATTATAAATATGGGGAAACGTTATAAACCAGCCTCAAAAGGAATTTTTATGAGTCTGGGTTTTCTAATAAAAATCAGCTGGAGATTGAAAAATAAGGGCGCTCTCTGCGTGCTAGCTGCCGGGGAGCCACTCAGCACTGCATCTTGAATTCCTATAGCGGAGTGAGAGCATTGTCTTTGAAAAGCGCTTCAACCTTTTCAAACAGGCGCACCATGAAACGGAAGAGTGAGAACGGAGATGAAAGAGCGCCCGTAATGGTGAGGAAGCCAAAATGGCCTGGAAGCTGCCAGCAGCGTCTCCGATTTTTTTTTATTTTTTATTTTTTTTTGTGCAGGGCCTCGTTCAAACCAAACAGACAATGGCCCATTAAAACGCTGACATGTTTACAGCCCAGGCGCCACGTATGAATGATGCAGGGGGACGCAGGCGCGCCTGGCGTTTCCCAGCCGTGTGACAAGTTGCCGGCGGCGCTGTAATAGAGCGGGAAGGCGCGGATTCAGCAGGAATCAGGGACTATGACAAGTGGACGGGGGTGGCGGTAAATGGCTCCATAAGTCTCCGCTGTCACCGACGCACGTGCAATCCATCACGGGCCGTGATCGGTACCCGGCACGGCACTCGGGTCAAACCCAGGCGGCCTGTCCCTTTAAAAGGGAGCGGCGGGGGCTGGGAGTGGGGTGGGGGAGGCTGGGTGGGGGCACCGGAGGCCCGGTACCTGCTTAAAGGTGATGTAAACAGGCGCTGATGGATGAAGGTCTCCCATCCATCCATCATCCTTCCACTCTGAAGGGCCTTAATCTTCTGCAAACACAATCCTGCCTCCGTCGGCCTCTGCTGTCTTGTCTCTCAAGTCCTTAAATTCCCTTCCTATTGGGAGCGTGCTCCTGCGGCGGGCAGCTGCCGCCGCCGCCCGCCGCTCGCCGGACGGAACAGAGTGACACCGTCTGGAGGCTAAAGAAAGAGTGATGGAGAGAGGAGGAGTCCTGAGCCACGGCGCGTGTTTCCCCGGCGCTGCAACAAGCGCTCATTATTTATTACGGCCCCGCCGTGAATAATGCGAGGCCAAACAATTGTTGACAAGCCATTAAGTGATAGCGTCCCCGACTGTTTTGGGCTCTCCAGCCCGCTGGCTGTGTCTGCACACCTCCTCCTCCTCCTCCATCTCCTCCTCCACCTCGTCTTGGTTTGATACGGCCGAGAGGGAATGCAAAGGGTGTGAAAGCAGAATTAGGCCAGGCGTCGGTTGGGACATTAAAAAAAATTGGCTGGCATATTCCACGTGTCTCTTCACGCTCTTGTGTCTCCTTTTTGACTTTGATACCAAATATTATTTAGCTCTTTGGCTCCGTGTCAGTCGCTCCTCGTTGTCCTTGCCATTAACGCCGGCGCTGCCAAGCTGCTGCCTCAGCTAAATAACAGAAGACTTCGGGGGGCCTGATGGGAAGTTGTTTTTTTTTTTTTCTCTCCCGAAATGGCAGCCAAGCAGACGTCAGTGCTTCCTCCTCTGCCAGAGCAGCAGACAGCGTGCTTGCACTCGACTGGGTGAGCTTAAATATGCGTGTTAAAAAACGAGACGCATCCACAACACACCAAGGTTGGCTTGATTTCCTGCAACATGCAAACGTAGTTTTGCACAACTACCAGTGAATCACATGAATTCTGATGCAGTGAAAATAAAAACACCCGAGCGTTTGTGACATTTTGAATCCATTTGGTACTCAAGACACACGGGGAAACATTGTAGTGCACAAAATCTAACCCAATTTCCTTCACTTGGAACAAGCTGATGACATTTGATCAGCCACACATTTGCAACAAGGTTGCGAGGGATGAAACTGTCAGTGTTGCCCTCCAAAGGACCTAAATTATGAATATCCTGTGCAAACAACTCTGTGTAGTCTTTTTTTCTGCACTTCACTGAATGCTCAAGTTGAGCGGCCAGTGCAAGATGCGCTTCTACCACAGACGGTCGGGGACAAGATCCAAACGTGTTAAACTCCAAACAGCTTTTGGTTTCAGACACACTTGAGCAGCTGAACTTTGAATCAGCCTGTGATGTGTGACTGTTGCCTCCCGGCAAAGAAATCTGTCTAACCAATCCCCCCACAGCACCCCCACTCCCCCCCCTTTGTCTCAGGTGTTTGTGACCCACATGGAAAGCAAATGGAAACGCACTCACTTCTTGCTTTGAGCCGCTGCACTGCACTTCAGCCCTAATGCTTCTGAAACAGCTTTGGCCAGTAGGACTTGGACAAAATCCCCACTGGGTGGAGAAATTGCCTGAGGAGTTGCGGCGGGAGGGCTTTCTCTGGCAAGTGTTGTCATCACAGAGGAGGAGACACAAAGCGTCTCACGGACGTATTTATTGGCTGTGAAGTGATGCCGGTGCTTCTGCTCCATGATCTGTCGGATATTCTTCCAGACTGTGATTCAAAATGACTGATATTATTGTCCTTCTGTCTTGTTCGTGTCTCTCCACTCTCTCCCTGCCAGAGATAAAGAGGAACCCCCACATAATGTGTCATTGCTGCGAGTGTTAACTCTGTGGAGGAGAAGTAGCATAAAAATTTGATGCGCGTGGTCAGATGTCTCTGAAGCCTGATTATTACTGTTGCACTGGACAGGTGCAACCTCGCCATTGTTTTGTCTGAGTGTCAGCACTCACAGAAGTCAGGGGGAGTTGTGATGTCTAGAAATGGCAGCAACAGCTTTTGGGCAGATATGAGGCTAGCCAGCCAGCTGGAACAAAAAGCAGCGCGATGTTCAATACTAACAGCAGCCAAGCGAGAACACAAGACCAAATAAAAAGTGGGGAAGGTTTGGCTCACCACGGGTTAAGTGGCCGGCTGCTAATCTGAGCCGATCTTAAGCTGAGCTCTTTGGGGCCCTGGGAGCGTCTCAGAACCACCTGGTTCCTCTCCTTTATCCTTGAACCCATCTTACACCAAAACCCTCTCAGGTCCCCCCGGTGTGGCCGGCCATTAATCATCCATTAATCTCTATCTTTATCCGCTCCCACCTGGTTGAACGGCGGCGCCCCCGGAACACAGCACGTCCTCTCCGCGTTCTTTCCATTGTGATTTTTTCTGTCCATTTTAAAATATCCTAATTATCACTTCTCCACATCCTCATGTCGTCCTCACGTGGGAAGGGAGCGATGGCAATATCACACACCAGCAGGATTCCTCCTGCGGAAGTGGAGTTGTCTGCCGCTGCGCAGCCAAACCAAGGGTGAAATCTGAGGGAACGGCACCATGCCGGAGCTGCGCCACCCACCCACCGGCCTCGCAGTTGACAACAGGTCCTGGCAATCTGAGCAAAACAAACACTAATAATAAACACGGCACCCGGTGTGACGGTTAGCAGCTCTTTTAGCTGTCAGGGAAATCTATTTTCCTCCCTCCCGCCCGCCCGCCCGCCCGCAGGATGTTTGATGACAAACTAATGGCTGACAGTAAAGTGTCTGCGGTGGGCGACATAAATATACCCCCACGCACGCAGAAAGGAAGATCTTCTCTAAGACAAAAACCTCCAAAATGTCCGTGGAAAAATAGTCCGACAACGGTTCGAGTGGCTTTTAAATGTAATTTTCCACCTAGAAAGGGTGGCGGGGACGTTTCATACGGGGCACTTTTGATTGAAAGCAAGTAAATCTATTACCAGCAATTTCCCCGTCAGGGACGGGAAACAAAATTTAAGACGAGACGTTCAAAATTCGTGACGAGAAGTCTGGGTCGCTAGAGCAAATAATTAGGATGTTTTGGACGTAGGGTTTAGATCTATAGATAGATAGATAGATAGATAGATAGATAGATAGATAGATAGTTTAGCAAACACAAAGACCAAACCAGTGGTGCACAGGGCTGGCAGCACACTGGAATGACATCGTCATCGCCTTCTGCTGAGCCACTTCCTTCCCTCTTCTTTTTGTTTTTTTTCATCCTGCCAGTTACAGTTATTTTTGATTTGACAAGACGCAAGATGGACACGTTCCAGAATGAAAGTGTTAACGTGTAATTACACAGGCTTTACACCATGAGGCTCTTTCATCTTCCTCGGTTACTCATCCTGGCTGATTTTGTTCTGTTTTTTGAGTGATTGGAGGAACTCCAACTTTTCCAACAAGTCGTGGCAACGTGAGAGCCTGATTTCACTCTGACAGTCAGGAGTGGCTGACTTCCCCCCGCTGGAGGTCATCATAATTCACTGGCAAAGTCAATACCGCTGCGTTGTCAAAACAAGAGGCGTCTTGACCGGCGCTCACCCGTCCTGCTGAGAGCCTTGCATCCTGGTTTATTTTTTTATTTATTTTCGGCCGGCCGGCGGCAATTTTTCTATCACAGCACAAGTCCCCTCTCCTCTCCAGATGGCAGGGATATTACCTGGGAAGGTCAGACGCCCATCAGTCTGGATGATAACCTCATTTATGTGTGTATGATGGTAATCCAGGGGACGTGTCCTCGTGTCACGCCTTGTGCGGCGCAAACAAGACTCAGCGGTGCTGCGTCGCTGCTTCCTAGTCTGTTTGGAGACATGGGCTTCTCTTTTTCAATATTTTCCTTCAAATATCTTTTTCTATGTGAAAAGGCCATACAGTTCTGCTAAAAGCAGCAACATACTAATCTGTTTTAACGGCAGCTCTTCTTTAGACATCCTGGTACCCTCTTCTTCCTCTTCTTCCTTCTTCGCCTCCTCGTAGCTCCTCCCCCTCTCCATCCATGAAGGAAGCCAGCTGATTGGTTTCAGAGCATATCGAAATGTTGAGAGGCAGAGCTAAGTATTTCTTTGGTGGCATTACAGGTATAGTGCCCTTGTTAACCAGCGAGACGGTATCACAGCCAGACAAAAACACTATCCCTCTAAACCAGACATCACTTCTTGCCTTCAAAGCAGTTTTTTCTTCTTCTTCTTTTTTTGCTCTCGCAGCGATTTGCGGGGCTAAAAATCCTATCTTCTCCACTTAAGCCAGTGCTCCTAAAGGAATCACTCACACCTCTACCTGCTCATGGAGCCACTGGGTCACGGTGCTGCTCAAGGACAGTTTAACGTCAAACTAACCGCCTAACCCCTGCCAGCGAGACCGTCTTATCCCCCGCACCCCTCCTCCGCCCCCAAGCACTTCCTCAAAGTCACAGGGAAAAATCATCCCAAAGTGTTTTTTTCAAAAAAAAAGAAAAAGTCTGGCCACTGGAGTGTGAATCCCACAGTTCCTGACAAAGACAAACCGAGTGCTCCGTCCAGGAGGCCTGGGAAGAAAAGGTGCATTGCTGCCAGGGTGGACCTTGTGGGATATGGGACGAGTGTCCTCGTGGAGACCTCAGGATTTGTCTCATTTGAATGCACACCAGGCCAAGGAGGAACGCCTTATCGAGGAGATGTGAGCCGGCCCCGATAAATTTGCCGGATCCGGCTGCAACCAGCTGATAAGGCCCCTAAATGATATAGTTGCTATGCGCCTGCTGTAATTAAAAAGAGTCGCTCAGGTTCCAGGCGGCCGCCGCCGTCGCCGCTGGCGTCTCATCTTTGTTTTGAAAATGTTGCGAGCGGCGGGTCCAATGTTGCACCATTGGGCTTTCCGGTAACCACGGTAACAAATGGGCAGATTGATGACTACACCGATGCACGCTCCAGCACGCTCCACCGCCCATCACTTTGCCAAGGCAGCAGCGGCTGACATCATCAGCATTCAGCCCGCCTCTTCCACTTCCTGTCGCTCGTCACAGTGGGAGCCACCGGGAGGCGTTGACGCTGAACCTTTTCTCCCTCTTGGGGACCCACTGGTTCCCCTGACACCTGTCTCCCCCAGGTCGACCCCGGTCATGCTGCAGATCACGCTGCAGATCACGCTGCCATGCCTCCCAGCCTGCATCTGCTGCCCATCGTCGGACACTGACGGGCAGGTTGACATATTTCTTTTTTTTTTTTTTTTTAATTTGGAAACAAAAGGAAGTCTTCCAGAGGGAGGAGCAAAGAGTACAGCCAGTTAAGATAATATTTATTGGAACAAGGTCTGGTCACTTTCACGGTCTGCTTGACTATTGATTGTCAAAGCCCTTTAGCTGAGAGGGATTCACTTAATGGAATTCTTTTTTTTTTTTTAAAGGAATAAATAGACGTTGCGTTTCTTCTCCCTCTCTCCAAACATTGACTTGGAAAAGGCCGGTAACCACGGGGTGAGATGGGAGAGAAAAAGTCACATCCAATAGCAGCCACGCGACAACGGCGCGGCAGGACAAATCGATAGCCATCACCTACCGCCGCGCACAACGCTCTGCTCTTTATTTTTCTTTTCTTGTCAGTGGCAGCACGCTGAGGACGGTGCAGATTTGTGTAATTTTCTTTGAGAGGACAAAGAGTAACTAAAAGGGCCCAGCCATTCAGCCATTCAGCCATTCAGCCTTCACTGCAAACTTCCAAAACAATCCTCAGCAACAAACTTTTACTTTTTGTGCACACGACAACACAAAATACAAAACAGACTGGTCATCTTCCCGAGTGAGTTATATGTATTAAAGGGACATGACATGAGACGATGATAAACCCTGTGAAATACATAGAATATCAGGAACACATAACTACAATCATATCATATCATATCTGTGTTATGGATTGCTTAAAACAAACCATCTTCTGAATATTTACGATAGAGTGTTGCTCGTCTTGTCTTGTCTGTGTCCTGCAAGGACAACCAGCACTGTCCCCCTTGTCACAAGCAGATCCGCTGTATGAAAATGAAACGTTGCTATTCCCATCCAAACCCAGCGCGCCGCAACACCTCTCTCCGTTCTTGCCCAGCGTCCGTCGGTCTGAGAAACGCAGCGTCTGTCCTCTGCACACGGCCAAACCCCCCCTGCCGTCCGGCTTTATCTCCACAACGCTCAACCTCAGCCGCCCCTCAGATACGCCGCCTTCTAATCCTGTGCATCCCGGTCCCCTTCCAGAGAGAATCTCAGCGTCACTCAAAAACATTCTGGCTATTTTTCTGACCTTCTTTGAACTGCAAGCGCTGTGTTTACTTCCTCCCCTTCCATGCTCCCCAGTTTCAGGAAGGGCCAGCCGGGGAGCAACAGGCCAAGTCCTGAACACCTTATAGAGAAAAGCTCTTATAATTGAATGCACATGACGTATCATCACCTATTATAACACCTTATAAAGATGATATAAAAGGAGGGTGCTCATCAAAGACACAAACAGACTGAAGCCAAATGCAAAGCAAAAGCCAGCGTTGTTTCCAAGAGGACAGTAAAAGATGGACAAACCAGTGGACAAACCAGCCGAACCTTCAGCCAATCAGGTCGGCACATCTGTCACCTGCAGCTCAGTCACGCGCTCTCACTCTTCCCAGCTACTCAGGCATGAACTTCCTTTCCCTTCTTTCCTTTTCCTGCTGATGAAGCGAAAACTGGATGCGCAGGCTCGTCCCACACAGCCAGCTGTGAAAGTGACTCCGTGTTTTACATCCTAACAGTGCCCGACCCATCCACCCTCAACCCTCTCGGTGCCGTTTTTTCATTTTTTATTTCTTAACTTCAGAACACTGGAGTGCAGACGTCTGCGTTTTCCGCCGTCTTGAATGCATATCTTTAAAATTGACCTGGCTTGCTCTTTTTCCAACGCCACCATGTAATAAAGTGAATTTCTGTACGTTTAAAAATGTCCTGTTTTGAACCGCACACAGTTTAAGTTTAATTTAAAACACATTTAAATCACATTTCTTTCAAGTCGAATGCCTTTGCACAATGTCTGCATGTGCAATGTTGCCAAACTTCCCATTTTGAGGACCATAATCTGATACACAATAATATCAGCATAAAATGCAGAGTGGCCTTTTCTTGCATCATTTTAGCATCACAATATGTATTTTTTTTTTTATATCTCCACGTATTATATACGTATAATATATATATATATATATATATCACAAAATAAATAAATAAAATGGTTAAAACATGTTCGTCAAGACATTTCCTGCCTAAATGGGAGCGTGCACTGATTTATTTTGTGGCGAGGTGCTTCAGCCGTACTAATTAACAGGAAATTAACTGGAGTTGCGACTTGCGTGGCGACCGTCTCCCTATCTGCCGCCGCTCCCCCGGTAATGATGTCCCTCTGCATCTCGGCAACTGGGAACATTTCCCCGGCCATTCATCAACGTCCTCTCCTCTCTGCGTGGCCTGTCACACCGCCGCTGGGACGTGAGCCGTACCAGGACTTGGGCCGGCCGTGCCGGAGCGCCACTTGTCTCCCGGCACCGCTGTCAGGTCGCCCCGGGTGAGAAATGACACTCGATTTGTTTCCCATCATGCAACCTGCAGGATGATTAACACGGCCGTGCACAGTGACCCGTGACGTGTCTCTCCGCTGCTGGTCGAGACGCCTCACCAATCCAGCAGCCACTGATAAACTCCCGGACCTATTTTTCTTTCCGCTTTACTCACAGCTGACGGGGTTGGATTTTGGAAAAGAAACTCCCTTGGAAATTCTGTCCGGGCTTCCGTGTGGTCACATTTACTGTGTTTGCAAGTGACGCAGGCGTCGGAAACCTTCACGTGCCACGCTGCATTATTCTGCTCCCTTTGACACCTTCAGGTCCAACAGAGAAGATCGACAACGATTCCCTCACACCAACTGAGAGGTTTGATCGAGAGAGAGGAGACTAAATTGAATTCATGTATTTAAAGAAACAAAGTGGGGTCGAAACCACATGCAGCGCAACGACACACACGCACAGGGGAGCCATTCTGCTTTTAGCTGCCCAAGTGCAAACGCGACGAGGTGTGAAATGCGCTCTGGTGGGTCTACTGGGAGGCTAAACTGGGAAGACGAGCGCGCGGAGAGTCAGAGCCGAGGGTCTTCCTGCCTGCAAGGAGAAGATACGGACGGGACTGGCGTTGGAGGCCAGCGGACAGGAAAAAGTATTTGCCCGCACAAAAAACGAAATAAATAGATGACAGAAAAGCAACGCCACCCCGAAATCCATCCCAAAATAGAATCCCCTTCACATGAAAGGAGAGCTGACGTGACAAAACCCTGATGGAGCGAGCAGCGTGCAGTTTGCGAATGCGTGCGCTGAGGGAGCGGAGGAAAATAGCTGCCTGTGTGTCACACGCCAAAACCAAAGCATCTCCTTGAACGCACGTCTGACGCCGGAACAGAAGCGATCGGCGCTCATCAGCCGAGCGTCTTGACTTTATGCTGCTCTTTGAAAAGCCGTGGGAGTCGCAACTTTTGATGCCTGTTTTTGACTCCAAATAACCATGATCTCAGTTTTGACTGCAGCATCCCGAAGAAAAACATCAACTTTTGCAAAAGCCGCACTCAGGACGGCGGTGACGTCTGTTAATGTGTGTGTGTGTGTGTGTGTGTGTGTGTGTGTGTGTGTGTGTGTGTGTGTGTGTGTGTCGCTGGACAGAAAGTGTGAAAATCTGGAGAAGAGAAAAGCTGCCAACCAACAGACTCGGCACTGGTGCAGTTTCAAATTTAGAAAACTCATTTGGTTTGGTTTGTCCTCTTATGGTTTCCATAGAAACATGGCAGAGCCACATGCATCCTCTCCTTGTATATTGCCGCTTCTCAAAACATAATCACGTCTTATTTTCATTGGATTGCTCGGCAATTACAAAAACTCCTCTTTACCACTTCCTTCCCATCTAGGAGAAGGCCAACGGAAAAACAAACACCGTTTCCTGTTTGAGCGACGGCTAAAACCGTGACCTTAGCTCCGCCTCTTTCTTATCAAAAGACCCTTCATGGTCTTATGGCCAATCCAACCAAAAGCTTTTTGAGACAGATCGCAGAGAATTCAGACGTGGAATCCCGGCGATGCGGCTGCCTGGTGGAGGTTAACAGTTTTCAGTGCGGTGCTGAAAAAAACTGCCGTGTGGCCGCGACCCCTATCAACCCAGTCTGCCACTGACTGCTGAGGGAAGGAAGAAAAGGAGAGAAAATAAAGAAGGTGTCTGGCCGTGAAAGAAAAGTTAGCGGAGCTCAGAGGGTTCAAAGGTGTCAGATTAGAGTTACACAAGCAGATTAGAAAGAGAAAACAAACTGGCGGCGGCGGCAGAGTCTCGCTCCTCTGAACTGGGAAGCGTCGGAGGGTGGCGAAGGGGGAAATACAAGACATGAGAGAGCAACAGCCTAATTTAAATTGCGCTCCGTTTTAGAGGTACAATGGAGGAGAGAGAGGCCACAGAGGATTCGCTCATCAAACAATCCGGGGGAGCGTCTCGGCGGGCGGAGAAAAAAGGAATAATAATTGTGTACACTGCGAAGGTCTCAGATTTGTCATCACAGAACGGAGGAACAGAGGGAGGAATAATAAGGCAGGGATTTCTGCCGTTATTTAAAGATGCTTCTAATCATTAGTCGGCTGTGCGGTGCGGCCAGCGACGCCGCTGAGGCCTCCCCCTGTGCGGGAAACGCCATCAAAGAGGATTAAGGTGAAATAAGTTAGCGCGTTCTCCGAGGCCGGGGAAAAGTGACGCGCCGGCTGCAAAACTCTGAGGTGTCGGCCGCCTCCTCTGGGAGTTTTGCAGACAGGATAACCCTGCCGGATTTGTCAGCGTGCAATTTAATTTCCAAGCAAATAATCCAAGGGTGTGTGATTGCTGTGAGAGATCCCCATCAAATCCAACCAGCGCTCACAGCTTTCTGCTGTTATTGTGAATTTGCGTGGGGTTTTTGTGTTGTTGCAGAGAAGTTGCCCCCCCCCCACGAATGCACTTAAATAAAAAATAAATAAATAAATAAAAAAAAAGTCCCAACTCACATCTAGCGCCAGCATCTAGCTATTTATAGATTGAGCAGGGCTCTGGTACAAGCTGTCTGATACAAGTCTTCCTGCCGCTGGTGACAAAAGTAGCATCATGGTCGGTCTTTCTCTCGTCACAGACCAGGAGCAGGTGGGCCTGACAACCAGCAGGACAAAAGCCTTCAGCTGCCCAACCTAACGTTATCACGCAATGAATTCAAATGATTCAGATTGCCACACAGGCGTCTCCAGTTTGTTGATTTGTCCATTTTCAAATGAAACGCTCGTCCAACCGACACGTCTGACTGCCAAGTCCGTGCCCGCCTCTGCAAAATGTGTACGGCAGTGGAAGCCGGGGACACCTTGTTGAGGACGAGAAGAGAAATGTGGCAAACATGGTTCTGAGACACCAAAAACTCCAAATGAATCCAAGACTCGCCAGGTGGGTTGATGTAGAAATCAACTGACGCTCAGCTGCTACGCTCCAGATGTCCTCGCACTTGCCAGAGATGGCGCTCACTCCTTTTTTTTTTCCCTCCCGCTGGCAGTCTGTCCGGCCCCCTCTCCCAAACACACACACACACCATCCCCCAGATTGTGATGATGGCCACTTCTTCTTCTTCTTCTTCTTCTTCTTCTTGTTGTTGTTCTTCTTCTTCTTCTTCTTCGCACGTCCTTTTAAAGTTCACCTTGTCAATGCGACCCACCACTGTTATTACCATCTCTGTTTTGCAGCTAGACGCTATAGAAAGCTTAGGACTCCATAATGTGGTTTAACTTGTGTCCTCCATGTCTGTTGTGTTGGGGAGGGGACAAAACAAACTGTCTCATGGAGCAAAGAGTAATAACTTTGCTTTGCGATGTGTGTCAGCTGGCTCCTGCTGCCTTTTGGTAATACACGGTGCAGACGGTGCGCCAGCACCATAAGTATGATATTGATCCTGTAATATATCCCGAGTGCTTCCTTCTTCCTTACTGGAGTCCGAGCAGTGGGCTCTGAAAAATGCCACCAGACCTGGCACAGCTCAGATTGGAATGGATCTCTTTTAATATTAGCCCCTAATAACGGCTCTTTGCTCCAAATGGCCATTTACCCTCGCCGCAGAGAAGTCCACTCCCATTTGATGGGACATTTAGAACGGCTTCGCCGGGGGCGCAAAGTGTGCACAAACTTTGCCGAAATTGAACTTTGCAGTGGGAAATGAGGAGATTTTAAGAAAAGGCCGCGCAAAACAAGAAAGATTTTTTACAGATGATTTCAAGTATCCTCTGCCGTCCTGGCTATCAATAAACAGGATGTTATGTTTCCTGCTCTGCCATTAGTCAGAGTGTTCTATTTTAAACTTGGGACAATATTGGGTTTTGTATGATAGATGAGACACTGCGAGAGCAACCCACAGTGGCTAATGGAGCCAAAGGGTTCTTTAAGGAGCCCCGGTATCTCTCAGGGGTTTCTCCCTCTCTGTTTATGGCCATGAATTATAGTCTGTCCTCTGTAGATTCTTCTTTTTTGTAAAACAACATCTAATCTATCCTCTGGTAGGGAAAGTTAGCAGGGTTAGCAGGGTTGCTAATGTCTCCAGACCCAGAATGGTGCCTCCTCCACCCACCACTGGATTTGGACAAAGGGTTTTGGCTAATAGAGAATCATGCCATGGTATACCCATGGTATAGCCATGGTATATCCATGATATACTAGTATGTCGTGCTGTTTTTTATACTAATGTGACAGTGAGGGCCAAGCTGCTGCCGCTATAAACAGCCACACAAGAATCCTCTCAAGCCAAAGACGTCATCTCCAAAGACTCCTTCCAACTTTCAGAGACCCTGGACTGTTTCATTGAAGGGGGGGGGGGGAGTATCAAAACAGAGTAACACAAACACTGGTCAATCGAACAAGCCGGGATGCAATATTCTCCTAAACCAGTCTGACTTCCATCTTGAGGGCTTTTGGTTGCAGACGTGCCACATTCTCCTTCAGCAGTTTCTCCCAAAGTGGTGATTAAAGCTGCAAGGCCTTGTGTGGAGCGAGACGGCTCAAAAGCACGTGGAATAAGCGACAGAGTCATCCGGATCTCTGGTTTTATGGATTTCGCCTCATTTTCCTCAATGGGTCCAGACTTGAGTCTCATGACGGCGAGCGGCGCTAAGTGAGGCTATTTAAGTATTAATTAAACCAGAGTGCTATAAAGAATTAGCCTTCTGCCCTGGCGTCAGTGGACGCAGTCCCGCTTCGCTAATTGTCACCTGATGACAGCAATCAGAATCATTTCCCAACAGCTGCTGCTTAAATATCAATTCTGCAGAACACCCATGCAGCCAAATTGTGATATCTGCTGCCTGAATTGGGAACTCGCTTCCACCGTGCCAGCAGCTGGCACACAAAGAAGGAAATGTTTGCACCGCATCCCGGCGGAGCTGAACTCCGAGTCTGCCGTTTCCAGAATTACTTGTACCAGTGGGTTAAAGCAAGGACGGGGGAGCGTGGTGGGGGTGGGGGGTGGGGGTGTTTACTGCCCGGGCTAATCTGAATGATGGCGAGGCTGAGTCACGGCGGGCCGTCGACTGGCTGGCTCGCCGATGTGAATCAGCTCCAGGGAGTTTTTCCGCTGCCGGCCGCAGAAAAACAAACAATATTTGTGTCGCGAACTCCCGTGGCTCCGAGAAGGAAATTCAAATAAAAACAATAACACAGTGTTTATCAAGACGTTTCCTCCCTGCTCACTCACAAACAGCTGAGAGAAGAAAAAAAACAGCAGAGACATCGCGACATGAATAATTAAGCAGTGAGATAGCTGTTTAGAAAGCCGCCATGCGACTCTGAATCAAATGCTGGTGCCCTTCAAAGATCCTCGGCGGGGGGGGGGGGGGGGGGGACGTAAGTCAGCGCGTTCGCCTGGGTGCAACACAGGTTTTTTTTTGCTTATTTTCCAAAAGCCGGGATGTTTCTCATCTGCGACGTTCTTTCAAAATGCAGCGTGAGTCCATGAACAGCTGTTCAGAAACATCAATAAACTGTCAGGAAATAAAAAAAAAGGAGCAGCCGTGACCGGCGAATGAAAGGAGTTGTCACCCGCCAAGACCAAGAGGAACAGCAGCAACAACCATAAAAAAAAAAATAAATAAATAAAGTCACCCGTCTGGGAAGCAACACCAGCTCCAATGAAGTGTCTGGCAATTATATTGCACGTCAGCGTCGGCAGATAGATGAGCAACGCAGTGCTGGGCTGTGTAACGCCGCGGCCATTGATTGGAACGAGCGTTTGCAAAATGTAATTGCCTCTTTGATTCCGATCATTGATCCCAGTCAAGCTTGAGAAAACCGCACACAATGTGTGTTTCCATCCCGGCGGCGGCGGCGGCGTCTGAGAAAATGCATTTCATTAGGGCCAGATTCCCGTGTCGGAGTGGAGCAGCGGCGCCGTATGGATTGACACCGTCGCTGACGACCACCTGCGGAGGAGGAGGAGCCGCCGCCGGCGCCCGCCGTCGTCCTTCCTCCTCGCTGTTAATTCTCACAATGGAATGAAATAAAGCCCTAATTTCACACTTCTCAGTGTGCGACTTAAGAATTCATTAGAGAAAGGTGGCCGAGTGGCCCGACCTCGCTGCCACGGCCCACATTTCCCCCCGCACTGGAGGCAGTCAGCCGACAAATACATCAGCGGCCGGTCAGAGGAGACATTAGCCGCCGATGATATTTGTAATGCGACTCTTCTGAGGGAGAGATTTCTCATTTCCCAGCCAGCCGAGCGCCACCAAGGAGGACAGAAATGGTAAACAGAGGCTCCTGAGGATAATTTGACCTCCAAAAATAAAAAGTCCTGTCTGTTTTTCTTCCTCCCACAGCCTGACAATATAAATATAGCTGTATCTCATCACAAAGTTGCTGCCTCCCAGTTGGACGTCTTGTGTGGAATTCAATCCTGAGGCAATGTTGGGAGAGAGGATCTGCTGCCAACTTCCAAAGCCGGCTGCGCCTTGAGAGTCTCGTTGTCTCGCTCGCAGCTGCATTTTGCAGGATAAACCCGCCGTTTTCTGCCGCACATTCACATCTTCATTTTCCGCAACACTTAATTGTCCGAGAGCCAAAGCTTGTCAGAACCTTTCCCATTAAAAACACGAGTGGCAGGAATCCCACGAGCATTCGGATAATAAAACCAGCAGCCTGCACCGTCCGTAGTTCCTCCTCCAGACACCTGGCCTTTGATGACTTAACAGTCATCAAAGGCCAGGGGAGGGTGAAAGCCGACCGGGTGGGGATCAGAATTTTTCATGGCATAATAACTGCAGGTACCTCCGCTGTGGGAGAATGTTAATTTGTCAATAAAGTCTTGACGCTCGGCAGTTCAGCGAACCCGTAATGGATTCTTTACCAAGCTTATCAAGGATGTCCTTTGAAGAGCGCCACCGCCTGAGGCATTCTCTTTCAATGAGGAGGACCTCCCCTCCATGTACGCACACACACACACACACACACACACACACACACACACACACACACACACACACACACACACACACACACACACACCTTTTATCTTCTTCTCTTGGCGTCTAGCGGGCAAAAGTGCAGCCCCAACCAGCGACTCAGCACATTTCCCAACATAAGCAATTATTAGCGCACTGCCCCAGGATGACTCGGCACCGTCTGTCACCGCCACATATCAAACAAAGTGTGTGCGCGGCGCGTCTTTGTCAACAAGCAAAGCGTTAATCTCCTGGTGACATCCACTTGGATCAGCAAACAGGAAAAAAAGCACAATAAAGGAAGAACGTCTCCCTGCGCAAAGTCAAGAAAATAAGCCTTTCATTTGTTTCCTGCCTAGACATGCTGATTATTAATCAGCCTCACTGTGAATTTGATTCCGTGTGTGTGTGTGTGTGTGTGTTTATAATCCTAACAAGTTATGCAAATAAAAATAAAGTTTGACTTGATTTTAATGAGCACGCAACAAAAGGTCCAGAGCTAATTAACGGAATTGCGTCTCTTTGAAAAACGGGGAACGCTGACCCCCCCCTCCTCCTCCCCCTTACCCCCCGCCGCCCCTCCTCCCCACCGCCCAATATGAAAAACAAAGCCGGCAACGCTGGAATATTCATTATTCAAACAAATTTACGGAACAGCGTGAGGGTTTTGTGTGACCGCGTGTCTCGTGGGAGAAGGAGGCAGTTTGTAAAGTGGGAATATATAGAAATAGAAATATATATATATATATATATATATATATATATATATATATATATATATATATATATATATATATATATATATACACATATATACATATATATATATATATATATATAGTTTAAGCTTCAAAGCAAAATAAGGTATATTGTATTAATTCATGCCGCATGCCTGCGGGGAATTGGAGGAAGTAAAGAGGCGTTATGTGCTTACATTGGCTCCATCGCTGCCGTCGCTAATTTCCATTTTTAAAGTGAAAAAGATAAAGTGCAAAAAAGACACAAACGGTTGAAAAGCGTAATAATAGGAGGAAAATAAAGCAGATGCGGAGATCAAGGGGGATTCCTTTCATCCCACCGCACTGCCTTTGTGTTGCTCTTTTTTAATGAGTTCAGTTGCCATCCAGGGTGCCGTCACCACCGCAACTTCACGGCAGAGCGCCGCAGTCGCTACGCCGCTGCAAGCGGAATAATGGATGCAAGGACACGGGCATGAGAAGAACCGTCAGCGCGGCAAAGGAGGGGAGGGTGACGGGAACAAAAGGTGAGAGCGGCGTCTTTGTCGTTAATAGCAACAATTACGCTTAAAGGAGCAAATTTGTCGTCGCCACTCAGCGCTACATCTCAGTCACACACATCAAATCACCCTGATTGCAACAGGTTTCCAAAAGCACCGCTAATTCCTTGAAACATGACGCCTGATGCCACTGGCGTCAGCGGCTTATTGTCTTGGAGAGGGGCTGGGAGTGCGCGTCGCACCTTCCACGTCTGGCGCTTTTCTTTTCTTTTTCTTTTTTTTTCCCAGCGGAGACGCGACTCGGCACCATCTGGAACTTTAACAATCAGACAAGGAAAATAAAGGCTGAAAAATGTTTGGGCTATTGTGAAGCAGATGTGTTCCGTATTGTTTGGCCGATTCAAAGTTGTTGTCGACATGGCAACAACACTGTCGAGAGATCAGCAACCCCCCCCCCCCACACACCCCCGCCTCAAATCCAACCCTCACCTTGTTTTCTGAATCGCACCAGCACCAAAACCGCATCCAGAACACTTTAAATTCTGTCACCAAGAGAGAAACTTGCTCGATTGGGACACTGCCAATGAAAATGTTTGCTGCATAAGCCATTTATTCCCACTTAATGATTGGTGATCCATTTAAAAAGAAAATGATTCAAAATAAATAGCCGATCACTATCTCTATGAGTTGTTTCACTCTTCTCAATAAAAAGTCCAGCGTCGCTGCTCCGTCCTGAATTAATGAAGCCAAAACAAGAAACCCCTCAGAAGTTTTCCTCTGCACATTTCTCAGCTCAATGCCTCTCATTTATCCGTCCTTTGCTCCTTGCACACGCACGTATTCACACATTTACGGAGAACTTATGCATTCATCATCAATATGAACCTGTCCCTCCCGCAGTGCAGTGGAGTCTTTTCCCGGCTGCCGTCCAACAGCTGATGGGCAAAGGAAATGTTTTTATTCTCTCTAATCTGAGCCGCATGTGATCACACATTTGATGAGAGAGCCAATTTTCTTTTTTCTTTTTTCCGGCAAATGCTTTAAGTGAAGAGCCGTCGCAGCCAACTGATCAGAGGAACATGCTGTGGGTGGACTGGAAGCGGCCGTTGCGAGAGAGAAACGTTCTGCATTCTTCTTGTTTTTGACGTGGACTGTCTGCTAAGCTTTGTTTACCCTCTCAATGCGCAGAGGAGTTTGCTGATCTCCATCCTTCCCACACCATCTGGCCATCCTCTGATTCTCTCCCGGCTTGCAAGAGCTTCTTCTCCTACTCCGCTCTGCGGCCCGTCCCCGCTGCCAGAGCTCTTTCATTTATTCATTTATTTAGTTATTACACATTTGCATGTGATATCAAAGCACAGATCAGTGGCTTGCTGATGAGCCAGTGTTTTACTTGAAAACAGAAGTGTTTTGTTCCTTCAGGCCAGCGGCAGAAGAACAAGAAGCCAGCGGCTCCTTTTGGTTCACTGATGACTTGGTGCTGTCGAGTATCTGCGCCATCGTTTTGCATGTCGTCGTTAGAGAACTTCAATGTTAATGCAAGTCTGGCCTGGACTAACTGCATTTTACTGGAGTCCTCTCGGAGCCATTGCCAGGACAGGGGTGAGGCTGAGACCCTTAGATGAACTGGCCATGGAGATTGACATGTTTGACGGAGATGCATGAACTGCAAGTGCTTGTTGTTCACTTTCATATATGTATATATATATAAAAGTGTGTGTGTCTGTTTGACTGCTACAGGTTGCGTGACAGACCGTGTCTGACAACCTGGGTTGTAAATAGCTTTGCAGACTCTGCAGCAGACACAAGCTGCATGTGTAGAAACCTTGTTTTAGGGGAGCTAATTAGAATACAAATGCAATTTTCGCGGCGGCAGGGCTGCTAATGTGCGTCACCTGCACTGCTTAAATATGCACTGAAACATTTCGGGCATTGTCACCCTCATCCTTCTTCATTCCCCATTCTTCCTCAGCAGAGTGGTGCCATACATCAGCGTTACACAGCTGATGAATAGAGCACATTTAACTCCCTGTCTTGTCTCTGACTCGGAGAGAACGGCGCAGAAAAATGGCAGCATTGCATAACGCGTTCAGCCACGGCTGGAATTACTTTGTTTACTGCGAGGTGAACGTCCTCTGAAAGGGGGAGAAAGAACCTCCAAAGTCAAACTGTTCGCCCACGTGCCCAAATGCTCTGGATTAACTTTGCTTGCAATTTATATGCCTTTTTGCAACCCTAAGAACACGCCTGACTCTTACTTGACTGTGCAAGTGCACACGCGCACATCTTCCAATCCACCAACGGCATGCACGGCGCTAAATAGCAGCTTTGTACTTCAGCGATGCAACACTAAGTCTGTGTTGCTGCAGGACCTCCGGCTGCTGCCTGCGTTGCACCAAACATGGACAACAAAATCATGGCTCCCACCTCAGCGGACTCGGCATGCTTGCGCTCCCAGCTCTGGACCTCTGGCTATTGCCTCCACACTACCTCCCACAGTCAGCGCCACGAGCACCATCGGCCCTTGCAAAGATCTATTTCTTCCTCTTCTTCTTGTGAGAGGAGGATTCGACACGATTGCCCTTTTTTGGCAATATTTGTTCTTATCTCGTTGGTATTTAGACTCGCCAAAGAGCTTTAGAGGAAAATGTTAAACAGGAAACTCAAATATGTATAAAGCTTTGCTTGTCAACATGCATTTTTATTCCCCTTTGGTTCTTCTGAGGACGTTTGGCAGAAAGGACAAAGCTCGTGTTGCTCTGTGATTCTATTGCTGCAAAGGGAATATGAAAAAAAAACCTTGATCTACCAATGTGTTATTCTGCCTCCCAAACATTACTACTTTCTAAGAGGTGTGTTTGGATAAATAGACGGTTACACACAGTGGGCAAATACCAGTCTAAATAAAGGGCTGTTAAATTAACCAGAAGCTCTCAGACTCAGGCAATTACCAGGGAATTAAATACGGCCTCCTGGCGTCATGTAAAAAGAAACCTAATACCTGCATTTATTTTCATCTCAGATCTGAACTCTGCTCGGATTGATTTAAGTGGTAAGTCTGACCGACAAGTCAACCCCGGTGTAAACCCATCTGTCCTCTACAACGTATGAACAGAACAGCAATAAATCATGGCCCTGTTGGTGTACAAACTGCAGACTGTAAAAACAAGAGGCACAAAGGAGCCAGGAGGCACCGGGCATCAGGGCATCAAAGCATTTGCAAAGTTACAACATTCAGGCAAAAAAAACAAGACAAAACAAAATACACATCTTGACAAACACCTGGATTTGAGAAAAGAATAAAGGCCTGTGTGTGTGTTGGCTGAATAGTGTTGGTTAAAACTGGTGTGGCAGAGAGTGAGAAAGACTTTGTTGTTTTTTGCCAAACAAGACACAAGTGATAATAATTAGGGCTGCAACACTGAATCAATAAAATTGATTATTACAAGTGTTGGCAAGGATTGTGTTGCTTGTGTTGGAAATCAATGTTGTGTTATGTTTTTTGTTATCTGAATCATTAATAAAATTAATTGAAAAAATAATAATAGATTGGTTGATCAATTATTAAAATAATTGTCAGTTGCAGCCCTTTGCAAAGCAAAGATGGAGAATTTGTGCAAATAGAGTGTGTGAGTGTGTGTGTGTGTGTGTGTGTGTGTGTGTGTGTTATGATGAAAAAAAAGTAGCTTATCAACAAACTCAAAAGCAAACATTTCGAAACGTAAACCAACACCCATAAACCAAACCAGCCTAAAACATGTGGAAACTCCTCCAATAGGAAACTTTCCTACCTGACATCAAAAGGCTGCGTCTGATCGGTGGTCCACCAGTCTCTGCACTGTTGTCTGAAGACCTCGGGGGAGGCGCAAATGCCTCAAGACGCTCCTGTGTCAGTCTGGTCTTTGCAAACTTGAGCGTAGACAAGGTCCTCTCGCAGGCTGCCTGCCTGCCTGCCTGCCTGCCTGCCTGGAAGACACAGCATCAGCAGGAAGTTGGTGGCTAGTCCTGCACACAGCACCTGTACCCGTCACCTCCTCCTGCTCCTCCTGCTCCTCACCTGCATGACAGGGTTCATCTCGTCCCTCCGCATCACCTCCACTCCTGACTCGACCAGACAGCTAATGATGACAACAACACTGACAGTGAGAAACGTCATCTACAACAAGCAGTGCCCCCGTTAGACCACACACTTTAAACTGCTGTTCATATGTTCGTATTTTAAATTTAAATCTTAAAGTGCTTATATTTTCTCTTTTCTTTTGTTATTTAACGATTCACACCTACAGGTATTTCCTTTCGTACTTGTTGAAAATGTTTATAATGTGTGCTGCCATCCACTTTGCTGCTGTAATGCGGGAAATGTCCCCACTGTCAGACTAATTAAAGAATATCGCATCTTATGCCATTTTACTTGACTGTACAGACGCCCGTTTATTTATGTAAAATCATAGTGGGGGCTTAAATTAATAAATAAATAAATAAATAAATAAATAAATGAAAAAAGCATTGTTCAGATATTAGCAGGTTAATGACTTCCAGGTGCGCTAACTCTGCTGATACTTATAACGCCCAGAAACAGCGACACAAACGGACAGAATTTCCGTTAGTAATGTTGTGTTTTTAAACGTTTGCCAAAACAAAAATACACAATTATAAGAGACATGTAAGGCGCTGGGCACTGACTTTCTGCAAGGACGGCCGGCCGGAAAACTCCGTTGGCCTGAAGTTGGCGGCCTGTCGTTGCTGTTTGGCTAACTTCCGGTTTCCTTATGAAACTTCGTAGGCGTAATGAGCGAGGAAGCCAATCACATTTCAGTAGAAACCAAAATCGGTCGGAAGTGGGAGCCCCTAACGATAGACAGATAGACAAACAAACAAACAAACAAATAAATAAATAAATAAATAATTCCAGACCGCAGGTACCGAAGGTTCCTGACTTCTTTATAATTCGTCATGACGAATCAAAACAAAAAATACGGATTACAAAAATGATAAAAGACAGTAAATCAAATAAAAAAAACGCACAAAATATAGAGTACACGCCCCGTTGTTGAATTATCAAATCTGATTAAAGTTGTCACTTCATTAAAAAAAAGAAAAGAAAATTCTGACAACATAATTAAGAAATAACACTCTTTTCACAGGCACACTGAGTTCAATTGTGTGTACAATAGCAGAAATGTATTTTTTTTTTTAAGTTTCATTTATAATTAAGAAATAAATGGAAAAGTTCTATCATCTATGCGCAACAAACTGGTGATTGGCCTTAGAAAAATATTAATTACTAAACTCGTCAACACCAGAAGCCCAATGGTGGCCTCCCTTCCACCTCTGCTGGATCTGTGGCTGCATGAGAAAAAAAAAAAGAAATAATTAAAAAAAAAAAAAAAAAGTTGTGGCCCAGTTTTGAAGTGATAGGAGGTCCAGGGGTGAGGAGGAGAGGTTTGCCTGAGGCGCCGGCAGCTGTGTGATGGTCTGTTACTGGGAGTTCTGGCCAGCCCACTGGGATCAAAACAGAACCTCTGGTCAGTCTCCGTCTCTGACCCACATGGATGGAAGAAATCTGCTCACATTTTCATTCGGATATTGGGTGCTTTGGCCAGGTGCATCTCAAAACACCCCCCACACACCCACCCTTCCCCCCGCGCCCACCCACACACACACACACACACACACCATGTTTTTATGTCAGGCAGCATTGCAATTAATATCTGTTGCCTTCCAAACCGGGCGCAGGGAGGATATTTATTGGAAGATCAATGCTTGTTTTCGTCAGTATTGTGGCAATTTCCGTTGGAGTCACGGAGGTAATCAAACCGCTATGCCCGAGCGTTAAAGCCGTTGTCCTTACACATTATTTTCCGCTAAAACGACAGCCTTGTGCCGTGAATGAATCCTCCGCCGCCTCTGCTGCCTCTCCTGCCTCTCCTGCTCTGTTTCCCTCTTCCTCTCCTCCTCATTGTGCTCCTGTTCTTGACACGCCAACTGCCTTGACACACATTCACATTGGTAAAGATTTACAAAGTTTCACCTTTCAAGCTTTTCTTGTTTGTGTGTGTGTGTGTGTGTGTGTGTGTGTGTGTGTGTGGTGTGTGTGTGTGTGTGTGTGTTTGGCCCACACCGCAATATATTTTCTCACAGAGCAGTCGTTCTCTCCTCTGTTTAGTCATCCTGTTTTCCCTGCAACAATCATTCCTTCCTCTGACAATCGTCTTCCACCATTCATTTCTCTTCCTCTTCAGTTTTCTGAATCCTGGATGCACCCACACATCAAGTCAAGGACCTCAAGGTACAGATTTAAAAAACTGCCACCTGGAGGCTTTTGTGCAGGCTTGTGGTTGTTTGTTTTTTGCAGCCCATGCACAGGTCCCCTCTCAATTCAAACCTTCATTATTTGTATTTTTGATTTGGGATTGCTGTCGGGGAACATTGCACAATTAATGACCCCCCTGACTGACAGACAGCTGCCAGTGAACACTGGTGAAGTGTGAAGAGTTGCACAATAGGGGAGCAGTCAGGTTTACTGTTCACTTCTTGTCGAGGAAACTGGCGCAGGAGTGCTCTTGCACAAAAGCAGCTAATGTGGAGGTAATACTGGGGCAACAGCTGAGCCGCTCCTCATCACTCGCACAAGTTGCCCCGTTGTTGCATCAGCAAATTGTCACAAACATGCGAAAAATGATTTGGGGACGATCGATGCAGGAGCAGTGTGGATAATTTGAGGTTTGCGTACCCCAGCATTCCACTTGACAGCAGCCAGGCACAAAAACATCCCATAGTTGCTGTAGTTGCACACCAGCGACAATAACAACAATTCCTGACTCTGTTCGCCCGTATGTAATGTCTCTGTTGTGATATTGTGTGCACGCTGTGCAAAGTAAAAAAAGGAATAGAAGGAAAAAGGCCAGCGTGCAGAGTTAAGAGGAGTTATTTGCTGAAACAGGAAGACCCTCGCGGCTGATTTGTGTCCTTCCAGTGTGAGTCGTTGCCGACTTGTGTCTCTTTATGGCCGTGCGCCCTCGCAAGCAGCCCGCCGCAGCTTCCACTGCGCCGGCGCTCGGCAGGCTGCTCCAGCATCTGCCAGCGCATTTGATGGCACATCAGAGGCCACGGTAAACATTGACAGAAGCATCCATCTTCCCGACAACCTGTTCTGCCTCTCTCCGTCTCCCCTTGATTATTTCATTTTATGGATTCATCCCGGTTTGGATGAGGGCTGTCGTTAGAGAAGAAGCGCCGCGGCGAGGTGATCATTAGCAGCTGCGTCAAATGGCGGAAGGCCACAGCGGGGGGTGACGTGTCTTTTGTAGTCTGATTAACTTGTCCGGGGAAATTGGGCCCTTAACTGAAATTAATTTCCCCACTCACACAGTGATTACAGTGGAGCGGCAGATTAGCAATATAAATACTCCAAACATCCGACTGGGAGCCAATCAAAGAGTCCTCTGGAGCGCAAACTGCCGTCAAAACGGTGTTATTTTCTTAACCTATTTTATTTGACTCATCTTTTAAAAGAGCCATGAGCAAGAAAAAAAATCACAGCCGTTTGATAATGAAACACGTCATTCTGCAAATCTGCTGAATGATGTGTTTTTTGTTTTTGTTTTAACGTTCAACAAAGTGAGAGAAACAGCTCAACAATTGATGAGGCTCATCAATGGCAATAAAAGCAGAAAGATCACAAGCGTCACTTTCATGGAAGGTCACCCCCCCCCACTCCTCCCCCAAGGCTACATGCTGCTTCGCTGTTAGCATTGTTGTGTTTGCACAGGAGCCCCACCACGCCCTAATGGACCAGACGGCCCCAGGCTCAATAGGCTGCACTGTCCACAAACACGTGTGTGGGTGTGAGTGTGTGTGTGTGTGTGCGCAGCAACTTAATGGGTTTTGCCTCCAATGGCCCACATCCGTGTCCATAACAACACATTTTGTCTCTTCCCCCGGAGACATTAGACACGGCGGTGACATCAGGGCAGAGACGCTGCAGAGGGCTCAGCGTTTATTGAGGGGGCGTCTTCCCCGACCACTCTCTATTTGAGAGGGATTATTCTGTGTTCATACAGAGGCCGAGATCCTGGGAATTACGCAGCAGTTTGTTTGTTTGTTTGTTTGTCGAGGAGATGGGGGGGGGGGAGAAAGAAGAGAAAATAAATAGAAAAAACGCCACCTTTCAGTCCTGCGGTTGAAAACACAGAGTTTTCATCAAGGAGACAAAACCTTTGGCTCCCTGGCAGACTCTGAACACAGACTGAGAGAACAGAGAGAGAGGCTGTAGAGATGTTTAAGACTAGAAATACGGCGATGAGGTGGAAGTTGTGGGAGGCTGATTTGTTGATAGTGGGGAGACCAGGAGCCGCTTCTCTGACCTCACAATGCACTGACGGGACAAACACAACACACGGGACCGTGACACCATGTGGCTGATGTGTGGAAAAGGTCGACCGTGTTTGGTTACGACCCAAAAACGACTCAGTTTGCTTCCCTCAGCGGACGTGAACTCTGGATTTCTGGCTGTTTTTCTGTTGAATGTGCAGAAGGGCCACAAAGACCTGCTCTCAGTCACGACCCTGTGCCTCTGCATGACTTGGATCAGTGCACACACCCACTTGACTCCGCCTCTTTCCTCCTCATTGAACTCTTCCTCCTCCTCCCCTCTCCTCGGAGGAAGAGGAAGAGGACGAGGAAGAGGAGCGTGATCTTGTCTCGGTCTTGACAATCTCTGCTGATGACGACGAGCACGTGAGGGTTTGCAGGAAGCGGATCTGTTGCCGTGACCTCATCTGGACGCTCTTTCCAATTTCACAGCCGCTCTTTGTTTTCAGGGGATGCAGGTTGTGAGGCCAATAAAAGAATGAACAAATCACTATTTTCAATCATTTGAACTGGATTTAGACACTTTTTAACAGCCCATTATCAGCCAGTTAGTAAGTTGCTCTTAATGTATGCTTCTGCAGGATTTCCTCTTAATATTGTCTTCTGAGAATATTTACTCTTCAACACCTGTTCCATGTATCGTTCAATCAATCAATCAATTGAAAAATATTTGGGGAAAATGTCCCTGGTCAAATGACCTTAATGGCAGCATCCTCGTTTCCTCGCCACGATTAATGAGGACGCTGCCGTGAATCGAATCGTCTCGGCGGCGCAGAAACGAGAGCAGCAGCCGCGGTCAGGGGGCCGTGATGCAACACAGCAACTATTATTTTCAACTTAAATGAAAAACAGACGGGGAAAACAAAAAACAGATCAATGAAGCCGAAGGGTGGAGGAGATCAGGAGGGCGATTGACTGGAATCAGTCACACAAGCCATGCAAACACAAGGCTCGCTTCCAACAATCACATCAAAACCTATGTGTGTGTGTGTGTGTGTCTGTGTGTGTGTGTGTGTGTGTGTGTGTGTGTCTGTGAGTATGCCAATTTGTATTTGCTTGTTCAGTTTCAAAACTTTGCTGTTGCTTTTTAATTTAGTGTTTAATTAAAGGAACAGGAAAACATGAAGACAAGTGACACACACACACACACACACACACACACACACACACACACACACACACACACACACAGACACACACCTTATTTAAGTGCATGCCTCGTGGCTATTTCCAGCCTCCTTGTTCCAATCGTAATCTAGGTCGAGAAAAACGTCGCAGTTGTCGCCTGGCAGGCGACCCCGAGCCGGAGCGCCTCATCACGTCAGGAGCTGCAGCCCTACTGCTGGCGTTTGCCGTGGCTGTCAGAGCGCCGTGACAGCACAGCACAGCACGGCACGGCACGGCACGGCACGGCGAGCTGCCGCCTGCTCCTCCTCCATGAATCAGAGCGCCGCACACTCGGAGGAGAGCAGGTAATAGAGATGTGGAGGGACGTGAATTGATGGCGTTAAAAAAGAAAAGAAAAGAAAAGGAAAGGAAAGGAAAAGGGAAGGGAAGAAGAAAAAAAAATCCCGTGTGATGAGTTTGAGCATAAAAAGCAGGGCAGGAGAGGAAAGCGTGGCTGTCATGGATCACAGGTGGAGGAAATGAAGTCGTAACACTGTCAGAGACGCCCATTACCGAGCGAGCGGCTCCACGTCCCGGCTGACAAACGACTCAATATCATGCAGCAGGATCCTTCACACGCTCAGGACGACTTTGGTCTTGGAAGTTTGGAAAATAGTCGATGGAAAGGACGTTTTCTTTTTTAACTTCCCTTTTATGGAAAGCAAAAAAAAAAAAAAGGCCTAGAAATGCGTCTGCGACAGCAGGAGGAGTCCAGCCTCCCCGTCTGGTGGCACCTGAGAGCAGGAAGTGGCACCAGGCGACGCCACTGTATCGATTTTAATTATCCCATTACTGAGCCTGGAGGTCTTATGAAAACAGATAAGCTAAAGAGCCGCCGCCGCCTAATTACAATGGGGAGCTGCGGTGGGCGCTTGTTTCTCCGTTGATTAAAGTTGCTTCGATTTATGTTAAATAACGCTGTGATTCAAATGCAAAAACACCTCGGCGGCGGCGTCGGCGGGGAGTTTAGTGGGGGGGGGGGGGGGGGGGGCAAGAGAGAGAGGGGGGCTTTGACTAGCGTGTGTGTGCTTGTGTGTGACATGAGAGTTCCACACAAGACAACAAAACCCAGACAGCGGCGCCGTCGCTGCAAGTCAAAAAATAATAATTTACCGGACCGCTGCCCTGTTGTTCAACCCTTCACACTTCAACAGTGTTTACCCATCACAAGCAAAGACCTGGACCTACCGTCGTCCCCCAACGACTATTGATTCCAACAGCCGTGTTCTCACCTTGGCTCTGCACTCTCCAGATGTTCTCACAGCACAGTTGAGGCTCCACAGGCGCTGGAGAAACACTCCTGCAAAACATACAAAACATTTAGCAAATCCAGCCCTCTAATTGCACGTCAGCACCAAGTGGCCTTTCAACCCCCCCCCGCCCCCCCCACACACACACACACACACACACACACACACACACACACACCTCACACACACACACACAGAGCAGCATCGCCACCAACCAACAGGATTGAATTGTGCCGAGTGGTGTGAGCACAGCCTCAGCAGAGGTCCGTGCATAAAGACAGAGGATAAATAAATAAATGAGTTCCTTCTTCTTTTATGTTAAATATAAAAGGAGGTATCATAGGTGTGTGTGTGTGTGTGTGTGTATGTGTGTGTGTGTGTGTGAGTGAGAGAGGGAGAGAGAGAGAGAGGGAAGTAGCAGAGTGGAAAGGTGCAGGCGTGAAGCTTGAATGCTTCGCCACCGCCACAAATACTGGTGACCTGGAAAGCCTGTGCGTGTGTGTGTGTGTGTGTGTGTGTGTGTGTGTGTGTGTGTGTGTGTGTGTGTGTGTGTGCTGGGAATCAGCTTTGAGAAACCCTTTTAGAGACCTTCTCAGGGGATTAATACGCTTCTGCTGTTTGGGTCTCTCTCTCTCTCTCTCTCTCTCTCTCTCTCTCACTCTCTCTCTCTCTCTCTCTCTCTCTCTCTCACTCTCGCTCTCTCTCTCTTTCCTCCCCTTGTTTGTGTGCATGTGTGGGTCCATCATGTGTACGTGTGGTGTGTGTGTGAGAGCGGGTGTCCATATTATGCACAGCAGCGGTGGCCGTGTGAAGGAGATAAAGCGTTGCAGCGTGCAGTGGATTTGCACCAGTGCAGTGTGTGTGTGTGTGTGTGTGTGTGTGTGTGTGAGAGAGAGAGAGAGAGAGAGAGAGAGAGAGCCCAGTAGCACGGCCACAGAAAGCATTCTGATTGGCATTGCAGGTTTTAAGCGGAGGGAGCAATGCCAGCAAGGCAGAAATAATTCTGGTGGCGGGCGAAGAGCTCCATCCAACACCTTCTCTACCAGGAAGCGAGAGCAAGGAGAGAGAGAGCAAGGAAAGATAGAGCAAGGAGAGAGAGAGCAAGGAAAGAGAGAGCAAGGAGAGAGGGAGCAAGGAAAGAGAGCAAGGAAAGAGAGAGCAAGGAGAGAGAGCAAGGAGAGAGAGGAGTCGGAGCCTAAATATAAATAAAAGTGTCACGGCTTTTCACTGGCTGCGCATGGTGTGTGTGTGTGTGTGTGTTTATTTCCCATCCTCGCTGGCGCAGCATGAGGAGGTTAAGTAATTGCTGTCCACCAGTTTAGAACTTCCAGCCGAGGACTTCAAATGGAATGCGGCCCTCTTCCTGGCAGTGAAATATGTTAATTTAACGGATAATTAATTCTCTCTCATGATAACTCGGAGGGCCGCTGGCTTCAGTCTCAGGACCTTCTTTGTGTGTGTGTGTGTGTGTGTGTGTGTGTGTGTGTGACATCATTTCTGCATGGCGCCGGGAGAGACGTGTGTTTCCTTGAAAGCAAAGCAGCGACTTTTACCAAAAGAGGAAGATGTTAGAAGACATCTGGCAATCAAAAAGAACCCAAACCCCCAGGCGGTGAGAAAAAAAACAACACACCTGCAATGTTGAGAACACAAGGCGGCTCCTCCGCCCCCCCCCCCCCCCCCCTCCCCCACCCCCTCCCCAGGGGAGATCAGCGACCCGCCCATCTGGAACTACTTCCTGTTGGAAAAAAAAAACAAAAAACAAAAATCTCTCATGACACGACAATAACAAACATCTCCTCACCGTCTGTCCGGTTCCTTGTACCCCCCCCACCCTCATCGACCAAAGTCGCAAAGGCGCTCCAAAAAAAAAGAAATGAATAAAAAAAAAAATCCCCACAGCGATGAGCGGCTATGAACTTCTTCCCTCTAATAGGATCCCAGTTGGAACAAACACGTTTTTGTTTCGGCAGCGGCTGGAGAGAAAATGAGGAGCGAGATAGCGGCCAGATAAAGGAGGAGAAGATTGTTTCCTGGGCTAATCACGGCAAAACCGGAGAGCGGCGGCGGCGGCAGCGGCAGCGGCAGCGGGTCCAGCGGCGAGCTAATTATGGCCGCCAACAAAGGACACATCAAACAGGTGCCACGTTGTAGCCGCCGCGTCCGAGGCGTCACGCAGTGCTGGCGGCAGGAGGAGGAGGAGGAGGAGGAGGAGGAGGAGGAGGAGGAGGATGTCTAGCAAGCGTCTTCGCTGCTCCGGAGGCTGGATTACTTTTGACAGAAAACATACAAATAAAACATTAGCGGGGCTTACAGGGAGAGCTCGCAGACACCCGCCGAGTAAATTATTCAGACATTGACTTACCGAGGGGAAGAAGAAGAAGAAGAGGAAGAAGAAGAAGAAGAAAAAAAAAAAAAATATATATATATATATATATATGAAAGCGTCTGTCTTGCCTCTAATCCCCGACAAAGCTCTCAGTAATAGCGCGGCGCTCGAGAGTTGATTCTCTCTAGACTCTATTCATCAAACTTTGCAGTGTATGAAATCAGAGTCTGACAGGCCTTTGCAATCCTGCAGCCGCCGCATTATTACAGCGTTTAGCCGCAAACCGGCTCTCCAGCCCACTGCCGCCCCATGGCCGCCGCTTCCCTTTAATTGGGGACGTTCTGGGGGGGTGGGGGGAGGGGTGGGTCGAGTGGCGGGGTTGGAGGGTGGGGGTGGGGGGGGGCCGCCCTCCACTAATCCAGCCCAAAGTCTTTGTCCGGTGGGGCTGCTGCTGCTGCTGCTGCTGGTAAAAGTTATTTTTTTTATTGCCTCGTCAAATAAAACCGAGGTGGGAAGGAAGGAGGGAAGGAAGGAAGGAGGGAAGGAAGGAAGGAAGGACGAGTGAAACCCTTTCTTCCTCCCTCCTGCAGGTTGCGCTGCAGTAAAGTGCTGTTTTGTTATCCCGACCTTGAGAGTGGAGGACGGGAGCTGACCTGCTGCCGTCCTCAACCCCTGATACAACCTGAAGATTGAAAGATATATATTTTTCTTCCGGGGATTTGTATTGTCTCGTCCCTCTTTGTCCGACAAGGTCATTTCCATCCGGTGTGGCTCAAAAAGAAAATGCGCTGGGCCATTTCAAGGATTTTATTTTTTTCTTCTCCACAACACCGACAGAAAAAGAAAGAGTTGCAGACTTTTGAGTTTTTGAAAATATAACAAGACGGAAGGATGAATTGTTGGAAATGTTTTCCGTCCCTTTAAGCGCCGAGCTGCTCTGCAATTTATCATCTCAACTTTTCAACTCCACCAGTGAACCAGGGGGCGCCGGTTCTGCTAATTACACCAGACGGTGAGATTTACCTTCTCTACCAGTCGACTCTACCAAGCCACAAAACGTGAGTCACATGTCACCACTGAAGCGGTTCCAATGCCAAAGCCAGGAGGAGTCTAATGATGGAAACTTCTCCTCCTAATGTGACGGAGCTTCCTTCGGGTTTGCTTTTCAGGAATGTGACTGCAGATCCACTCTGAACCGCTGATTACAGATGCAAATCCAGCAGACATGGAGTTGCGGGGGTGCGGGTGTGGCCAAGGACAGGGTTAGATGGAGGCAGACGATTGGCCGCGGCGATCCCTGCAGCGACGGGCTGAAAGGAGGAGGAGATTGTGCACTTGATGCTGACGGCGCCACTCTGAGAATCAGTCTCTCCGTCGGCTCCACCGCATTTTGGGCCACACTTGTGCAGAACACCTGCTCTTTGGCGCACTCTCCAAAAACCCACAAGAAAAGATGTAAAGTGGACCTGAGAGCTAAGAAGCAAAAGACTTTTCTTCAATGGAGAGCACTCAGCCAGTGAATCAGGCTCCTCCGCCGCTCCATTCTTTCAAGTGTTTGAGCTTCTCATTCCTCCAAAGCAAAAACATATCACCACTTCTTTTTTCTTTTAAGAATTTATCGAACTCACGCGAGGTGTGTTGATTTCTGGGCGGCGCTCGGGACCCAGAGCCACGGCTTTGACAGCAGCGAGACTGGGGGCACAAGCTAGACATGAATCGACTTGTCGGGTGCTTTTGTGCCGGTGGGCCGGACAGAGGAGAAGATCCACCAAGGAGAACCTGGAGGTCAAACCATGGACCTCCTTCGTGTGCTAAAAATAATAATGATAATCACAATAATATTAAAAAACAACTTTGGCGCCTGAAAGTAGAACTTGCAGATGAACACGCGGCTTCGACCGTGCAGAATTTGGCCTCAGTAATGAGCCGCGGAATGAAGTCATGAAAATTAAAAAGACCAATTTTTCATCAAAACTGTCGAGGAATCTGGAAAAAGCTAAAAATAAATGTCACATGAGACGGTAAAAAAAAACCCATGTGCGGAGGTGAAGACGGGACTGGACTGGACTGGAGCCGAGCCGAGCCGAGCCGCCGTCAGTCAGCGCACTAATGGACGGGAGGCCAGACATCAAGCCCCGCCCCCCCCACCGCCACCGCCGCCAGGTGCTTGTTGACAAGTTGGACAGGTGACCTGCTGCCCTCTCAACCCCCCCTACGCCCCCCCACCCCTCAGAACAGAGGAACCAGGGGAGAAACACACACACACACACGCGCACTCCTAGCCCGGCGACTTCTCTTTATTTTGCCCTTTGGAGACACGGTGTGGCTTGACTAATTACTGAAAGGACCCCTGGAGGCTGGCGCCATTCATTACAGCGCCAGGGCAGCAGATTCATCATCAGAGAGATTTAACAGCTGATAAGAAATTCATGCTGGGATTTAACAATTTTTTTTTTGGAAGATGCCATCAGTCATTGCGTGGCTCTCCTGCAGGGTACAACAAAAAAAAGTGAAAAAAATTTGAATATATCACCCAACGATATTTTGTTCCCTTTGTTCTTCTTTTCCTGAGACGAGGCGTCAAATTAGCCGTGAGAGTTAATGGCTGGAATCATCACAGGGACGTACGGACCGACTGGAAGGGCTGACGGAGTGAAACAAAAGCGGCTCCGTGATTCACTTCCTGGCTGATTTATATCCCGGACGTGTCTCGGCTCTTTTCTTTGACTCCGCCTCCCTCGCTGGCCTCTTCCTCTGCCGGAAAAATTCATAACCAGCGCCGTTTTTGGGGGATTTTTGCAGTTCTCGCCAGATTCCCCAGGCGATCAATTTGCTGAGGAGTGTGCACAGCTGCACCTTCGCCCTTTTGTTTCAATGAGGCTTCTCCCCCGTGCACTTTTGCGTTCAATTACTCCTGATTTCTGACTCCCCCCCCCCCCGCCTCCCCTCCTTCCCCCCACTTTTCACTCTATTCTTTTCCTCTGTTTTGTTCGCCGTCGCCTCTGCATGGCAGCCTTTGTGAATATTCTTCCTCTGAAGCGCTCGCTAACTTTTGACAGGGGCCTGTTCCTGTCTGAACTCGCTCCAAAAACGCCAGGCGGGGGATGTAAAGAGCCGCATCCATTATTGAACAACAATCACGGCGACGCAGGAAGCGGCGGTCCGGGGGCATTTGCATTCTGTGGCCCCTGTCAGTCTCTTTGGTGAGCTGCCGCCGCCGCCGCCGCCGCCGCCGCCGGCTCGCGTCACATCTGCCGGGAGCGTTTCAGCGGCAAAAACAAGCGGCGAACAAAAGCGCGGCACTTAGCGCCGTGTTCCTGAGGAGGAGTCAAACGGGGGGGGGGGGTTGCCATTTTAACAGGTGCAACCAAACATCCCCTGCAGCCTCGCCTGGGGGTCGCACATCATTTATACAGCAGGTTCAGGCAGGTCTTCTGGTTGCGACTCTTTACTCCACGGTGCAGCTCCGTCTCCAGCAGCGTCTTCGCTCGCTGTGTTTGATTCTCTATTGTCTGTTTTTTTTTTTTTCCCTCTAAAGCAGAACTTTGGTCTCAACAGAGACACGACAGACATTTTCTGGACTCGTCGCTTCCTGGACACAATGTGTTTGAAAGGCTTCCGACGCCACATCACAGTCATCAAACTAAAGTGCAAACAGGCTAGAAAACTGTTGCCATTGTTACACGAAACACTGCTGGACATCGGGCACCCAAATGCATGTTTTAATGTCTGTTTTCATGTGGTTTTAAATATTGTTTTTATCTGTGTGATCTATTTGACTATTTATTGCTCATTGCACTGCGGAGGAGGAGGAGGAGGAGGAGGACTGCACAGACCTTCCATTGTCCCTGGTATAATGACAGGAGAGATATTCCATTCTATCCTGTTTGAAAGTCAAACTGTTATTATTATCATATTATTGTTATTAACTCCACGTGGCACCAACACATTCGTGCACTCACGCTGTCTCTTCCCAGTGGGAGGTGTGAATGGCTGAGCTGGCTGAACCTCAGCGGTGCTGCACGTGGCCCAGTCAAAGAAACCAGTATTGATCCACTTCCACCTGGGAAAGAGGCTTCATTTCAGTCTACGTGACGGAAGTTAGCCAATGCCGAGCCGCCGTGGGTGTGGTTACCTGCTGCAGGAGGAGCTCCAGAGGCAAACGCACACACAGACACACACCAGCTGTGGCCTCAAGGCGACTCTACTGGGAGGACTAGGAAGTGATGTCACGATGGAGAGAAGTGGGATCAGGATCACTGCTGCACCTTGATGCTCCTCCAAAGCTACACACACACACACACACACACACACACACACACACACACACACACACAGAATGCGTCCATTGAGTAATGAACCCCCCCCCTCCCCCCATGGACGGGTGGAGGTGTGGAGGTGTGGAGGTGTGGAGGTCTACTGTGTTCCTGAGAGCTTCTGGGTGGCCTGTGAATCTCTTCTTGTCTCCTTGTCTCCTCCGTCTCCAGAGCCTGCAGCCATCTGAGCAGCTGCCGAACCCATTAGCCCGTCAAATTAAAACAAATAAATAAACAACAATAATAAAACAGAGGGGGGTGGTGGGGGAGAAAGGAAGGAGGAAAGGAGGGAGGGAGGGAGCGGAAAAAAAGGAGTTGTTGCGTCGCTGCTGAAGAAACAATGTGCGACAGCAACATTGTGTTACTGCCCCCCCCACCCCCTTTTAATTTGTGCGTCGCTGCCCTCAGAAGATTAATTGAAAAGCGAGTCGCCGCGGCGCTTTTCAAGGCTAATACAACACACGCTCAATTAAGTGCAGGCAAACACGGCCGCTGCCGTGCTGTATTTCACACGTCTGGGCCCTGCAGAATCCATACTGTTGTTGTCACCCCCCACCCCCCCACCCCCCCGTGCCTCCTGATGATAAGCTCCCTCTTGCTCTCAGAGTTATTTTGGTAATTAAGTTTCTTCTCAGCATTTCACCAGAAAGATGTCAAAGAGGAGGAGGAGGGTGAGGAGGAGGAGGCTGAGGAGGGAGGAGGAGGAGGAGGCTGAGGAGGAGGAGGAGGAGGAGGAGGAGGAGGAGCAGGATGAAGCCGCCCTGCTCCTGAATAAATGCAGAGGGGCGAACGGGCTTAGTGGATTTCAAAGTCACCCAGGCGGCTTAATAGCTTCCCTAAATGACTCAGCACATTATTTCCAGTTGTACAGTAGTCCATTACACGCTGCGTTACCGTGGCCATGCGGAGGTTAGCCCCCCCCCCCCCCCCCCCCCCCCCCCCGCCCCTCCTGTCCTTCTTGCTCGGGCCTGGCATGCGCTCAACAAACCACTTGAGCCTGAATGCAAAATGAAGTTCTGCTGGCTGTAACTTTGAGGAGAGTGGAGTCTCTGTTCCTGGTGTTGCCCAGGAGCCTGCAGCCTCCCTCCTGCCTGTCACTGACACCTGCTCCCCTCCTGCACTGCAGGTGATAAAAGAACAGAGAGACTCTGGGGGGAAAAAAGAGTGCAGTGCGTTGGCCAGAGGCGGGCGTGGACGTGGATGGAGTGAGACGGCGTGAGCGAGATAAATAGAGGACGAGGCGGAGGAGGAGGAGGAGGAGGGGTGGGGGGGGGGGGGGGGGCGCCAGAGAGCAATTAGCGGCGCTCTGCAGGCCAATCCCGAGGAGACCAGGCCCATCAATCATCCCGCTAATCCTTTGTTTCTCAATAAAGATAACCGTGCTGCGGGGACTTAACATTTTCTTAATAAGTCATCTCGGCCGACTACACCTGCACCTGCACCGGCAGCTCGGCCCAGGAATTAGCCTCATCCCTTCGGCACGACAGCCGCCTGATAAGCAGGCGCGGGGCGGAGACACACCCAGAGAGCCTGTTTGGACCAGCAGCGCGGGAGGTTTCCTGGCCTCCCGCCCCCCCCCCCTCCCCCCCATCCTCTCCCTCCTGCCATCTCAGGGTTGCTTGTCCTCTAAATTGGCCAGTATGAAGGCAGACTTTGTAATGGAGCGCCCTCAGGACTCTGGAATTAGCCTAATGAGGTAAAGCTAATGTTGCTCCTCAGGCCTCCAGCCACTCAAAGGCTGCAGTTAGCAGAGTTTTTTTAAACTCTTTTCTCATCTTCTAACACATTGCGCGGCCCGGGAGCGTCGCGCGCTCGGCTCGCGGACATCTGTCCCAGGTCAAAGGTCGGCCTACCGCAGAGCGCTGGCCCGCCCACACAGCCGCCTGCCTGCCATGAAGCCTCGCTGTGGTAAGAAATCAAGCCGCTAGCAGGCGAGGCCGGGGACCAGGAAGAGGAACGGCCTTTTGTGATGTCACCAGGGGCCCTACTGCCTCCGTAGCAGCTACTAATCACTGCCACGCCCAGGTTTTAGCTCCGCCCTGTTCCAGCGGCAGATAATCAATCCCTGAGGATGCCGCAGTGTGCGTTGCAGCGCACGAGATGACTACGCGGTATTCAAACAGAGGCGCGGTGGCTTTTCTCTGATCCTGGGACGTGGCGTTGACTCGGCCGTCAGCAGCCACTTTCCCAGAAAGCAGCAGAAACATCGCTCAGCCTGTTCAAACAGCTAGTCAAATAAGGTTGGAGCTAATTGCCGTAGCTTGGAGGCGCTCGCTCAGCGCTAGTGAGTTCTCTCACATTCATGACGACGGCCCACAGGCGCCGCTGCAGGAAGGAAGGCGTCTGAAGGTGCGGTGAGGGAACGCCGGCGGGCAGCCTGCACACGACTCCCCGGATAATCACCACACGCTTTCCTCCTTCGGAAAGGCTTTCCTGCTTTTCCAGGGAGGAGCGAGAGGGCGCCGGCGACCTTCGTTCACATCAAGTCAGCTCCAGATTGGACCGATTCAAGCGACGACCTTGAAGGCATCTCCTTTGTCCGAGCCGCCTCGCTCCACTCCTCCGCCGCCGCCGTCCATCCATCATCTTCTCTTGCTCACCTTTTGTCTCCGTGACAACATTTCTCGCACCTTGTTTTTCTGCTCCTTCCTTCCTTCCCTCCCTCCCTCCCTCCTCCTCCTCCTCCTGTCTCTCTATCATTCCCCGGGAGAAGTCGGCCGCAGGCGGGCGGGCGGGTCGGCGTGGCCGCCGTCACGGGCGCTTCAAGGTCAAGAGTGCTTAGCTGGATATTAAAGAGACAGATGGCTTGTAGCGAGCGAGTGGGATGGCAGCGCCATGCAATTATAGCCGACGTGCCCACTGACCACACGGCGAGAGAGAGCGAGAGAGAGAGAGAGAGAGAGAGAGAGAGAGCGGGAGATCGACAGGAGACATCACCGCCATCTCCAGGAAAAAAAAAAGAAATAAAAAACTCTGCAGAGACAATCTGACATCAGCGCCAGCGTAAGAAAAGTCCACAACAGGCGAGAAGAGAAGCACAGTCGCACGCACGCACGCACGCACGCACGCACGCACGCACGCACGCACGCACGCACGCACGCACGCACGCACGCGCAAATGACAGAGAGATGGTCTGATAGGAATTGTAATGGCTCATTAAAGCAGCAAAGTGATGCTGTGGAGGGCTGCAGCAGAGGAAAACACAGTGAATGATTGATACAGTGATACAGAGTCTGCCGCCGCCGCCGCCGCCAGCAGCCCATTACAGGTGATTTACAGGGAGTGTGGAGCAGCAGCAGCAGCGGAGGAGGAGGAGGAGCAGGAGCAGGAGGAGGAGGATGATGAGGAGGAGAGACACCCAACCCCCCACTCCCACCCCCTACCCCTCTGCTCTCTTTACATTTTTGATCCCGGCCTCTCACGATAGCGAGAGCAGCCAAGATTTCAACGTTTCCCCCCATCAGGTTCTCACTTCTCCTCCTCAATGTCTGCTAAGGGAATTTGGAGGAGAGAGAGAGAGAGAGAGAGAGAGAGAGAGAGAGAGAGAGAGAGAGACGTGCATGATGGTTGCTGGTGGAGGGTGCTTCGTATGCTGATGGCAAAAAACGAGAGAGTAAATATGTGGCCATGAGTGGGGCGCAT
>NW_027466151.1:0-15000 GCF_046127955.1 Nelusetta ayraudi | reverse complement strand
ACTGCTGAAAAACGACGCCACAGAGAGAAGAATAAAACATCATTTTGATCGAGGCTTCGAGAAAAGGGGAACGGAAGCCATTTAATTGACTTTGCTTTCTGTCTCTGTGGCTTCGACATCGCTGAGGAGGAGGAACAACCGGCAAAAAAGTCACAACACGATCCAGGCCACAGGTTTTCTAGAAGGAATGAGGCCACACGCTGCTGCTGCTGCTGCTGCTGCTGCTGCTGCTGCTCTGTGTGAGTGTGTTTGTAATGTTCCCAGACTGCCGAGCGACTCGTCCTGCTGCTGAACAGTCACCCGGAACAAGTGAGTCACTTAACGAACGTGGCGCTTTTTTTAATTTTTTTGGCTCGATACGCAATTAACCCACATCGCCGTGTGGAAGTCCGCCCCCCCCGCTCCTCCCAACCCTCCTCCTCCGGCCGTGGGGCCAGTTTTGATGGAGTGAATATCTAAAAATGGCTGCTGCTGCTGCTCTGCTGGAAATCAATCCCCCTCCCCTCCATTGATTCCATTAAAAGCCTTTTTGGAGATTGATTACGCTGAAAGCCTCCCTCCGCTCTGGATTACAGCCGCACGCTTCCACTCCGCCGCCCTCTTTTCTCTTTTTTTTTTGGGCCAGTTTTTTCTCCGGCCGTTCCGCACGCCAGATATGGCCATTTATTCCATTACGCTGCCGAGGTGCAACGCCGGCAGCGTGAACATCAGAGACCACCGCCTTTGTGAGGAGAAGGCCTTCGCTTCGCGCAGATAGGACGAGAACATCCTTGTTTTTTTCTTCTCCTTCCTCTCTTTTGGGCCTGATAAGCGTTATCGGCCGTGTCGTCGGCTTTCAACATCGTTTCTTTCTCCCCGCCGCCGTCAAGATCTTCACTTTTATTCCGCCCAGGAAAGCCAAAAACAACCTGGCGAGATTTTTTTTATTCCCTCTTCCTCTTTTTTTCCTGACCACAAGCTGCTGATGATAAGGCAAAACAATTATTATCCTGGGGCGGCGCCGCCGTGCGCGCTGCGCCGGGGCCTGGTTTCATGCTGGAAGCTGAGACGGAGGTGAAAAGGCCCAAAGAAAACAAAACAAATTGCATATGGATTTCTCAGCTTTCAATAGCGCCGCCTTATCTCCGTAATGGAATATTTATCAGCAGAGACTGCGGCGTTCAGCCGCTTTCACCACTTCCTGCCGTTTGTATATTGACCAGATAAATGATAGAGAATAGTGAGGCTTGTATAGGATGGCGAAGGCGACGTGGCGCTGGTGGTGGTGGTGGTGGTGGGGGGGCCTTACTCAGCGTGCGAGGGGTAAAGTCGGGGACAGTGTCCTTGCTGCCGCCACCGTCCTGATTCATTTATCTGTCACACAATTGTGCTGAGCGCACAACTATCTGCTGGCGGCGTGTTTATGAATACATCCACCCAGACCATGATATGAAAGCAATAACACTTGACCACATCTCACATCTGACTTCACTATTTACTGATTCATTCATTTCTAAAGCGCTAAATAAAAATAGAGGAATAAAGAGAGAAGCGCGCACGCGTGTGTGTGTGTGTGTGTGTGTGTGTGTGTGTGTGTGTGTGTGTGTGCGTGTCCTGGAATTGCGTTTCTGTCTGTCCGTGCACGGTCGTTTGATATTGAGTGCATTTTAGTGCTGCAGGTGTCTATCAGTGTGTGTGCGTGTGTGTGCGTGTGTGTGTGTGTGTGTGTGTATTTGCATACGCCTCAGTGACCTCTCTGCTCTGTCCTGCAGGCTGGGCTCCTCTTAGCTCCTCCTCCTCGCCATCCCTGAACGCTTCCATCGCCCGAGGCCCCTCCCACCCTGCCCACCCTCACTGACCCCTCCCCGGCCTCCACCAATGAGATGCGTGGGGAGCTGCAGCCGCAGGAGCAGCGGCCTGCAGCCACTGGACGGCTGCCTAAACTCATTTCTGGCTGCAGAGTTGCAGCCTGAAAACATCTCCTGGGTTCAGGGCACCAGCCAGTAGCAGGGCTGCCTGCTGCCTGCCTGCTGCCTGCCTGCCCCCCGCCCCCCTCCCAGCCCGCCCGCCCGCATATTGTTTATTACACGAATGTTCCCTTCTTCTTTTTGCTAGTTTTGTTGTCGTTCCAACGCAGCCACAACCGCTGCTCTCCTTGTGAACGGCAGGCTGTGCTCAGGGTGGAGCTCCTTGGTGCAGCAGTGACACTGACCCGTAATGAGAGGTGAAACCTGCACCAACAAGCAAAGCCATGATTTTTTTTAAACGCTGTTGCAGCCCAGCAGTTTGAGGCTTTGTGCGCTGACATGTTTTTGTGAGTCTGTGCGTTGCTGTTTGTTTTGTTACCTACCGGCCAAGACTCTCATTTGTCATTCGTCCTGCTCGTCTCGTCACTTGTTTTTCTTCGCCGCCGCCGCCTTAATTGGACCTTCTGCCACGCCGCAGACTGAAAACTTGACAGTTTGGTCGTCGTCTCTGTGTCTTTTTTTTTTGTTTTGCCATCTTGGTTCCTTCTCGTCACTAACGACCGCGTGGAGCTCAGTCGGTGCCTGGAAAAGTTGCGACTGCAGGGGGAGAGAAAGGAAAGAGAAAAGAAAGATTCCTGGGCAGAGCGGCTCAAAATGCTTCTGAAATACAAAGAGTTTACAAACTATTGCAGTTGGCCCCTCACAGGAGGGAAACTCCTGTTATGGCAGGGGTCAAAGGTCAATAATAGGAGCCAAAATATGCACACACACACACAAAAAAAAGAAGAAGAAGTGAGGTCGTGGACTGGCTCTGCACAACCAGGCTGGATTGAAGAGAACATTGCCTGGTTATCATTCCACCGCATTCTCTGGCACATCCATTTTCCATGAGGCCATGTGTGTATATATTCATTATATATATTTATACACACACATATATTTGAAGCGTGGATGTGCTGACGCTGCTGCACCAGGCCGGGGCGGCGCTCTGTTATTACTGCGTGGAAAATGAAAGGGAGGGCGTAGCACCGCTGTCATCTGCACCCACCCAGCACCCACTCCCCAGATGTGGACCCCCAATCTGCACACACACACACAGCTGTGACTAAGCCTGCTAGATTAGCCCGTCGCTCTTGCTGAAGCTGCGGGTCGCTGCCTCGTCCTGAGGGGGCCGCAGGCGCCGCTGCCGCTGCTGACCGCCGCCATCTGAAGCCCCACCCCCCTCCCTCCTTTGACCCCGGGCAAGACGTGGCCTGCCGCTTCATTAGGTCACCCCCCCCACCGCCACCGCTGGCGGGGTATTGTCAGGCAGGTCCGGGCTGGATTACCATATGGCCGCTCTGGGTCGTGCTGTCACGGAATATGAATCCCAGCGCAGAGGCTCCTCGTCCTCTCGGCCCTGACAGCCGCTGGGGTGCAGCAGCAGCAGCAGCAGCAGCAGCAGCAGCCGCAGCCGCCAGGAGCGGTGGAGGGCTTTTCTGCCGTTGCAAAGATTTCATCACGCTCCAGAGGCCGCCGCCGCCGCCGCCGTAACTGCGAGTCACTTAGTTGGCGGCGGAGTCCTGGTTGTTTACCTGAGTTGGGCGTCAGTACATATCATCTCCACTCACTTAAGTGCTCGGAGGATGTTGCCAGGCGTGCGCACACACACACACACGCACACGCACACGCACACGCACACACACACACACACACACACGCACACACACACACACACACACACACACAGATACATCCCACTCAGGCTGGAGGAAGCCGGGTCTCTTGGACGAAGTGCAGCAAAGCAGCGCAGGAGCAGAGTAAACGATTCTTCCGCAAGCTAATTGCCTCCTCTGCTCTCAACACCCACGTTTCTCAATTAGCCCAAATAAAATCCAGCCGTTTGTGAAGTCCACCTCTGTGGAACCTCGGGAGCTTTTTACTTTTACAAGGGGGTAAAAAAATATGTTTTTTTTTCTTTGAGATTGGAAAGCGGCAGGAGCTCGCGGCTCGCGGCTCGCAGCTGCTGTGTTTGGTGGGGCGGTGAGGCTCCAGGAAAGACAATCCAATCCAATCCTTCAGGGAGCACAACAACCAAAACCACATCATCACACCAACAAAGAGACAGCGCCCTCTGCTGGGAGGGCATCACAAATATTGCCAATATTGTCAGAAGAATAGCCCCGAGTAAACACAGCAATACGCAGACTCTCCAGCAGAGGGCTGCGAACCCGATGCTCTTCAACTGACTCCTCGCTGCACCACCCCTCACCCCCCCCCCCTCCTTCCTGTTTGCCAGGTGTGGCTCCGCCCACGGAAGGCAACACCTCCACCCTCCCCCCTGGGCTTTGAATGTCACCATCTGTGGAGGACCTGCGGTGCTGCCGTCACTACGGCCCTGCCAGGACGCCGCTTTATTGCCCAGGAACTCAGGTGGCCCCTAATCTGATTCCACAGGCTCCGCCCACCGCGCTCCGCTTGACATTATCTCCTTGTAATTGCGGTGGCTCAGATGTTCGGGGGATTGGCCGGCCCCGTCCTAATATCACCCCCCCCCCCACCCAACCACACCCCCCCATCATGATTATTAATGATGCTGTTATTGTTTTAGCAAACAGTCTGGGTTTCTCTCTCTCTCTCCCAGATGTGTGTGTACGTGCACACTCCTCCTCTCTCTTGCACTCTGTCACTATAGTGGGCGGAGCTTCGGCGGTGGCCAGCAGGGGTCAGCGAGGTCACAGGTACATTTGGAGGCGGGACCGACTGCGAGCCGTAGCGAATCTGAAATTAATTAGACTGCTGGACAGCAAAGCGAGAGAGCGAAGGGCCCCCCCCTTCGCTCTCTCGCTCTCTCGGGGGGGCGGGGGGGAGCGTGACAAGGGCGACAAGGGCGGAGAGAGGGCGGAGCAAGGGCAGCAGGCGGTGTGACCACAAGTCAGACGGTGCGGCCAATCAGAGCGCGGCGCCGCCTGGTCAGAAATGAATCAAACCCCTGAACAATTTGAAGCAAAGTCTGGAGGAGTGGGACAGAAACAGTGTGGCCGCTTTTCCTGCCGTTTGCTGACTGGCGGCGGGCGGTGTTGCGGCTAAGCCCCGCCCACTTTGCGGCGTAAAACGCTCAGTTGACTTCGCCGACGTCCCTCCTGTCAATAAAGAGCCAGCTGCGCTCGCTCGTAGGCCTTGATTATCCTCCCTCCAGTTCCACGCGGAACGGCTCCTTTGTGAAACGCCACCCATTGAAATGAAGATAAAATCATTAAACGGCAGCGGCAGCAGTAGCAGCAGCTGCAGCAGCAGGAGCAGCAGCAGCAGCAGCAGCAGCAGCAGCAGCAGCAGCAGCAGCAGCCGTCCTTGGGTCTTTCTCTCACATGGCTCATATTGAAGGGTCAAGTTGCTCTCAAGTAGGATGTTCTTTCCCAGCGCTGCCGTGTGGAGAGGAGCCTTTTCTCGTCTGAGCAAAGCTGCCCGCCGGTACCAATAGCAGCAGCAGCAGCAGCAGCAGCAGCAGCAGCAGCAGCAGCAGTAGCAGCAGCAGCAGCAGCAACTCTTGACTTTGCCGGCAGATCTTTGACGGCACATCTCCAGCAACCACGTGCAGGTGGAAATCCAACGTATCCAATCCAATCTAACCCTAACCCTCGACCCAGGCCTCCAGGAGAGGGATCTTCCACCGGGTGACTGACAGGAACCACACCGGCAGGAAGTGACATCACAGCAAACCTCCGTGACAAGTTGCATGGAGCAAAATGAAGACGCCTAGTGGTATTACGTAGTATTGCAAAAGGGCATTTGCAATGTCCAGTGATCAAAAGTAAAGTTATCATTTTTTTCATCAAAATCACATGTAAAGCAATACCCTAAACGAACACTAGAGGGTTCCTGGTCAGTGTGAAGAAAACGACTTTTAATTGGAGCGCTAACAGAGAAGCAAAGTTGCTGCTGCTGCAGAGTTTTGGAAAAACCGAGCAGCCAGAATATTTCTGGGCGTTGGTTGGCAGGCGAGCAGATTAGCTTTGAGGGAGGGTTTGACTTGATGAAATAAAAAACAAATATCACTATAGTGCTGTGTTGTCGCGCACACACACATTAAGTAAAAAGTACTTTAGTCTCTTGGGGCAATTTTTTCCCCCTTTTTTGCTGTTTTCAAACAACATAAAGTTCTAAATTGCTTTCTTTTCTCTTTAAAAATAAAGGTTGCGCACTTGGAAATACCGACGGCGGCATCATCCTGCAGGGGGTTTTCCTTCCCTCCGAGCCGAGGGGAATGAAAGCGGCGCAACATTCCGCCTGTGAGCCGCCCAGCGGAGAATTTCCCTTTAATAAGCTGTTGTGCGACAGGAAGACGTTGCAGCGGCGCCAAACTGGAGGCGAGGCTCCGCCCCCGGCGCCTCGTCCGGCCGGCGCTCTGAACGGAGGCCAGAGCGGCGCACGCCGCCGCAGCTATCGCAGCCACTCGGCGCTGGAAGGAGATTAGAAGCGGCCGCGGTCGGCGTTTCCTGGTCCAAACGAGTGATTCACTGGTTTCATGCTCTTAACGGGATTGGCTTCAAAGACGGAGACGCTTCCTGCAGCACTCGTAGCCACTTGCAGCCGCTGGCAGAGCCGCCGCTCGGGTTTGATGTCATTAATAAATAAAGAAAGACAGAAGTACCATGTAGCTTGGCTGATTTTTTTTTTTTGTTCTCCTTCAATGATTGAAGTCGTTCATTGCGTTCCAGCGTCCCACTTGAGTCGCAACAGACTCCAGTTGAACCTCCAGGCAGACGAGATCCTCACCCACCAGTTTTGAAATGAGATTCAAGTCCCGTTTAAACAAATCCGACAGTCGTCGCTGCTTTTTCCTCCCGTTTCGGCACTTTGACTTAAAAACACGCTGCTGTTTTTCGTATATATATATATATATATATATATATCGCTGGCTGAACATCAGCTTATCTCCGCTGCGTCACACAAAAACAGCAGACAGGAAGTGAAAGAAAAGGGGAGGGGGGGGAGGAAAAAGTGAAAGAGATGAGAGATTAAAATCAATGATGAGAGTTTGTGTGAGCGCTGCGACGAACCACAGGTGGTCGATGACAACGCAACCAACTCACACACACACACACACACTCACACACACACACACACACACACACACACACACACGTCGCTCCGTTTCAAAGACATTGTTTGCTTGTTTGTTGTTGTTGTTGTTGTTGTTGTTGTTGTGTTGAAGTGCACTGTGCAGTTGTGTGGAAGGTTGTCGTCACAGCGGCGGTGTTGTGATTCAGTGGGAGGAGGGCGGTGCAGCGAGCCACACACTTGGACACCCCCTCCCCACGCCCACCCCCCCACCCGGACCGCTGGATCTAATCTTAAAAACCTGAAGAGCGGCGAGTCGTTTATTGATTGCAAGGCGGCGGTGGCGGCGGGCTGCTCTGCCCTCTAATGGGATTGTGTTCTTTGTTTGAGACGCACAACTACACCCACCTCTGACATGACTTTCCCTTTTCTTTTTTTTTTAACCTTTTTCTCCCCTTTCTTTCATTTGCAATCAAACAAAGCGTGTCCGCGCCGACGGCAGGAAGTCGGGCCTCTTGTGTTACAAGGGCCTCCTGGCTGATTGTTACCGCCGGCGCTTCGCTGAGGCCAAATTAAATGTTTTCTAATTTGAGTCCCGAGTGCCGGCGGAGATTGCGTGTGATTTTTCAGATTGCTTTCTTTGATTGTTTTTGTCTTGCGAGGCGGCCGCGCATCGCCTTCGGTGGCGACGTGTCACTTTTCACGTCTGCTTTTCTGGAGGTTTGATGTAACGCCGCCAGAGACAGTGGTGGGATTACGTTAAAAAGGCCGCCGGCTCGGCAGAGTTCATTATTACCTCCTCCTCCTCCTCCTCCTCCTCCTCCTCCGCTCCTTCTTCTCCTCTCGCTCTGTTGTTGGCAGCGTTCTGAGTGACGTTCCCGGAGAGGCCTCGCAAGATCAGCCGGCTTGCTCGTTTCCCTGAATGATGATAAAATAAAAAGCGTGGAGTCTTTGAGGCCTTGAGGAGGATCATTACTTTCACTCTGCCTGCGTCAGTCTGAGGCGGTAATCACACACCTCACTTCCACTGCTGCTGCTGCTGCTGCTGCTGCTGCTCACCCTCCTGGTCGCCTCGGAGAACTTCTTCTTCTTATCTTCTCCATCTTTTTATCTTTGCATGTCTATCTGCAAATGAAGCGGCACAAAACAATTCAAGGAAGCTTGGAATTGGGTGTCACAATTTGAGTAATTTGGTGACAAAATTTCACAAAACAGCCACAAACTCCAGAATTTGTTCTTTAAGTCAGTAATTACTCTCCCCTGGAGGTGTTTTTTTCTACTTACAATCCAACAACTTCAATGTGTGGTATAAAGAGCAGCAGAAGCTGCAGACGGACTGCAACTCCATGATTTATCCCTTGTTTTTTTCTCCTCTTCTTGGAACAAATGGCACTTCAGATGCGCTGGTGGTGAAACGCTCTTAATGTGAAAGGACTTGCAGGGATGGAAGCCTCGATTCTCGGCTGCAACCTTCCATCTTCGGCATTCAATGGCCATAATGTTTTGTTTTTTTCCCTCTCAGCGCCCCCTCCAGTTGGTCTGAAGCTCCGCAGGGGAGAGGCGGGCCTGATGTCATCCTGCGGCTCTGATTGGATGGTTTTCTACCGCGCAGATGACGTGCGCTTGCTAGAAGTTGGAGGATCTGCACTCGTGGGCCAGTGGACGGGCCGTTCGCTCGCCGTCAGGACCGCACCTAGCTGGGCTGCTAACACAGCTAGCGCCCCCTGGTGGCAAACTGCAATTAATTGCTGCCAGCATCTCGTCTCCTTTTTTTTCTGACAACCTGGAAAAAAAAAAGTTTTTTTTTTGAAAAGTTTAATTTGATTTGAGTGAAATCTTGCTGGGAATGTGTTTTTAACGCCTGCAGACTTTTCCCTCTGATGTCAGCAGGAAGTGTCTTGCCTGTTTCGGTTCTCTTTTTGCAAAGTTCTTAGATGATTCCATCTCAGCGGCACCATGCAAACTTTCTTTTTTAAATGATTTCTGCTCCTCTTCTTTCATCTGCCATTTCAGGGAGAAAAATACTTTTGCTTTGGCTGTGACTCTACAGGGGTCAGGGGTCGGATCGTGACGATCATTAATTCTGAGTGGAAACTTTTTTTTTTTTTTTTTATGGGGAGGCGGAGCATAATAGATGCATAATTAGTGAGACTGACAATCTTGAGATGGGCTCAGGAGACTAAAAGAATATTTTCCAACTTTATGGGGCTTTGAAACCAGTGGAGTCGTTTGCTTTAAATTACATTTGGAGCTCTTGCTGCTTTCCAGGGTCTTCGTTAGCTGGTGGGCGGAGCCTCTCTCTCTCTCGCTGTCTCTCTTTGATCGTCCACCGCTGTCCAGTGATGTCACCCGAGCTCTTGGTAATGCAGCGGAAGTCGACCTCGCTGTATTCACGGCCACGTCAGACTTTATCTCCGGCCTTCATCACGTCCGTGTCCCAATCAGGGCGACGGGCGGAATTGGAGCCGGCGGCGCTGCTTAAACAGAGGCTGTTAGCGAGGCCCTTATTGAATCAGCGTGGCCTCTTGAGATCCAAATCTGCTTTTAAAACCAGATCCTAGTCGGGACGTAATGACGTTAGCGGGACCGGCAGGAAGCGACACTGTGGCGGAAGGAGGAAAAACATTTGAAATGTAAAAAACGGATTAAAAAACAAATGAAAACAGAGAGAAAAAAACAGAGATTTTTCCCTCCAGCGCTTTTTACAAGTTGAACAACAAAAACCGTCATCTTGCTGCGGTGGATGCAGCTCCTTGACACGTGTCAACAGAAGGAAGTCCGGCGCCAGGTCGGGCTCTTTGTAGTCGCTGCAGTGTTACGCCGCCGCCAGGAAGCGCCGACTTCAGACGAGAGCCACGCTTTTCTTTTGTGTTCCGTGTTTGCCGGGCGATGAGGGTTCCGTGCAGGAAGCGGCGTTCTTCAAAGACAGCGTGTCCGAGCCGGGGGCCGAGATTCCTTCCGTGTCCTCACTCTGTCCGCCCGTCTGTCTGCTGTGGAAAAATCAAAAGAAAACACAAGACGATGACGATGACGACAACAAGAACAACAGGAGCCAACTGGGTCGGGAGTGGAGTCGGGGCAGGAAGTGGGTGTGTAATGGCTCCAGACTTGGAGCAGGGAAGCAGGAATCTGCCTGGAAATCAGCCCGCCTTCATGTAACAACCTCACCCTGGGTTTCTTTCCTCATCATTGGCTGCAATGAAGCTTTGAATAAATTCTCACCTCTACTGCCTTCCGTACGCTCATGTGTAAAATGATGCATCCTGAATCGTCGTCTGGCTCTTTGAGAAAACTGACGTCAGTCAACTTGACTCAAAGCGGATCTCAGTCAGTAAAAAAAAAAAAAAAAAAAAAAAAAAAATCATGAAAAAAGTCGGAATGTTTCCCAACAGCAATGATTCACACTGACACTTTAATGGGACGCTGCACTTCCTGTCTGGGGTTTGGCTCTGGTGCACATCTTGGTACTGCCTTCGTTCAGGATCCTGAACCTGATGATGATTCTTCATGTCCAAACACACATTGGACGATTGAAGCGGCGGGCGACTGCACATTGTGTGTTTTCTGTGCATTGCAAAAAAAAAAACGCTTCCAAACAGTTGATGTGTGTCCTTGTGTGAGTCTGTGAAGGTCGCGACAGGCAGGTTAACCTGCACATGTATGTGATGACGGCGGCAGTCAGGAGCCGTAAAAGCAGGCTGGGCGTGGATATCGGATGTGTAAATGGCCAATGGCGGCGTTTCCTCCTCGCGGCCACTTTGAAGTGGACGGCGGCGGCCCTTCAAAGGTTTAGCGCTGGGCTAATTGTAGCATCGCATCCCGCCTCCGTCTTTTTGTCCTGGGAGGGGGGGGAAAATAAAAACAGTTTTACATGCAAAAGAACCTCTGCGCCGTCGACTTTATTTTTAATCTTCTGTTTGTTCTGAAAATACCTCCAACGCGCCCTCCAACGCGCGCGCAGAGAGGGAGAGGCGGCGGCGGCGGCGATGCTAACAGAAGCGCTATAATTTGGTTCCCGCTGGGTTACAACTCGTATCTCATCTCGGGGTGAAACAAAGCGCAGCGGCAGCCGTTCATTACACCTGCCTGCCTGACAGCTTTCCCTCCGTTACACCGGCTGATATGTTTGCACGGCGGTGCAAAAGCCGCCAAAATACCAGAGGGCGTAGCGTAGCGGCCTAGCATAGCAGCGTAACGTCGCAGCAATTAAGTGGGTGTGAGCCAGTGAGTCGCTCAGCATCAGGGTCTCCAGACTGTCGACAGTGAGAAATCAGAGACTTCATAACACCCTCCCCCCGAGAGACACACACACACACACACACACTCCTACCCCCCAGTCTCAGCAATCAGTCAATTGTTAGCTCAGCGCGGGCGCAGGCCTTACACCAGACCGCAGGATCAAGATCCTGGTTGGTTCATTCAGCGAGTCGCATATGGCGTCGTGCAGATGGACAAGCTGTTATTATTGAAGGGGGGAATGGTGTGTGTGTGTGTGTGTGTGTGTGTCGGGGGGGGGGGGGGGGGGGGCTTCAAAGTTTGGGAGGTAAAGTTCATTACCGCGTCACTTGCAGCTTCAGAACCAACGGCGGAAAATAACTTCCTCATCCCTCTCCTTCGCTTTTCAACATATTTCTCCAAGTCAGCCTTTCACAGCGCCCCCTCCAGGAGGCACCAGGACGCGCAACACTTCAGAAAAACCTGCGCGCGTGACGGCAGCGCGACCACCGCTGCAAAGTTGTCCGTAAAATAAAACAACCTCAAAAATTCCATGTGTATTTTTTTTTTTTTTTTTTTTTTTGCTTCTGGAAGCTGCAAATTCTTTGATTTAAAGTTTGAATTGTACAGTAAAAGTTCATATCAACAAAGAGTGACAAAACAAATCCCTGATATTGGAACCGTTTGTTGTGTTCTTCCTCCTGGTGACACAAAAAGATGTATTGTGACTAATATCTGCAAAGGCCTCGGCAGAGCAAACACAAGACAAAACAAAACAAGCGGGCGGAATATATTTTCATAAAGTTGTTGCAGGTGTTCCATCGACACCGCTGACTCCCGTCACCTGTGCCTGGTGTGTGTATGTGTGTGTGTGTGTGTGTGCGTGCTGGAGAGATGGAGGGAGGGAGGCGGAGCCAGAGGAGGAATAAACCTCAGCGAGCGGCGGGACGTCTTCCGATGAGACAGAGAGAATCTCCTGCGGCTCTCCTGGGCCGCATTAGTCTGAAGGTCATGGAAGGGGAAAATGACCTCGCCGGCTCCGCCCCCCCTCTCTCTCCTTCTCTCTCTTTCTCTGCCCCCCCACCCCTCACACCCCGGCCCTGTAATTGAGCAGTGAGCCCGGTCATTGGCCGCCTCAACATGCTAGTTAGTTACACGCGTTTTCACCGTAATTACCCGGCGGACGAGCCGCCCGGCTGTCCGTCCGCCCCCCCCCGCCCCCGTCTCCCCCATCCTCTCCAAGGTCGCATCAATTTCACAGCCGTCCACCCCCGCCGCTGCCGCCACGCCGCCGCCACTGTCTCAGCGTGAGCCGGGCCGCTGTCATTACAGGCTTTCACAGCCTCGTCCTCCCCGTCAGCCTCCACCTCCTCCTGTCTTTAAAAGAGCATCTCAAGCCAAAATGCCAATTATTAGCCAAACGGCTGATCCTCACTTCTTTTTCTCCATCCCCCCCCCCCCCCCCCCGGTCATCGCCAGCGAGGAGCGATTTAGAAGTAACCTTCCAGTCTGAGTGCCACATCAGGACGGTGATATTAGTGAGGAGTCCTCCTGAGAAGGGGGAGAGAGGAGGTGGAGGAGGAGGAGGAAGGGGAGGGAGAGGAGGAGGAGGAGGAGGAAGGGGAGGGAGAGGAAGGTGTGGAGGAGGTGGAGGGAGAGGAGGAGGAGGAGGAGGAGGGAAAAGATGGGGAGGAGTGGGGGGCAGGGGAGGAGGTGTAGGAGGTGTAGGAGGTGTAGGAGGTGTAGGAGGAGGAGCTGAGTGGGTTCAGGTGCGCCGCTGCAACACAACAATCAGTACACTTTGAAATGACACTGGTCTAGAAATGTTTAAATAAATAATTGAAATGACATTTTCAGGCAACAAAGCCCAAAATAGAAATGTCATGAAAGGACGGAGGCAACAGCAAAGCAAAGCAAAGCAACACAAACAGGCCGTAACCGTGGTAACAACAACAGTGCAACACAAACTGAGTCCAGTGTTGGACTGAAAATGAGAGCAGAGCAGCGTGAACATCATGGACCTGTTGGTTCCTCTCCTGCCATCACTGCAAACCTGCACCAACGGACTGCACCGCCTCCTCCTGGTCCTCCTCCTCCTGGTCCTCCTCCTCCTGGTCCTCCTCCTCCTCCTGGTCCTGGTCCTCCTCCTCCTGGTCCTCCTCCTCCTCCTCCTCCTCCTCCTGGTCCTCCTCCTCCACCTCCTCCCCCTCCTCAGACAGCAGGTCAGCTCCTGGTCAGGCTGGACTCTCTCCAGCTCCAGTCAGGCCGGCCAGCAGGGCGGCGCCGTGGCGGTGGTGAGCAGACTCACCTCAGCAGGTTCTAAAAGTGTGAACGTCGGTCCCAACATCTGTTCTGGCTGCTCCGGGGCCTGCGTTGGCAAACGGCCGACGGCGCCACCTGTCTCACCAGCATCCCATCGACAGCCCCCTCACCCCCTCCCCCTACCCTGTCCCCCCCAACCCCTCCTTCCAATTTGTGAAATGTTGCACAAGACGACGGGACGACGGCGGAAATGACGGCTGGACTAAGTGCTTGTGATTTGTTTACGTCGCCTATTAAACTATTAAGTCGTCATATCGCTGTCATGTCTTGACGGGGGGGGGGGGGGGGTAGCGTAGCTGCTGAGTGCGTGGTGTGATGATGATGATGGCACAGATTAGAGAGGGGGGGTGGGGTCCTCAGATCCCTGTGTGTGTGTGTGTGTGTGTGTGTGTGTGTGTGTGTGTGTCATTGTGGCGCCGCCAGTGTCTGATGGAGCTGCAGCGTGTCGGGACCGTTGGGCCGTCTGCACGTGTCCTGCATGTTCAGCGAGGCAGCGGCCCCAATTGAGATTCTTCTTATAGGATGACGAAGGCGGCGGCGGCGACGACGACGTGGTCGATAGCAGCAGCACAGCAGCTTCCTGTTGTCTGTGTCCGCCAATAGGAGTCCGGTGGCATGCAGGGGGAGGGGGCGGGGCCTGAGCCATGGCTCATGAACTCCTGATGGTTGTGTATTGTGTATCTTTGGGCAGGTGGTCGAAGGTCAGGGGCAAGCAGCAGGAAGGTGAAGGCCTGCTGCAGGCCTAATGCAACAGTTACACTATATTCAAGAAGAAGAAGAAGAAGAAGACAGGAGGGGGAGGGGGGGGGGGGGGGGTGACTGATGTGTTTTGAACTCAGATTGATTCTCACCTCCTGATTTTTGCTTATTTTATTCTAATTTGACTTTTGCTTGTTTATTTGAAATCATTTTTCTGAACAGCAAATTTTATTTGAGGACTTTGAAAAGCGCTCTATAATATTTATTGGAATACATTATAGATAATGGATACTATGCAGAACCCCCCCCTCGCCCCCCCCCCCGACAGGTTTCCTCTAGGGCAACAATAAAGAGGTCAACCCCCCCCCCCCCCCCACCCCTCCCTCTCCTCACGGTCAGCAGTCTCTCTAATGCAGCCACCCACCTGAGCTGACCCAGATATTCCCCCCCACTCCCCTCCCCCTCCCCCCCCTGGGCGCCACCCACCGGCCCTGGCGGCGTCCTCGCCAGACGGCCGTCACACGCTGCCGGGCGCCGACGGCAGCCATTTGTCAGAGCGTGGGCGCTGTGCCGGCCAATCAGAACCAGGCCAGCGGACACCGCTCAGAAATAATTCGGCCGCCGCTGCATCGGGAGGCGGAGATTCACTGTTCGCAATTCAGTCACCGTCAGGTAGCCCCCCCCCCCCCCCACACACACACACACACACACACACACCCAACACAACTGGACTTCCTGTGTGGTCTCCCTTCTCCTTTCTTCTTCTTCTTCTTCTTCT